>NW_022111256.1:1295891-1312962 GCF_000313985.2 Echinops telfairi | reverse complement strand
CCGTCTCCGCCTCTCCCCCTCCCGCCCGCAGGCCGCGCGGATTAACCCTCCTGCTGCCGCGCCGCGCCGCGTGCAGGGTGGGCAGAGAGCCGCGGGGGACGAGGGGCCGGGAAGTTCCCCCGCGTTGTGATGGTGGGCCTCCCTATTTCCTTCGCCTCAACAACACGGACACTCAGGGTCGCCTCAATCTGTTTCTGAGATTTTGAGTCACCCAACCCTTTGGGTCCCCAACTCTTCCATGCCCTTTGGGCCTCCCTCTGAGGGTTCAGGGACAGGAGACCCCACACCATCTGGGGATTATGCCAACAAATTGATGCACGATTTCATTCTGGCCCAACTAGATGCATCCTCCCCGAAGACCAAACGAAACCCAAACCCACCATGCTGGAGTCTGTAGGACGGAGCCGAACTACCCCTAGGGCTTCTCTCTAAAGCAACCCAATTTATCTCCGAAGAAATAAGTCGCCCATCACTGGGTTTTTACGGGTTTCCACTCTATGGGCCCTCACCACTCATAAGCTGCTGACCCCCTGCTGCTCGCTGCGTTCAGGTCACCTTGCTCCTGGCCCTGTGTTCCTGCCCCAGGGCCTTGGCACCTGTCCTGTCTGCCCTGAGTGCTTTTCACAATGATTCACTTGTTCCCAGTGGAGTCCCACGTGGCACCCAGGTCTCCTTCTCTGGGAGGCATTCCTAACCCATCAGAGATGAGAGGAGTCCTGGTGGCACAGTGGCTTAAGTGCTTGGCTGCTGATGGAAGGTTGGCAGTTCAAATCCATCAGCAGTCTCCACGGGAGGGAGTTGTGGCAGTCTGCTGCATACAGACCACAGCCTTGAAAACATAATGGGGACCGTTGGACTCCGTCCTATAGGGGCACCTGGTTAGACTTGACTGAACGCCCTTGGGTTGGGTTTGGGGTTATCTAACACAAGTAGCCTCTGCCGCCCCATCTCTCACTCCATCCTGTTCCTGTCTTATCACGTTATGATTTCCTCCTTACACGCTGGGACCCCACCCTCGCCTAGCTTCTCTCCAGCCTCGCTAGCTGGTTCTTCTCCGTTCTCCTCTGCCCAACCTCTGCAGCTCCCGAGGACTGAGTCCTTGGCCCCTTCTCTTTCCACGCAGTCTAATGATCTCATCCAGTCGCGGAGCTTAAATACTATGTAAATGTCAGGGAGTCCTAAATTTATATCTCCAGACTCATTTATCCAACAGCCCACTTGACATCTCCACTTGGATGTCATGCAAAGCAAATGTGGCCAAACCAGATGTCTTCA
Organism: Echinops telfairi; assembly: GCF_000313985.2. Classification (NCBI taxonomy): domain Eukaryota; kingdom Metazoa; phylum Chordata; class Mammalia; order Afrosoricida; family Tenrecidae; genus Echinops; species Echinops telfairi. The sequence goes on along the minus strand of NW_022111256.1, from coordinate 1,311,687 downwards.
TCCTCCCAGCCCCAGCCCATTCCTCAGTGCTCCCCGTCCCAGAGCATGGCACCTGCGAGTTGTTGGGGGTAAAAACTTAGGAACCGTCCTTCCTCCTTAACCCTTCTTTCCCTGGCCCCCTTCCTATGTGGAATCCATGAGCAAGTCCTGTGTGCTCCGCCTGCGAAATCTATCGACTTTGCCCCGTCTGTATCAGTCTTGATCGCTTGGTTCATGCCATCATCTCCCATCTGGAGTTGTTCAAGAGCTTTCCAATCGGTCCCTTGCTTCTGCCCTTGTCCTTTGCAAGAGAGTCTTCACAATGCTCAGTGATGTTTTAAAAGCCCAAATCATATCATTCTCTCCTCCGCTTAAAACTTTCCAGAGGCTCCTCATTGTGTTTGGAATAAAGCTAAACTCCTTTTAAAGAAAGGCCCACCATCTTGTACTCCCTGCTCATAAACAATGCTGGGGATGGGGGGGAGTAAGCCAGAGAGAACTGATGGTAATTACACAACTCATTTCAAAGGCAACCTAACCGTGGGGGGCGGGGGTGTTCTAAAATAGATTGTGGCAATGATTATACAATTCTTCTTGATGTGATTAAACGACTGAACTACTGAATTGTATGATATGTGGATGAAATAAAAATGTAACTAAGTAAAAATGAATGACTCACACACACACACAATGCTCCAGAGGAGACTTGTAGTAATACCCAGTCCCAGTGACCCCGTGGTGTTTCGAGTAGAACAACTGCCCTCCCTAAGTTTTCATGGCTGTGACCTGCCAAAGCATATGATAAGCCTTTCTGAGGTCCTGAATGAGCTGGTCAGCCAGAAGGGTTGGTAACCCTTTGTGACCCCCAGTGACTCCTTGCTGTTGCACAACGTCCGAAATTATTCCCTTGGCACCCCTGCACTTCTGGAAATGCATCCCTCCCTTTTCCATCTCCACTTGGTTGGCTCCTTCTGTCATTCAGATCTCTGCTCAAAATCTAAACGCCTTTGGTAGCAACTATACAATACTGCTTGGTGTGATTAAACTAGGGAAGGGCATGATGTCTGGATTAGCGCCTAAGAAAATAGTATTTTAGGGGAAAAAAAACCCTAAGCCAAAACCAAACTCACTGCTATTGCGTCAATTCCAACTCACAGTGACCCTATAGGACAGTGGGTCTCAACCTTCCTCATGCCTCAACCCTTTAATACAGGCCCTTATGTTGTGGTGACCCCCAACCATAAAATTATTTTCATTGCTACTTCATAACTAATTGTGCTATGTTATGAATCATAATGTAAATATCTGATACGTAGGATGTATTTTCATTGTTACAAATTGAACATAATTAATACACAGTGATGAATCACAAAAACTATATGTAATTATATATTGTGAAATAGTTATTTCTAATGACAAATACATGAAATTTTGTCTTGAAGCATGGTGTAGCATGGGTAACAGTCTTCACGCCCAGTACTCATATGTGGGTGTATCTGCATGTGGGTGGACCCACCTGGAGACAGATAGAGGAATTATGTGTTTTCTGATCGTCTTAGGTGACCCCTGTGAAAGGGTTGTTTGACCCCTCAAAGGAGTCGTGACCCACAGGTTGAGAACCACTGCTATAGGACAATATAAAACTGTCCTTATGGGTTTCTGAGACTAGCTCTTTGTGGTAGCAGAAAACCTCATCTTTCTCCTTCAGCGCACCTAGTGGTTTCAAACTGCTGACCTTGCAGTTAGCAGCCCAATGTGTGACCACTATGCCACCAGGGCTCCTTCAAAATTGAAAGTGGCCTCTATTTCATTACTGTACTTCACTCGTCTAAATGCTCTCATCTACCCCCTACACAAACAAACATCCCCGAAGTACACTGAAGAACCAAGATCTAATTTTTTGTTCACCCTGTTTGCCAACTCCTACGGAGTTGTCTGGCATATAATAAGTAGATGCTCAGTATGTATTTGCTTAGCGAGCTCCTGGGACCCATGTCCACTCTGGACTTTTTGCATTCTCTCCTCTACGCACCACATGCCCTTCCTCACTATCTGCCAGCCCTCCCTGATCTCTGCCCTGTGCTGAATGATTCAGGCTCACACCCACGTGCCTTCAGATTCGCGCCTTCATCCGATGGGTTATTACTATCATTAGCCTGGCACTCCCGCCTCCCGGAAGGAAGCCTGCTGTTCTGAGCAGTATCTGCAGCAGTTGCCCTCCTGCCTGGATGTCCCTGACAGCCCTTCATGCCAAGGTCAGAACCACAGTGGCCAAGGAAAGGCAGTGCACATTGGATGTGATGTAAACCGGGCTATTGGAGGCTGGTTGTGCATCCTAAGGATACAATCTAAATGACCCTATTGTGTAATGGGTGTGGATCCAATCTATCAAATGAATAGTCACTAGCAGTGTAAGTGCCTTTCATAATGAAGACTTTGGCTCATTATCAATTATGTCTAATATTCTTGATTAATTCTTTTTTTTAATCCAAAAAAAAGTTTAATTTTTCCCCCAACAACTACCATATGTTAGGTATTGTGTCGGGAGCTAGAGTTCCTGTGTGATACAGCTACTGCACTTGACTGCTGAGTGAAAGGTGGGAGGATCAAGTCCCCTCTGAGGTACCTCCAAAGAAAGACCTGAGGCGGGAAATGAGCTGATACCAAGGGCTCAAGCAGAAAGCAAATGTTTTGAGAATGATGATGGTCACAAATGTACAAATGTGCTTGACACAGTGGATATATGTATGGATTGTGATAAGAATTGTACAAGCCCCCAATAAAATGGGGAAGAAAAAAAAAAAGACCTGACAATCGACTCTTGAGAAATCAGTCAAAAGGAGGCCTGAGGGCAGATGGCACTTTGACCCGAAATGTGAAAAGCTTTGCCCCAAGGCAGCATGTGTTTGAAAGTGGATTATGCCCCAATAAAATGATTTTTTTAAAAAAGAAAGTGGATTACTACCTCTCCCCTAACCAGCCAGAGAGGGCAGCCTCGCCCTCAGGGACTTGCCTGGGTGTGCTCTTGGTGGAAAGTGGGGGACAGTGCTGCACCTCTGCATGGTCCTGAGTCACACCCCCACTGGCTTGGACAGAGGTCCCCGGGGCCAATATTTTTCTAATTTACAAGTGTGTGCTTATACCAGTCATGGTTCCTTTCACACACCTGGAGTCCCACTGCACCTGGGATGCATTGATCTGCTCCTGACCGACTGTGATTTGTGTAAGGATTCCTTTGTTCCCCTGTTTAAGTGGCTGCATTTCTGTGAATCCTTGGGCACCCTGATGGCCTCAAGCTGCTGGTCCCTTCTCCAGATGAATTTGCCTTTGTCTTGTCTTTGCCCCGTTTATGACTTAACCCCACTGGCATCGCAGTCCCGTGCTAACATTCTCGGGTCACCAGGAAGCAGAAGCAACAGACAGCACCTGGTGCAAGGGCTGGGGCTCTTGTGGAGAGCAACAAAATCTTCACACCCTTCATGGAGATGACACAGTGTTAAACTTGTCTTCAGAGCAAGTTGAGGGACTTCCCACATCCACAGTCTACAACTATTCTGGTTTCTCTCTCTCCTGGTATCTTTACCACGATCTCCACACTCTTGGAAGGCTCCCCGGGTTTGTCTCCGCAAATTCCTGTTGGTTTTTCAGAGTCCCTCGCTGTCAGCTGATCCTCTTCTTGTTCTTTCTCTGAGGAGCACTGTCCCCACACAGCTGCTAGCCCCAGGCTTCCTCCAGTGAGCGGGGTCCCAGGCACTGGCGCCCATCCAAAGTCTCTGTCCCTGTCCCTCAGGCAGCATCTCTTCCCTCCTGCTACCTGATGATCACCAGCAGCAGGCAAACCTGCTCTGATCCCGTCCAGCTGAAAACAAATTGGCCTTGGCTGTGTGTTCCCCGCCAGCACCTGCCCTTCTCTGCTCCCCCTTCCAGGAACACATCTCAGACCCCAGTCTCCATCACCATCCACCCCACGTTTTCCTCATTCCATTTCTTTTCACTCTGTCACCTTAGCGCTATACGATTTGATTTTGTGATTCATTGTATTGAATTGGTAAGACAGTCACCTGTTTAAGAACTATTTTAAGGATATAAAAAGTATAGCCCGCTGCCCTTGAGTTGATTTTGACTCAGCAATGCGATATAGGGTTGCTGACACTGCAAATCTTTTCTGGACAGGTAGCCTCATCTTTCCCCCTAGGCGTAGCTACTGGAGTTGAACCATTGACCTGGCAGTCAGCAGTCCAATGATTTCCCAAAAGGTCAGTGGCTTTGACCCACCCGTTGCTCCTTAGAAGCACACAATCTCTCTCAAAGTTGTTTTCATCTAGCTTTCCCACCCAAGTCACCCGACTGACACTCTTCGTGTGAACGTTGCCTGTGACCTCCATTGTTTCCAAATTCAGAGGTCAGTGTCATTTTACCTGCTCTCATTAGCCCTTCGTACAGCTCATCATGTCCCTTTCTGGACACACTTTGTTTATTTGTCTTTTATTTTCCATTCGATGGTGGTGAAAACCTATATAACAAAACACGCCATCCAAACAATTCCTACATGTAAATTCAATGACACTGACACTGTTCTTTAAAAAAAAATTTTTTTTTAGAATGTTCTCAAAGGTATACCACCTATCTCTTACCAAAGAAGTCCACCACCGTTAACATATACTCAAATACTCCCCAAACAAAAGTCCCTCTCACATGCACCCCAGGTCCTGTAAAACCGATTGCCCTCAAGTCGATTCTGACTCATGGCCATCCTACAGGACAGAGTAGAACTACTGTACCCCACCGAGTTTCCAAGTTTGCAGTTCTGATGGGAGCAGGCTGCCACCCCTCTGCCACAGGGCAGCCTGGTTGGTTCAAACCGACTCTGCGGTTAACTGCAGAGTGCTCAACCACTGCACTTACAGGGATTCCCTTCACCATGAATCATCTTGGATTTCTCTTTGCTTATGTCTTTGGGTGAAATCATAGACTGTCCTTTTGTGAGCGACTTCTGCTTCCCACTCTGTTGTAGCATGCATCAGGACGTTGTCTCTCTCTCTGACCGGTAACACTACATTCATGTGTGGAGGCCACATTTTGTCTATTAATTTATCTCTTGATGCACTTTGTCTTCGAAGACCCTAAACTCCCCTGATGGTGTCCTATCACACAAGTCACTCCTTTTCAATCTCCATGACTAGTTCTTTCCTATCTCCCTGGCTGCTACATCTTGGCTCCCTTCTCCTCTATGTTAGTCCGGGAGAAACAAATCCAGAGGCACTCATATGTGTATAAGAAAGAGCTTTATATAAAAGAGTCATCGTATATTAAGAAAACATCCCAGCCCAGTCCAGATCAAGTCCACAAGTCTGATATTACCCCATATGTCGATACTAGTCCATAAATTCCTCTTTAGACTCACGCAGCCATGCAATGATGCTGAATGCAGGAAGATCACAGGCCAGTGGGTGGAAAGTCTTGTGGATCCAGAGGCAGTGGAAGCATCTCAGCGCCTGCATGGGTCTCCACGTGGCTCCACCAGCTCCAAGGCTCTGGTTCCATCAGGGGTCTCCATGTGGCTTGTCAGCAGGAAGACAAGCAGAGTGTGTGAGTGTATCTGGTCTCTCTCCATGGTGCCTCTAAATGAGGTCATCAAGCTGTGACCTGATTGACTGGCTAGAGCCCACTCCTCCGCAAGTTGACAGGAGGTTATGTAACTGCCACATCCTCTCTGTGGCTGCTCCCCAGAGAATCTCCTTTGTCTGTATCATTTCTTCTGATGATTCTCAGGTTTATATCTCCTTCCCAGCACCCAGAGTTGTCTATCCACCTGCACAGCTGCCACTCAATGTTTCTTCTCTTTATAAGGGGCATCTCCATTCTTTTAGGTGCTCAGAAAAAGTACCTTGGAAGAATTGTTATTGTTGTTGTTGTTATTACTTTAAGCATCTCAGTGCTAGCTGGCTGGAGTTCCTGGGTTGTGCAAATAGTTAACTCACTTTGTTGATAACGGAAACTTAGCGGTTTGTATCCACCCAGGCGTGCTTCAGAAAGGCCTGGCAATCTACTTCAGAAACTCAGCCGGTGGAAACCCTTGGGAGCACAGTTCTACCCTCATACACGTGGAATCTGCTTGAGTAGGAGTCACCTCACTGGCAACTGTTTCTGGTTGTAGTTGGCTGGTGGCTTCTATCTGTTATCTTGAAATATAGGCAGTCCCTGGGTTATAATGTTATCGATTATGTAACTTACAAAACAAACTCCAGAAAGCCTGCTATATAGACAATAGAGGTACATTATTATCTTTTAACTTCATTTCTCCACCAACTTTCTGAAGCTCCCTCCACCAACAATGGCTCATAATAAAAAAATAAACTCTACTTTTGCTATATACATCATGTTAGAGGTTTTCCCCTGTATTTGAAAGTGTTTCTCTAGTGCTTCTTAGATGTAGAAAGGTCCAATATATGATATACACGAAGACAGATATTTGGCTGATGTTTGAGCTGAACCAAACCTAACTATTCTAACTTACCTACACATTTGACTGAAAGATTTAAGAGTTGCACTCACTTGTAATTAAGATAGATAACTCTAAGCTCACAGCCATTGACCCTGCCTCTCTGATTTCTGAGACTATAACTCTTCATGGTAGTAGAAAGCCCATCTTTCTCCCAAGGGACAGAGGGTGGTTTCAAACTGGTGACTTTGCAGTTAGCAGCCCACCACTGTGCCCCCAGGGCTCCTAACGTCTGTCTGTGTGTCATTTGACGTGCTATTGTTCAGTGCCACGGGGTGAGTGAAGACTCGCGGTGACCTTATGCACAACAGAACACTGTCTGGTCCTCTGCCACCCTCAGAATTCTGTTTGAGACCCTTGTTGCAGCCACTGTGTCAACCCATCTTGTCTTCCTTTTTGTCACCGACCCTCTACTTTACCAAGCACGAGGTCCTTTCCCAGGAACCAGTCTCTCCTGACGACATGTCCGAGGTATATGAGATGCCGTCTCACCATCCTTGCTTCTAAAGAGCATTTTGGCTGTACTTCTCCCGTGATAGATTTAGTTCTTCTTCTAGCAGCCCAGGGTACTTTCAGAATCCTTTCCCATCACATAATTCAAATGTACTAATTCCTCATCAGTCTTCCTTACGCATTGTCCAACTTTCCCATGCATCTGAGGTTATGGAAACATCCCGGTTTGGGTCAGGGGGATGGTAGCCCCAAAGTGGCATCTGTGGACTTCTGTATCTTAAAGAAGCCTCTTCTCCAACAACACATTTGCCCAATGCAATGTGGAGTTTCAGTTCATTTTTCTTTTAACAGTTCTCTATTGGCACTTCATCCACATGTCATACAATTCAATAATCCAATCATATCCAGAAGAGTTGTACAATTATCACCACTGTATTCTTCCTAACACTCAGTTATTCATGTCATTATTATTTTTTAAATTGTGACAAAAATATACACAACAAAGCATTCTCCAATTCCACAACTTCTACAAGTGTCATTCGGTGTCATTGACCATGCTCTCTGTTGTGCAATCATTTCTTTACTGCCGATTCTATGAGCATTGACTGTGGATCCAAGCAAAATGAAATCCTTGATAACGTCAATCTTTTCTCCATTTTTACCTTATCTGTGGGTCCAGTTGGACTCTTTACTGGGAGTTGCAATCCACAGTAAAGGCTGCAGTCTTTGCTCTTCAGCAGCAAATGCTTCAAGACCTCCTCGCTTTCAGTAAGCAAGCTTATGTCTTTTGCATAGTAAGGAAGGTCATTACTAAGCCTCCCTCTAATCCTGATGGCACACTTTTCATATAGTCCAGCTTCTTGGGTTATTTGCTCAGCTTGCATATTGACTACATTTGATGAAATGATACAACGTGGGCAAATTTGATATAGAAGTAACCTTATGTGGTATCTAAGATCTATGTTAGTGGTAGCATAGGGAAACAGGATGAATCCAACACATAATTCTAAAACTAGAAAGTTACCAGTCATCTACACACTCCTATTTTACTCAATCCCCATCTCCTCCTATCATCACTATGCTCCCAATTAAAAAATTATGCTGTTTTAAAAATATAATTGTCTCACAAATGGATACAAGCTTAATCAGTAAGTAGGCTGTTTGTTATTGTTAGCTACTTAGAGTTGGCCCCTAACTCATAGTGACTCCATACACAATGGGATCAGATCAATATCTTGCTCTATTCAAAAACAAGATAAACAAAAACTAACAATATTATATCCTAGGTAGTTTTGTGGCAAAAGTTTCCCTACCTATGTTCCCAAGATTTATGCATCCTACTGCATGTAGGTAAGGTTTAAGTACTTTCACTGGAATATAATGAGCCATTGTGTATGTATAAATATGCCATAAATTATCTACCCTCCTGGTGACAGGTTAATGAATTGTTTCCATTTGTTATTATAACCATTGTTGTTATGAAAATTATATATTTGCTTCTTTCTGTATATGTGCAAGAGTTTCTCTAGGGCATATACCTAGGAGTACGCTTGTTAGATGAGCAAGTCTGGAAACAATCAACCAAAATGTAGTGTCAAATCGTCTTTTCAGCTTGTACGTCTACCATAGAGATGTGCGTTTCCATTGATCGACCTTCTCTCCAACCTTCTCTGTATCTTTAGATTTCTCAGTTTTGGTTCATCTAGTAGACAGAGCACAGTATCTCGTTGTGGTTTTATTTGGCATTCCTCTAATCATGAATGCGGTTGCACATCTTTTCATATGTGTATTAGCCTTGTGAATTTCCTCGTTGGGGAAAAGCTGGATCATTTTGACTGTTTGTGTTTTGCTTATTGATTCCCAGTATTCTGGATAATAATCTTTTGTTCGTTATATATGTTGCAAATATTAGTTTGTGACCTGTCTTTTCACTTTTTAGTGATCTGTTTCAAATATCAGGAACTATTCATTTTAATATGAGTATTCTCATCAACCCTCATTCTGCTGGTTCTACCGCGGTGACTTGCTTGTTATGATACTCGAAACTATGCCACCGATATTTCAAATATGAGCAGGGTCACCAATGGCCAGTGCTGAATGGTTTCAGCAGCGCTTCCACAAAACGACAAACTGGGGAGGGCCTACCAACCTGCTTCTGAAAAACTGAGAACCGGGAAGAGAGTGTATGTGGACAAATTCTCCACGCTCGCATTGAAGGAGTCTGGGAGGCCCAGTCGCTGGTGGAGGGGGGCCTTCACGTTTGCGAGCTGGAGACGGATCCCAGGCACATTCTCCGGACTCAAGGTTATGCCCCACCACGTCCCCGTAATAACGCCAATTGTCAGATGCTGCTGTTAAGTGCGTGGTGGCTGCTGTACACTTGAAGGCTCGCTCCCGAAGGTGGGGGCTGCCATCAGGGCTCCCGAAGGTGGGGGCTGCCATCAGGAGGGGCCTCTGGAGCTCGCCCGCGGATCTGCGTCTTGTCCAACACTGTTTGGACAAAACCGACCAGAACTCCCTTCCTCCAACCTTCGCCCCTCTCCAATTTCCTCCCCAGGCGTCACCTCCGGGACCATCTTCTTGGCCGTCCCCTCTTACTGGGACCAGCCAACCCTGTCTTAGTGTGTGTGTGGTGACCTCCAAACCTGGACCGATCACGAGCTCTGAGCGCCGTCGGAATGATTCCCCTAAGCCGAGGCCGGGTCGACGGGTCCGGTCAGGCTGCATCTGCGGGTTTCTGACACTTATCTCTCCCGGAGCTTTTGTTTCGTTTCTTTTTCTTAATCATTTTTTGGGCTTCTTTTTCGACCGCGTCCCTGTGGCCCTGGAGGGCATGGGACACTTCTTCGGCGAGCTGGCCAAGGCGAAGGGCCAGGGACCCAGCGGCTCTGGGAGCTGCAGTAGCAGTGCTGCGGCCGCGCCTTTTCCTGGAGGTGCAGAGCTGTCCCAAGACAGAGGGACAGAACCCTGGACGCCACGGGAGTGGCCCTGGCCCTGGAGAAGAGCTTCAAACAGGCCTTTCCAGACCTGCATGCCGTGGGGTCCACGCACACAGACCCCCATCTCTGAGACTTTCTGGACATCCACTTCCTGGATGAGGAGGTCAAAGTCCTCAAGATGGGTGACACACACCCCCTCCCCCCACCTACCTCCACAGGCTGCCCAGCCTCCAGGCCAGACTAGACTTTCTCTTCCAGAGGTCTGCCCTCAAACACCACTAGGAGCCTGAGGCGCCCAGACACATGCGAGGGAGCAGCCCTCTGCCTCTCACTGCCAGCCTTAGCCCCTCTGCCCAAACCTGCCCCTGCACCTGCAGCGCCACCACCCTGGGGCCCCACTCCCAAGCCATGGGCCAAATGGGGACAATAAAGCTTCCTTTTGTAGCAAAAAAAAGGAATCAGACCACCCCACCCTGCGTATGGTCAACTCCCTTCTGTTAAGGATCATAGATCCTTCCAAGATCATAAGGATCCTCTCCCAAGGAGGAGAGCTCAAGGACATTTAAGGTCAAGCCAGCTCACAGATGACTAAGGTTAAGCCACCATCTTAACTCCAAAACAGGTCCATCTTGTTATATACATACCTTCCTGTTATTTGTATGACTCTAACACATCTCCTTCCTATTAAATAAGTGCTTACTGGAGCTTGCTAGCCCAAGACTATATAAGCATGTTGTAGAATACATTAGCTCTTCCTCTCTCCTTTGATCCTGCCTTCAGAAGAGGTGAGCACTTGCATGTCTTGTCTATTGTTTCTTTAACTTACCCTTCAATCACACAACTGCCCCTTAGGCCCTATTCAGTTGTGGAGGCTGGTCCCCCACAATTAGCCAGTGAACACCTTATGGGTAACAGCAGAATGCTGCCTGATGCAATGCCAGAAGATGAGCCCCTCCGGTTAAAGGCACTGGAAGTAGAGCTGGGGAAGAATTGCCTCCTTAAAGAGGCGTCCACCCTGATGAGTTGGAACAAAGGTTCCAGGACTTCCCCTTGCTGGTGTGGCAAGACCCAGCCTGAAAAGCAGCAGCTGCAAACATCCACTAATAATCAGAACATGAAATATATGAAGTTTGAATCAAAGAAAATTGGATGTGGTCAAAAATTAAATGGAACACGTAAGCATCAATATGCTAGGTATTAGTGAGCTGAAGTGACTAGCGTTACCATTTTGAATAAAAAAACCATATGATCTACTATGCCGGGAATAGTAGGGGACATAAAGAGGAACTGCGTCACACCCATTGATAATACGAAGAGGAACGAGTCACATTCTTGGCAGAAGAAGATTTAAAGATCTAGCTGAACGACAACACTGCCACAAGGAAGGCTACTTAATATGGCTGTTACTCAAATTTATGCAACAACCAATCATGTCAAGGATAGAAAAATGGAACATTTAAAAAAATGTCTGCAGTCTGCAACTAACCAGACCTGTGATCAAGATGCATCGATGATTACTAGTGAGGGGAATTAGAAAGTTGGAAAAAAGGAAAGGATCAGTAGTTTTTAAAAATGTGCAAGTAGAGAAGCAGTGGTCCACGGATACTGAGGTTTTGATGAGGAGACTGAGGACCAGAGAGGGTAAGTAACCTTCCCAGCGTCACCAAGTTAGTGGACAGCAGAGCTGGACCAGAACCCACACTTGTAACGGAGAATCCAGAGGTCTTAAGATCACCCTCTTGGCAAGCAAATTCTAAGATCTTTGTCCATTTGAACAAAAATGCCAAAGTCAAAAGAAGCCGGGAAACTTCTCCAGATGCCTGGGAGTTGATAGAACCAACACAGGATGAAACGGATCGAACGATGAGAGAAGTGGAAACAGAGCCCCACGAGGGACAAAGTATGGGAAACAGAACCGGACAAATTCTCTACACTCATATTTAAGGAGTCTGGGAGGCCAAGACTCTGGTCGACGGCAGCCATCACGTTCATGAGTTGGAGATGAATCCCAGTCACATTCTCCCAACTGAAAGTGATTGCCTACAATGTCTCCCCTAATAATGCCAATTTAAGGTGCTTCTGGAGGTGGGAGCGGGGAGGAAGGGGGGAAAATGAGCTGACACCAGGGGCTCAAGTGGAAAGCGGGTGTGGTAAGAGTGATGAAGTCAACTAAAGTGCTGGACACAGATGATGTATGTACAGATTGTGATGAGTTGTATGAGCCCCTAATAAAATGATTATTTAATAATAAAAAAAGATGCTTCTGACCACCTCATGGTTGCCTACTATATGCTTGAGGTTGTCTGCCATTGGAAGAATCCGACCCTATTGTCTGCCCCACCCTAATTTCAGCCTTTTCCTTTCTAACAAGGATCACAGATTGCTCCCCTGGAGAAGAGCGCAGGACGCCTAAGGTCAAGGCAGCTCAAGGATGATCAAGGTTAAGCCGCCATCTTAACTCTAGAACTTGCCCACCTTGTTATGCATGTGCCTTTCTGTCATGTGTATGCCCCTAGTACCTCCCTTTCCTGTTACGTGTATGCTTCTAGCACATCCCCTTCATATGTACGATGTAGCTTTCATGCCCCAAGATTATAGAAGCCTGTTAGAGATCCATTCGCCCTCTCTCTCTTGATCTTGACATCGGAAGAGTTGAGACCTTGCATGTCGTGTCTGATGTTTCTTAATTTACCCTTCAATTACACAACTGCCCGTTAGGGCCCACTTGGTTATGGGGCTGGTTCCCCACAACAGAGGAGAGTGGAGCCCCTGTGGCCCATCTTCAGAATCCACCACCAGAAAACACACGGCATCTTTGACCTCTTTTATAAACCGAAATCCATAAGGAGAGAGCCGGATGGAGTACTGTATCAAAGAGGCCCACACTGACAAAACCTGATTGCAAAGTGGAAGAAGCAGGTCTATGGAACCTTTGCTGCCTATGCTGCATCCAGACCGGGGACACCAACTTTGGGACCAACTGCACCTCCCTGTCCCCAAAAGCAAGATTGAAGTAGGCGGGATCATTGAGTGCACACATTGCAACTGCCAGCTGCTGGGACTGCTCGGGCTGAGCCCCCAGTAGGACCCCCTTTCACCCCTGGACTTTAGACTTCACTGGCTCGACCTTCATGGTGCCCCCTTCCTAGGAGTGTTTCCACCCAGCACAACCCCGGATCCACCGGAGCAGGGGCTCCTGGGGTAGGCCTGGTGTGCATCAATTGTGATAGATAAAGCATAAAATCTTCTAGCCTCAAAAAACACAAACAAACCCAAAAAGGACATCTATGGACAAGGACTATAAGAAAACCTCATCATTATCAGTAAGAACAGGACCAGGGGCCTTCTTTGGAATGCAACATCAGTACAATACACTATGCAAGTTCAAGTTCAAACTGAAGAAAATTAAAGCAAGCCTATGAGAACTAAAGCACAACCTTGAGTCTTTCTCACCTGGATTTATAGACCATCTCGAATACAGATTTGACACATTGCATACTAATCACCAAAGACCCGGTGTGTGAGAGGACATCATACACAAAGCATATTGTCATTAAAGGGACAGAAGAAAAGACCAAAATGGATGTCAGAAGAAAGTCTGAAACTGGCTCTCACATGTAGATGGAAGCAAAGATGAAGGAAAAGAACTGAACAGGATCTTCCACAGGAAGCTGCCAGAAGTTGAGCTGGATTCAGAAACGGATGTGGGACGCGGGGTACAACGGCCGAAAGCAGGAGGATGTTAACTTGGATTTGATCATCGATGTAAAGGCGTTAGACTTTGTGTGTCATAACGAGCTATGGATAGCATAGAGAAAAACAGAATGTGTGCCGGTGAGGAGCCTTCTATGTAAACCAACAGGCAGTTTGGGGAACAGAAGAAGGGCTACTACATGATGTTAAATCAGGAAAAGTGCACCCTCAGGGTTATAACATTTCACCAGACTTACTCAATCTGCATGCAGAGCAAATCATGTGAGAAGAGAATTAAAGGAAGAGGAAAGAAGCACGAGGGCTGGAGGAAGGCTTATTAGCAATCGCAGACATGCAGACTGCACAACCGTGCTTGCTCGAAGCGTTCACCGAGGAAGAGCAGACACCGCAGCCTTCAGTATGGATTGCAACTGCAAGGAAAACCCAAATCCTCACAACTGGGCCGAGAGACAACTTCACAATAAAAGGAGAAAATATTAGCGTTGTCCAGGAGTTCCGTTTGCTTGGATCCATAATCAATTGTCATGGAAGCAGCAGTAAAGCAATCAAACAACATATTGAATTGGGCAGCTGTGTTACACACACCTCTTTAAAGTGTTAGGGAGTCTATTGAAATAACAAAAAATAATAAAAGTTTATTAAAAAAAAAAAAAGTTTATTGAGCCACACACACACACACACAAAGTGTTCAAGAGCCAAGATGTCACTGTGAGGACTGAGATGCATCTTACCTGAACCATGGCCTTTTGTTTTCTTTTAATTTTAGAGCCATGGTATCTTCAATCACCTCATATTTATACGCGAATCGGACAATGAGTAAGGAAGATTGAAGAATTATGTATTTGAATTATGGTGTTGGGGAAAGAAGGTTGAATGTACTGTGGACTTCTAGAAGAATGAGCAAAATCTATCTTAGAAGAATTACAGCTGTAATGTTCCTTAGAAGCTAGGCTCGTGAAACTTCGTCTTTCCTTCTTTGGACAAGTTATTGGGAGGGGCCGTGCTTAGTAAAGAGCATGATGCTTGGTAAAGTCAGGGCCAGTGAAGAAGACACTCAATGAGATGGACTGGCACAGTTGCTGAAACAACAGGCTCAGACATCACAGTTGCCAGATGGCAGCAAAAACAAGCAAACTCCCCCCAGAAGAATTTACTTTCGAGGAAGGTACTGAAGTTGCAGCTCAGGGAGAGGGACATGTCTGATCAGAGCACACGGGAGCAAATGAATGGGGAGGAAGAGAGAGTGGAGCACATCTTGGTCCACCAGGCCTGGAGGATGATATCCCTGCTCCGAACAGCCAATGCACAGAGTGGACCATATGGCTGATCCCACTATGAGACACGACGTGCCTCGCTGACCCAGGGTCCTATGGGGGACAACACTGGAGACTCAGTGTAGGGATTTGCCTGGACTGACCCCAAGACCCCAAGGCAAAACACAAAAGGCAGACTTGCTGCAGAGCAAGGAGGGGGAGGGACCAGGGAGCTACCGAGGGAGTGCAAAGGACAGACTCTGGGGCCAGAGCATGGCACCCCATCGGACTTGACTGGAGGACAAGCCTAGAGGTCAAAAATCAGACCTTGATCTATTTACAGGGTTTTCTTTCTTTAAATTTTTTTTTCTTTATTTTAAAATTAATTTATTCTTTTCTGGGGCATTGGTTTTCTTTTTTGTTCAAATCGTTGTGTTCTCTTATGTCACTTTGTCTTGCTATGCCTTGTTTTTTGGTGCATATTATTATCTCTGCAGATCTATCTTAATAAGATAGGCTGGATGAACAGTCTAGAGGAGAAAACAACGGGATCAATGGTTCTGGGGGGACATTGGACAGGGGGAGGCGGGGCTAAGGAGGTGTTGCTGACTAACCCAGGGACAGGGGAGCAACAAGTGATCGAAAATCAGTGACAAGGAGGGTGGGAGAGGTGTGGTAGGGATTCAGCAAGGGCAATGTTAACTGAGAGAAATTACTGAAACCCAAATGAAGGCTGAGCACGATAATGGGACAAGAGGAAAGTAAAAGGAAATAGAGGAAAGAACTAGGAGACAAAGTGTATTTATAGAGGTCTAAATACAGGCATGTACATATGTAAACAGATTTATATAGGATGGTGGGGAAATAGATCTACATGCATATATTTATAGGTTTAGTATTAAGGCAGTAGATGGACATTGGACCTCCACTCAAATACTTACTCAATGCAAGAACAC
>NW_022111256.1:1292447-1295130 GCF_000313985.2 Echinops telfairi | reverse complement strand
ACAAAATAATAATAATTTATAAATTATGAAGGGTTCATGAGGGAGGAGGGAGCGGGGAGGGAGGGTGAAAAATGAGGGGCTGATATTAAGGGCTCAAGTAGAAAGCAAATGTTTTGAGAATGATGATGGCAACAAATGTATAAATGTGCTTGACACATGGATGGATGGATGGATGGATGGATGGATGGATGGATGGATGGATTGTGATAAGAATTGTACGAGCCCTCAAGAGAATGATTTGAAAAAACAAAAAAAGATGCAAACTCACTGCCATCGAGTTCATGACAACTTATAGCAACTCTATAGGACTAGGTAGAATTGCCTCCATGAGTTTTTGAGACTGTAACTCTTGAGGGAGTAGAAAGCCCACCATTCTCCTGAGGAACAGCTGGTGGTTTTGAGCTGCTGATCTTGCAGTTAGCAGCCCATTTGGTAACCACTATGCCACCAAGACTTCCCTGCCAGGATGGCACAGGACTGAGAAATGTTTCCTTCTGTTGTACACAGGATCACTATGCATTGGAAACTACCTCAAGGCCGCTAACAGCAACAACAATGCCTGTAGTTATCATACCGTGTGGGCATGGGTTCCTTGTTAAATACATGAGAAAGGATTAGTGTAGGGTATATCTTGATTCAATCTCTTATAAGACATAAAGGAAGCAGATCAAGTTAACCAAGAGATGGGGGAAGATGGATGAAGATCCCAAAAAAGCCAAGGAGAAAGTCAAGAGATAAAGACCTTACCCAATAGCCCACACAGTGAGGAAGCCTTGTCCTCCAGCTGATGCCCTGGTCTCTGACTTCTCGAATCTTTAAATGTCTGCACGTGAATTTCTGTTTATTGAAACCACCACTTGTGGTCTATCTGTTATAGTAGCACTAGATCACTAAGAGACCAGCCTACAAAAGTTGGCTTCTTCCGGAAGGTCTGGGCACTTGGCTCTTGTACTATTTGAGAATCAACTTGTCAAGGACCACAGGATTTTGGTTGGAATTTCATTGAACCTAAAGTTCAATTTGAAGAAAATTGGCATCTGTTGTAGTCAAGATTTCTATCATAGATTTGGAATAACTCTTCATTTATTTAAAATCGTCTTCAATGTCTTTCAGTAAAGTCATAATTTCTGACATACAGATAAGACGCATGGTCTATTATGTTTGTTTCCAGACACTTAATTGCTTTTCGCATTTTGGCATATGGTGTTTTTTAAGATTACATTTTTTTTTCTTTTTCTTTTTTCAATCATTCCACTAGGGGCTCATACAACTCCCATCACAATCCACACATACATCAATTGCGCAAAGCACACCCGTACATTCACTGCCCCCATCATTCTCAAAACATTTTCTCTCCATTTAAACCCCCGGCATCAGGTCCTCATTTTTCCCCTCCCTCCTCCCCCATGAGCCCTTGACAGTCCACAAACTGTTATTTTGTCACATCTTGCCCTGTCCGACGTCTCCCTCCACCCACCTCTCTGTTGTCAGTCCCCCAGGGAGGAGGTCACATATAGTTCCTTGTAATCGGTTCCCTCTTTCCTACCCATTCTCCCTTTACCCTCCCTGTTTCGCCACTCACACCACTGGTCCTGTAGGGCTCATCCGCCCTGGATTCCCTGTATTTTCACTTCCTATCTGTACCAGTGTACATCCTCTGGTCTAGCCAGACTTGCAAGGTCGAATTCGAGTCCCAGTAGTGGGAGCGGGGAGGAAACATTTAGGAACTAGAGGAAAGTTGTATTTTTCATCGTTGTTACGTAAGATTACATTTTCAAACTGTTAGCTTCCCCCCACCCCATGCATTGTTGTTGTTGTGTGCATCTGAATAGATTGACTCAGCACCCTTACAACAGAGTTGAATTGCCTCATAGAATTCCCTTAGGTCCCCAGGGGTTCCCCCACTCACAGTAGCTAGTGGGTTTGAACTGCTGACCTATAGTTAGCAGCTGAGCACTTTTACTTTTCACCAGTGTTCCTGAGCTGGTATGCAGAAATGTAAGTAATCTGATACATGGATTTTAATGGCAGGCATCTTGATAAGCTCTTTTTATTTCTAAGAACTTTTCCTATCTTTTTTGTATTTTCTGCAAAGACAATGATATCTGCAAGAGACGGCAGTTTTTCTTTTCCCTTTCCAATGCCATGTTTTTAATTTTAATTTCCTTTTCTTGCACTGTCTAGGGCGTCCAGTACAATGTTGAATAGAAGCAGTGATAGCTAGCATTCTAGTTTTGTTCCTGGGTTTAAAAAGAATGCTTCCAAAAAATAAAAAAAGAAGAATGCTTCCCTGGTAAGAATGTTGTGTGCTGTGGTTGTTTTTTTAAAATCAATTTTATGAAGTTAAGGAAGACTCTCTTCTATTCCTAGTTTGCTAAAAGTTTTGTTAGATATGGGTATTGAATTAGATACTTTAAAAATAAATGAATTTTAAAGTTGTGAATTAGGTGGGTTTAAATACAATTTTTCTAGTATTATTGGCATACACTGCACATATATATTTTATTTTTCAATTTAATTGTATTTTTTATTTTTAAAATACTTTTTAATTCCTGCCGCCCCACCCCCCTTTTTTTTTAAACCTCTTAGACATCAGCAAACACCTTGAGGAAATGATTAGCTGGGTCTGGGGCTCCGGACCAGTTTCAGGGATCATGAATGTCTGCTGGCAGAACATATGAGG
>NW_022111256.1:1281443-1290161 GCF_000313985.2 Echinops telfairi | reverse complement strand
TGCATCGGGATAGATCCATGCGGCTTCTCCTTGGGGATGTCTTGTAGGAAGTCAATCTTGCAAACTGAAGCAGGGAACTGCTAAGGCAGCTGCACCCGGTGCAACCATCACAAAGCAAGAGACCCGAGAACTACACAGGCGAGGCTTCACCACCCATTTATCCCTCCGCCTTTCTACCAGCACCACATGTGATTATCGGCCAGGCTGGCACAATTAACTAACTCACATAGCTTTGAAAAAAAATCCGTTTCTGGGGAGGTACCCCTTTGTACAATGCTGCATGATTAGAACAAACTGTTCTTGAGCTGAGGTAAGATTTAACTAGAGGCCCAAAGTCCATCAAAGCAGACCTTCTTTACTAAGTTAAACTGTTGTTTGGTTTAAGGGACTCTGGAGGCAGAGTGAGTTAAGATCTGAGGTGCTAACCAGAATGTTGGCAGTTCAACACCCTCCCCCCCCACTACCCGCTCCCCAACTCAGTAGGAAAAGGAAGAGGTGGTCTGCTCCTGCAAAGATTTAGTTTCAGAAGCTACATGGACTAGCTCTACTCTGCTCTGTAGGACTGAACTGTGTGGGAATCAACTTGATGGCAGTGGGTTTTGTTGTTTTAAAAAGACTTCATGCTTTCTTTGGGTTTAGTTTTTTTCTCTATTTTGTTATTGTTGTTAGGGTTTTTCTTTTCTTTCTTAGATATGTTTTTCTTTGCATGAAATCCAGGATAGTAAATCTATAGTGACAATAACTGGATTATTAGTTTCTTAGGGCATGGCAGAGGAAGTTTTAGGAAACAGAGATAATACTAATGAATACAAGAATGAAGAAAATGTTCTAAAATTGATTGTAGTGATTATTAAACAACTCTTTAATGGCTTTACACTATTGAAACATATGGATATGTGAATTATCTGTCAATAAAACTGTTAGAAAAAAGATGTTGGGGGTTATTTTTCATTTAGAAAAAAGATGAAGATGTTGGGGGTTCTAAAGAAAAAAGATGTTGGGGGTTATTTTTCATTTAAGGCTTGAAGATTACCTCAAGGCAATCGTTTTAAGTGTTCATTCAGCCTCCATGGTTCCAGAAATTCTGAATCTATGAGAATTTGAAATTGTGTCCATTTTCCCTCTTTTGATCAGGACTCTTTTATGGAATTTTTTGTCAAAAAATTCTGTAGTAGTAGCTGGTTGCCATCCTTTTTTTTTTCTCCAATAACTAAAGAGCATTTATTTTTAGGTAGGATTTTTATTTTGGGAATTAACTAAACGTTGTTACCACCACCCACTCCAATTGTTTTGCAGAAGGGTTAATGCAGTGAATGTTCTAAAGTGGATACGAACACATGGGAGGTTTGGAATCAACACTGACTGACAAGGAACAACTTTCTTCTAAGCCATTGCAAAAATACTTAAATTTTTAAAAAAAGAAAGAAAGAAAAGGTGTGGGGAGAGGAAGGCAACAGGAAGTTCAGACTGAACAAAATCCTTACGTGTCGTCAAACACACTCCATCCTGGCTAGTGTTCATATGATGGACACAGGACTACGATCACACAAAATCCCCATGACAACACACTGGACACAGCAGTGCTCTAAGCACACCCCTCCCCAGATGCTTCCAACTCAACTGTTTCCAGCCGGTTGAGCCCTGCCGAAGAAGAGGCGTGTAGATCTTTCTAATCCAGTCTTTGTTGTAAGGATGGCATGTCTGGGTATCAGTTCAGGAAACAAGACGGCTGAGGTCTGCCAGGTGCTCAGTAAACTCAAACAACTGCCTGATGTCATGTGTAACCTCGGGACTGCTGGGATCCATCCTCTCCTGATGCTCTTCATGGTTTTACAACGCCTTCCAGGCATTCATTCACAGATTTGCAGTCAGCTTAAGTTCTGCTTCTGGCCCCTTGGTAGGCTGGACTAGCAAAGCGGTGTGAGACATCACCAACGCCACACTCTTTTATTGCAAGTGCTGCCAAGATCACCACTGCCCAGGAGACCATCCAGTCCTTCTGTTCTGATGACCAAGGGGGAAGCTGTGCATGGAGGCATGGAGTCACAAACTCCACTTCCTCCTCTTGACTTTCCTTCTTCCTCTGTTGCTCCGAGCAAAGAGCTTGTGTGCCTCTCCTACCCCAGGGGCTATACAATGAACTGGGAGGGGCACGGAAACATTAAACGCAATACTAGGCCAATTGACATGAATGCCCCATGAAACCATGATGCTAACCCTCCAAGTCAAGACAACGGATCTTCCTAGGGGGTGGTTGTACGGAAGCAACCCCAGCAGCTGCTCTTTTTCCTTTGCTGTCATGGTTGTAGATAAAGGGGCTTCAATAAGTTCACGGAAAATATGGAATGAAAAGAGAATTCAAATTTTCCCACGAACCTTCTGAGCGCTTGTGTGGAGGCTCCAGCAAGGATGCGCAGCTTCTTGTACAACCTTGACCAAAGGGCAGTCCTCCTTCTGGGGAAGGCCGTCCTCTTCCCGTATGCAGCTTTGGGATGGATGCATCTGAGGACACCTCTCTTGCCAGCCAGATCAGCCAAATCAAACCTGGTGATCAGCAAGGTGATAACGACAGCCGCAGGTCACTCTCACGTCCTCCACATTCTTGTGAATTCCCCTTGTACATATCTCAAACAGCACTGGCTAATTCAATTCTGTCACAAGCGCACAACAACTTATTGATTTCAATGACATTAACCAGCTTTCAACCCCCTAGCCTTAATCAGTGTAGATTTTCCCTCACTTGTAAACAGAAACTCAGTGCTCCACAAATAACTCCCCATCTCCCTCTTGCCCCTAATAGCCTCTAATGAGCTTTTGTTTCTATACAGTTACCTATCCTTGCTTTCTTATATAATTAAGATGATACAATATCTCTTCATTTATTTTTATTTCTCCCTTTGTGATGGCCTGTTTCACTCAGCGTACTGTCTTCAAGCTCCACTAATTTGTAGCAGGTATCAGGGACTTAGCTTCCTATGGTTCTATTGTAGGTATGCACCCCATCCTGTTTGCTCAGGATTCCTTGATGGGCATTTCGGTTGTTTCCACCTGCGGCTACTGTGGATAGTGCTGCAATGAACACTGGTGTGCCTCTGTCTGTCCAGACTGTTGCTTTCAGGTTGCAAGCTGTATTCCTCACCGTGGAGTTGCTGGGTCATTTGATAATTCTGTGTTTAGGGTTGTTTTTTTCCTTTCTTTTCACAACAATTTCACTGGGAGCTATTACAGATATCATACATAGTTCAATCACATTAAGCAGTATTGTACAATTGCTACTACAATGTTTCAAAACATCATCTCCTTTCTTAAGCTTCTTGCTATCAGCTCCCCTTGACCCCTCCACCACCACCGGCCTGGACCCCCTAGGAACCTTTATTCTACTTGTCTTCTCTACAGGGCCATTCTCTTTTTACTTTGAGGAACCGCCATGCAGTTGTTCACAACAGCTACACAATTTTATATTTAGCCAGCAGTGGATAAGAGTTCCCATTTCCCCACATCCTTGTCAAAATTTTTTTTGAAATCTTAGTCATCTTAGTGGGAGTGAAATGGCATCTCCTTGTGGTTTTGATTTGCATCTGATACATTGATAGTTCTTTATGGCTTTACTCTGCAGTTTCCTGATTACCAATGAGGTTGAGCAACTTTTCATGTTTATTGACCTTGTGGGTTGATCTCTTTTGTGAAGTGCTAGCGCTAATCTTTGGGTCAATGTTTAGAATTTTTGATGTTAAGGTTCTTTTTTCCACCTTATTGATTTGTAGGGATTCTTCATACATCCTGGACAAACATCCTTTCTCAGTTATCTGTGTTACAAATGTTCCATTTGTGGTTTGTATTTTGATGAACA
Source organism: Echinops telfairi (assembly GCF_000313985.2). NCBI lineage: Eukaryota > Metazoa > Chordata > Mammalia > Afrosoricida > Tenrecidae > Echinops > Echinops telfairi. The sequence continues at coordinate 1,286,311 of NW_022111256.1, read as the reverse complement.
GCTGTTCTTAATCTTAATATAATCGAGGTTATCAATCTTTTCCTTGGCTACTGTTACTACTCTTAGCCACCCTATGCACAACACGACGACACCCTGCCGGTCCGGCGGGCGCCACCCTCACATCACGGATAGATTTGAGTTAGGTCCTCACTGCAGCCACTGTGGCAATCCATCTCCTTGTTGGTCTTCCTCTTTTGAGCTGACCCTCCACTTTGCCAACTGTCCCCTTCCTCCAGGACTGGTCTCTTCTATTAACATGTCCAACGCACGTGGGACAGTCTCCCCATCTTTGCTTCTATATACTAACATCTTTTCCTTTACAGTTAGTATAACTGAGTCAGGTGTAATGCTAAGAGAAGACATTGGAGAAGAACCAAGCTAGGTCTGTAAGGAGCTCCCTGATCCCACCCCCTCCACACTCCATGTCCCGTGAGATGGCAATTTTACTCAGCCTCACTAGCAGTCTGTGATGCTCAGTTTAAGACTTTGCTACCATCTGATCAATTGAAGTTGTATTTGCAAATATTTGGCTTCTTCCTTGGTTTTTATGCTTCTGCCTTGAGAGTTTCACAATAAATAATGTAAGACCATTGGTTGGGGTGGGGGAGCATGAAACAATTAATCCAAAGGACTAATGGACCAATTGAACCCCAGCCTCTAGTGACACTGCTTTCAATGTCCTGAAGCCAGAGCTCGACGGTGCCCGGCTGTCACTGTGACCACTCCTGCTCACAGCTGCACAGGGGTCACAAGACGAGGTCCTGGGTGGAGTACGAGGAAAATGTGTGACAAAACTCAAAATAGTAAGATCATGATAGAGACTCGTAAAATCCCTTTGTACTCTCACCATGCATCAACTTTCCTTAACAGTACCACCAGGGAGGTTTAACACTCCCTAGAACAATCAACTGTAGGAGATCAAAGGGCAATATTTTTGCAGGGATAAAGGAGCCCTGGTGGTGCAGTGGTTATGTGTTGGGCTGTGATCTCCCATGGTTGGCAGTTCAAAACCAGAGCAGCTCTTTGGGAGAAAGAACTGACTTTCTACTCCCATAAACAGTTACAGTCTCAGAAATCCACAGGGAGTTCCTATGAGTCAGTATTGACTGGACGGCAGTGAGTTGTTTTGTTTTTGAAGTTCAGAAGGCAGGAAGGGATAGGAAAGAAGAAGACTGGGAAAAGTAAACACTGGGAAATGGGAAGAGTGTTGTCACATTGTGGAGAATATAATCAATGTCACGAATCAAAATGCCTTGAATTTTTGGATAGAAAACCAAATAAATTGCTCTGTAAGCTTTCATCAAAATCACAATACAAACTTAAAAATATAAACAGTAGAAAAAAAATCCTGAACCTGAATTCATGAATATATTCTTTTATATATATATATCTATATCTATCTATCTATATATATATATATTGATTGGATCTGGAGATGTGAAGGGAAGGAGACACTATAATGATCTGCAAGAAGGCAGGGAACCCAGGAGAGGAAAATTGGTTGGAGATGCCAAGAGAAGGCATGCTTTCAAGTTTGTCCAGCTATAATGAACTCCATGAGACGTAAACGCAGAAGTGCTGGGTAGGCTATATCGCACCAGGGGTAGGAAACAAAGACAAGTGGAACCAGGGAAAGCAGGAAGCAAGTGAGAAGAGTGGTGTTATATTGAGGGATTACGACTAAAGTCACAAAACAAAAACAAATAAATCACTGAATGTGAAACTAGTTTGTTCTGTGAGCCTCTGCCCAAACTACAATAAAATGCTTTCTTAAAGACAGAAGAATGTATTTCATGCTCACAGAGGGCGTCTTTCCTCCACTGAAATCGGTCCCAGACATGTTTGTTTCTTAATTCTTCTGGGAATTCCACAGCGAAGTACCACCCGAGACAGCGCGTCTGCGCATGCGTTAAGGCATGCCAGGCAAGAACGCAGCGGACTGCAGATTTTTCATTCTCCCTCTTCTATATTGTCTTCTAATTTACCTTTTATGCTTAGCTTGTAGGATTGTGGGAACTGACTTTTGCACATAGCTTAAGGAGGTCTCTCAAGGAACACTCTGTTATGTATAAACGTCCATGGATGTGCAGACCTGTTGCTGGACACTCTAGCTCCGTCCACGGGTGGCATGGTGGTTACACGCTGGGCGGCCAACCAAGGGCAGCCATTCGAAAGCAGCAGCCGCTGCTGCTCAGGAGCTTCCTGCTCCCGTCGCAGGTTACAGTCCCAGAAACCCCCAGGGCGGTCTGCCCAGTCCTATGGCGTCCATACGGGGTTGACTCCATGGCTGTGGGCTTGGGTTTTGGGGTCATCTTTTAAAAAATTAGTGATAACATATTTTATTAAATTCTATAGCTTTAAACTAAATCTACATTATCTTTTATAGCAAACGTTACCCTACCAATATACACTTTAGAGGTGTGTATTTAAAGAAATGAATGCCCTCACCAATCAATTTGTTATAATCAAGTGTTAACATCTGTGTGAGCTTATTTCTGAATCTTCATTGATCAATTATCCACCGTTAAGCCAATGCTATACTGTCATATTACAATTATGTCTTCTTATCCAGTAAAGCAAATCTTCCCATCTTGTCCATCTTTTAAAAAAAAAAAATTTTTTATTGAGGGCTCTTACAGCTCTTGTAACAATCCATATGAGATAGTTTATTGTGCTGATAAACACAAGTGGGATTAACTGAAGGGCAGAGAGATAAATGGCTTGGTGAGCCTCATCTTTATCTCTCGCTCTTTGATCATCGGACCAGTGTGCGGCTGCCTTGCTTGTCCTGTGCCTCAATTTAAAGGTTACACTACCTGTGGGATGCCTAGCCTGTGGACTGTGTCACTGTAAGTTGAGGTCCCTTTAAGACATCGCTGGAGCTGGGGACTGGTGGTTGGTGACCTGGCTGGCAGTTGGTGACCTGCCTTGTGATTGGCTGCTGTGCTGACATAGCCTAGCTCTCTCTATAAATAGAGGAAGATCTGGCAGCAGACTGGACTAGAAGGACTGCTAGTCTCTCACAACTCTCTCTCACGGGAGTGAGTTGTATTGAGCCATTTGTAGTACTTTATAATTTAACTGTTTATTTCTTGTATTATATGTTTATCTGTATATGATTCAACAGTTCATTTCTTGTTATATATCTAATTATCTTTATAAATATATTAAATTATCAGCAATTTGGTTTTCTCTCTCTAGAGAACCCTAACACACCATACATCCATTGTATCAAGCACATTTGTACATGTTGCCATCATTATTTTCTAGACATTTACTTTCTATTGAGCCCTTGGTGTCAGCTCCTCCTTTATACCCCACCCCACCCCGCCTACCCCCACTCTCATGACTCCTTGATAAATTATAAATCATTATTTTCATACCTTACACCAACCACTGTCTCCCTTCCCCAATGGTTTCTGTTGTTCGTCCCCTGGGGTGGGGTGGGGTGGTACAGTTATGTGTCAATCACCTCCCCTCCTCTCCCATCTTCCCCCTGCTCTCCTGGTATCTCCTGCTACTCCCATTCCTGTTCCTGGATTCCGGGTGTCGTGAGCTCTTATGGCTTATCTGTACCTGCGCACATGTTCCAGTCTAGCCTGAAAGGCAGGATGGGGGTCATGGTAGTGGGGAGTGAGGAAGCCACAAGGAACCAGAGGAGTCTTGTGGGTTTCATCTGTGCTGTACTGCACCTTAACTCATCCCTTCCCTGTGTCCCCTCTGTGAGGGATGTCCCATTGTTTACAGATGGGCTTTGGGTCTCTGCTCCAACCCCCCTCATTCTCAAAAATATATTTTTGTTTGTTTTGGGTCTTTTGATGCCTGTCACCCAGTTCCAGCAACACCTCATGATCCCACAGGCTGATGTGCTTCTTCCATGTGGGTGTGTGTCACTCCCTTGTACACCTGAGATTGGCAAATGTGTTACATATATATTTTTTTACAATAAAGAAAAAGTTCCTTATCTCTACCACCCCTGCTACATCCTGGGGTTATGCAGCCACCATAATATTTAACCATGTGGGTGATTCTGTCACTCTTCAGTTAAAACATTCCACTGGCTGCCATCTCACTCAGAGTAAGTGCCCAAGTCCCTACAATGACCCCAGGCCTGACAAGATGGGCTTTCTCTACTAAGACTCCATCCTCTCTCCTGGCTCACTCAGTTCTAGCCACATAGGGCCTTTCCACTTACAATCTGCCTGAAACACTTTCCTCTCAGAATGGACGGGGCTAGCTCATATTTCCCAGGTCTGCTTCAATCTCACTATGTCAGAGGTCCTTCCTTAAGACCGCATGTAAGACAGCAAGATTCTTCGGCATTGCCCATACCCTTTATTTTGTGATTTTTCCTGGTAACTGAAAAAAAAAAAAAAGCATTTTATTGGGGGCTCTTACATTAACACAATCCATCTGTCCAATGTGTCAAGCACATTGGTACCTATGTTGCCATTTTCCTGGTGATTTTTATCACCTTCTGATCGTTATATATTTGTGGCCTGCGTCCCAGAACAAGAATGTAAACACCAAGATGCCAGGAATTTTGTCTTTGTCTTGGAACCAACAATGACCATGTTAGAGGTATCAGTTAGCTTTCATTCAGTCCATCTTGTTCTCTATCATTAGCATTAAAAACACACCACCATGGAAGAAGCACACCAGCCTGTGTGACCACGAGCTGGCGAAGGGTTCAGGTATCAAGCATCAAAGAACAAAAAATCATATTGTAAAGGTGGGCGAGTGCAGAGTGGAAACTCAAAGCCCATCGGTAGGCAACTACTGATGGGTTGTGGGGAGATGAGCAAATCAAGGAACAGGGTAGCAATAATGAAACATAACTTTCCTCTAGTTCTTAAATGCTTCCTCCC
>NW_022111256.1:1269868-1281116 GCF_000313985.2 Echinops telfairi | reverse complement strand
GGGAAATGAGCAGCCAATATTAAGGGCTAAAGTAGAAGGTAAATGTTTTGAGAATGATGAGGGAAACAAATGTACATATGTGCTTGACACAATGGATATATGTATGGATTGTGATAAGAATTGTACGAGCCCTAATAAAATGATTAAAAAAAAACCCACCATAGTTTTGTACACAACTGTCACTCTGTAACCAATGAGTGAACCCTACAGCCAGGCTCTATGTAAATTTACTCAGCTCCCATCCTCCCCGTAGGGAACTTGATTTTCCTTCTATCCCTTCTTCATTCCCCATTTCTGGTCCTTTATGTCTTCTCACCTCTGCATCTTTCCCTCTTCTCAACTTTATAAACCTCACTTCACAGTGCCATCCTTCCCTCTCTTTTCTTTCTCCACAGTCTGGTTTTCCTAGAATCACTGTCATTTCTCTCTAATAGATCCATTAAACATCAGAATCAAAATTGGCCCTAGAGACTCTGCCATATAATCTCTTATTTTGAGATCTCACAAGGTGGCATGGTTTGTTTTAAGGTCCCAAATTATTTAAGGCTGACTCGGAGTGGCATCTCAAGTTACTCATTCTTTCCCCCCACTTCCTTTCTCTCCTTTTCTACTTTTCCTAAGTTTTAACATTGGGCGATTTAAAAACTGCACTTGGATCTCAGCTCTACCACTTACTGGTGACCTTTAAAGGACTATTAGTGATAGTCAGTGTCCACTAAGATAAATTAGATATTAATATGCACTACAAAAGGTTGTCACACAGACTGAGAATTTTAAAACTGAACAAAGTACCTGCTATATACTAGAACAAATGTTCATTATTTTTTCCTTTCTACTTACACTTTCTGTTGTTGCTATTTTTTAAATTTATTTTTGTCTACTTACACTTTCAAAGTGATAAAGTTGAACTCATCAAGTTCTTTGGTCCCTCCAAACGAAATATTAAGTCTTTCATTCCATCTCCTCAATTTTATGGCTCATCTCTCCCACTACGAGGTCTTTTCCCGTAGAAACGCCAATTATTTATTTCTCCTCAGGTATTAAGATGAAGTGGAAGGTGAACTTCGGATTCGAACAGATCTTACCTGTAAAATGCGAGTAACAACAGATGCCTCCCTTCCCCAGAAATTGGAAGCGTCCACGTACGGAAAGCAACACTGCACTGCCCAAGGACGTACGTTGTACTCCGGGCAGAGGGAGTCCTGCAGTCAGGCTGAGGTTGAGAATTTAATAGAATAAAAATGCAAGTGATGCCTGGACAAAAACAAGTTCTCAATACGTGTGAGCTATTTTTCCTGCCCCTTTTCTACTCTGCACCCCCCGTTCTCCGAGCGATCTCTGCCGCTTACCTTCTGCTAGAATCTCCCCCCCACCCCACTCCTCCCCTGCCTTTCCCTTCCCTCTCACTCCTGAGTCCCAGTCTCGGAGGACAGACACCTCGGCGCTAACGTAGGTGGCCGCTCCGGGTCACATCCACACCCCATCCAACCAGGAAGTTTTGGTGAACCAACGAGGGGGCGGGGCCAGGCTCCCGTCAGTCTTCCCTGCAGCCAATCAGAAAGCAGGACGCCTGCGCGGTTTCCCCCCCCCCTCCCGCGCTTTGACGGCCGGAAGGTGGAGCCGGTCCCGTCTCGCCTGGAACGGGAGTCGTGGGGCGGAAGTGCGGCCGGAAGTCGGTCATCGAGTCTAGCGGCTAGACCGACCCTGGTTGGGGGTGGGGCGGTGGCAGGAAGGCTCCGAGCGGCTGCCGGAGGTGACGGAGCCGCGGCCCCGCCTGGTGCGCTGGCCGACGAGGCTTCCAGGTAGCGGCCCAGAGCCTCCGACCGAGGGTAGGACAGGGCGGCTAGCTGGCGCCCGCGGCCTCGGGGCTGCTTCTTTAAGAAGGGGCGGAGCCGCGCGTCTGGAGCGTGGGGGCGAGGTCACGTGGCTGGGGGCACGTGTGGGGCACGAGGGGAAAACCAAGGGAAGGCGTTGTCGCGGTGGACACCATGTGACATCTTTCCGCGCGGGGATTCGTGCCGGGGGGCGGGGGTGGCCGTGGTAGGGTTTGGGGTCAGGCCCAGGGGTCGGGGGGAGCAGGGAGGTGTGGCATTCCCGTCTCCTGCGTGCTCTCATCGGAACGATCCATCATCGGTCCAAGTTCCAACCGTGCCCTCGCCTGATTCCGGGTTGTTCGAAGCCACTCACTGCCCTGCCATTCAGCCCCTCCCGCTTCACGCCGCCTTCCCTTGCAGCTCCCCACATCCGGAGCCCAACCGCCCCAGCTCAGCGCAGCCATGAGTGGGGAGGTGAAGGTGACGGGCCAGAACCAGGAGCAGTTTCTGTTGCTGGCCAAGTCGGCCAAGGGGGCAGCGCTGGCCACACTCATCCACCAGGTGCTGGAGGCCCCAGGTGTCTACGTGTTTGGGGAGCTGCTGGATATGCCCAATGTCAGAGAGGTGGGTTGTTGGCCTGGCTCGCTCACAGCCAAGCCTCCGTGGTTCATTTTGCTATTTCTTCTGTCACCATGCCTCTGAGAAACTGGCAGCCTGCAAAAGTTAGCGAGTGAACTTAAGTTACCTTTCAGAGAGGAGAGGACTGTCAGTCAGTCTTGGTCACTTTTAAGAAAGATGGCGGGAGATTCATAACAAGCAAGCTGAGTTTCAGCCTGTCTCCAGTGATGTAAACTCTTCATCATATCACATTGTTCAGGGCCTCAGTTCCCACTTTTGGACATGGAGACCATAATGCCTCCTCCACGGTTATGCTGAGAATCAGGTGCGATTGTGGCGCACTGGGAGGATTCATCATGTTGAATTAGCACGGCCCACTGTCCCTTCTCTGCCCCATGTGTTATTCATCAAAGGTAGAAGGTGTGTTTGTCTCCCCAGACATAGCAAGCTGCCAGGAACACAGCAGCCGGAGCTGTTCCCACAGAAGGGCAGAGTTCAGAGTTTAAAGGGCCAGTATTGCCAAGTATCTGGTACCAAGCCAGGTATAGAGATGCTTTGACAGTGAGCCAGCCAAGCCAAGTGTTTGAAGGCCTTGGCCTGAGTCCGTGAATTGAGTCTTTTTGAGTCACTCTGGTATAGTAATTCCCTCGGCTTTCCCTGCAGTAGAAGAAGTGTTTACTGAGTGCCTGGCTAGCACTCCACGAGTCATCTGGAAACACCGGGAAAGTACAAGGCACAGATGGGGGTTACCCTTCTGAAGCTTACATTCTAGTTGAAGAGATTGGGGAAATAGATAGACATCTATCTAAGTCACTTAGGGAGCACTTACTGAGAGATCAAACAGCATGCATAGCTCTGCTAGATCTTAAGTGGAATGCTGGAGACTGGATCTATCATCTTGTGGACAAGAAAGCTATTGTTAGGTAACAACCTTGGCTGGTGACGTGCCGGACTGAATGACCCGTGATAGGAAGAGAGGCGGGCTGCAGCGGGGAGTGGAAGCATCCAGGGTAAGGGGGTTCTGAAGCAGAGGCTGCAGATTCTGATGTCCACCTAGGCTATCAGAGATGGGAGGCTGAGGTAGGAGGCTTTGGGAGTACAGCTAACTGTTGAAAGACACAGAAATATATTCATAGAGAAATATTCAGGAGTCAACACAGTTCGAAATGCCTGGTGTCTTTAGGTAGTGGCACTCTCAATGTTTTCGCCCAGAATTTTGGGGTAGGAATGGGTGGCGGGTGAGGAAGAAGGCATTGTGGATCTTGGGAATAACATAAAATGCCTGAAGGTGGAAGGTGGGGGTGATGACAAGGAAATGGAGTTTAAAGCGGGAAGGCTGGGAGGGTGGAGTGGGAAGCCCTTCCGGTCACCTCTTCTCTTCCCTCGTATTCTCCCTTCCAGCTGGCTGAGAGTGACTTTGCTTCCACATTTCGGCTGCTCACGGTGTTTGCATATGGGACATATGCTGACTACCTAGGTAATCAGGGAGGGATTGGGGCTCGGGAGTAGTGGATGGGAGAGGAACTTAATTAGAAGACATTCTTGGGGTACCCCCTTTGGTTGGCTACTCTAGTTATTTATTGTCAGGTACAAGACCTAGATTGGCATAAGAAAATAAAATTAAGTCAATTCTTCCCCCTCCCCACTATCATGATCCGAATTCTACCTTGCAAGTCTGGCTAGACCAGAGGATGTACACTGGTACAGATAGGAACTGGAAACACAGGGAATCCAGGGCGGATGATCCCTACAGGACCAGTGGTGTGAGTGGCGATACCGGGAGGGTAGAGGGAGAGTGGGTTGGAAAGGAGGAACCTATTACAAGGATCTACATGTGACCTCCTCCCTGGGGGACGGACAACAGAAAAGTGGGTGAAGGGAGATGTCGGACAGGGCAAGATATGACAAAATAATAATTTATAAATTATCAAGGTCTCATGAGGGAGGGGCAAGCGGGGAGGGAGGGGGGAAAATGAGGACCTGATGCCAAGGGATTAAGTGGAGAGCAAATGTTTTGAGAATGATGAGGGCAGTGAATGTACAAATGTGCTTTACACAATTGATGTATGTATGGATTGTGATAAGAGTTATATGAGCCCCTAATAAAACGATTAAAAAGAAAAGAAAATTAGGTCTAAAAAAATGTTTTTAAGAAACCAGGAAATGGAGGTTAAAGTCTCCCACAAACTGAAATAAAAATGCCTTCTATCTGTCCTTTTTTCCGCCAGCTGAAGCCCGGAATCTCCCCCCACTCACAGAAGCTCAGAAGAATAAGCTGAGACACCTATCGGTTGTCAGCCTGGCTGCTAAAGTCAAAGTGAGTGACCGTTCTCTGAGCCTGCAGCCCAAGAGGACCCGGACGGTCTTCCAGGGCCCCTTGGCAGGGAGCTCGCACTGGCACAGCCTTTGACCCGTTGTCGCGTCTTCGGTGCAATCTAAAACCCTTTAATGGCAGCTCTGCAGGGTGGATTTTATTCTCAGTGTGCTGTTTTATTTTCAATCAACTTAAGTCGTCAGTAAAATGTGGCTTGTGTATTGTGGTTAGAATAACAACTGGGGTGTTCATGGTTTAGTTCCACAATTACCTCTTTCTCAGAATGCGACATCCCATGAGAACAAAGCCCGAGAGCTGGGAACGGGGCGTCTCTGCCGTGATGCGGCGGTTTCTCTGTGCCCTTCGGGCCATCTCTGCCGATGATGCGGCGGTTTCTCTGTGCCCCTCGCAGGCTCAGTTTTGACTTGTCTTTTTTCTTTGTCAGTCTGCACGCTCCCACTTATTACATGACCCTGTCCCTTCCTTTTCTTGATTTTTACATGACTTTTGAGATGTCTCAAGCAAGGATGCCTCTTGGAATTACGTGTAAAGAATGAGCAGAGTAGCCCCAGGCCTCTCCCACTACCCCACACTCCTTTATGTCACCCTGTTCTTGACCAAGGGCTGTGTGAGGCTAAAGGGCTGACACCCACACCCAGACACCTGTCACTTTCTCCCCCTAGTATGGGACATAGGGATGGGTGGGTGCCTCTGTCTTGTATTTTGTTTTCAGATTGTCATTCTTAGGGTGTTATTTTTGAGCTGCGGCAGGGCAGATGCTTTTATTTCTATTGCCCGAGAACCAGCCTTTTAGAGGAATCGGGAGGAGAGATGGTGGGTCTCCGGGAGAAGGAAGAGGTTTCTCGGAGGTCCTTCCCTGTTGAGGAGCCCCCAAAACCCCAGCCCGGCCGCCCCGGTTTCCAGTGCATCCCGTACGCAGTGTTGCTGGAGGCCCTCGCCCTGCGTAACGTCCGGCAGCTGGAAGACCTGGTGATTGAGGCGGTGTACGCCGACGTGCTCCGAGGCTCCCTGGACCAGCGCCACCAGCGGCTGGAGGTGGATTACAGCATCGGGCGGGACATCCAGCGCCGGGACCTGAGTGCTATCACCCGGACGCTGCAGGAGTGGTAAGGCCTGTGTCCTGGCACTGCCCCTTGTCTTCGTGCCCCAAGAAGGAGAAAGGTGTTTCAGGCCGGGCTGGGCCCAGCTGCACCCAAGAGGACGAAGGTGAATGAGCTCCTTCCTCTGGAGCAGGGGTTCTCAGCCTTCCTAACACCGCTACCGTTTCAGACAGTTCCTCGTGGGGTGCTGCCCCCCAAACATAACATTACTTTCGTGGCTACTTCATCACTGTCATGTTGCTACTGTGATGAATCGGGGAAGCCCTGTGAAAGGGTCGTTCGACCCCCAAAGGGGTTGCGACCCACAGCTTGAGAACCGCTGCTCTGGGGGCTTCTTCAGAGGGAGGATGGGGAGTGGAGGAGGCCCTGGTGGAACTGGGGAATGCAAGGGGCACAGCCCTGCTCCCAGAGCGGGTTCTGACAGAGATTGGTCACTGTCCTGGGCTGGATTCGGCCCATTGGTCTGTAACCACCAGTGTCCATGGATCAGGATGGTTCTCCCTGTGTCCCTGGCTAACGTCTGCGCCTATTCATTAGCACACCTCCTCTGCTCCTCGTTAGCACCTCCTCCTCACTTGGCTGCACTTCCTCCTCCCTTCTCGCACAGCGCTCCTGACGCTTCCTTGCGGCAGGGGGCGGGGCGTTGCAGGTGTTTCCAGGCGCCCTGGTGAGGGTGCCTCACTCAGCCCAGCACTGGGATGACAGGCTCGAGGTTCTTTCCCACTGTCTGCCTTGAATCTTTGATCGCCGCCTTCTGCTCCTGACTCTTCTGGGCTGTCTCCATCCCACAGGTGTGTGGGTTGTGAGGTGGTGCTGTCAGGCATCGAGGAGCAAGTGAGCCGGGCCAACCAGCACAAGGAGCAGCAGCTGGCCCTGAAGCAGCAGATCGAGAGTGAGGTGAGCCGAGCCGGCGGGGCTGCTTGTCTGTGCAGAAGGGTCTGGCTAGAGGTTGTAGCGGAGAGACAAGTAGGCAGGGTCTGTCAAGTTCTGGGACCTTCTTTGCTTTTTCCGTTCCTTCTGGTAGGTTGCCAACCTGAAGAAAACCATTAAGGTTACAACGGCGGCGGCAGCTGCGGCCACATCTCAGGATCCTGAGCAACACCTGACTGAGCTGAGGGAGCCAGCTCCTGGCACCAACCAACGCCAGCCCAGCAAGAAAACCTCAAAGGGCAAGGGGTAAGCCAGTGTGACCAGAACTGCTTGCTTCCAGGGGCCCTGCTTGCTTTGACCTTGGGGACTTGGCTGCCTTCACTTCCGATAGTCATTTGTATGTGGCTAGGGAATTGGGGGGGTGGGGGGAGCAACCTACAGTGGTTAGGGGACTCCCTGCATCCTCTGTTTCTCTTCTCTTTACCAGGCTCCGAGGGAGTGCCAAGATTTGGTCCAAGTCGAACTGAAGGGACTGTCGTTTATTTCCTTGGGGATGTGGGGTCTCAGCTGCCTGCCACTTAGGAATCCTCAAAGTACCTTCCTGTGCCCCTGGCCAGTTGACAATCCTTAATTCAGGACCCCACTTTTCTCCCCCACTCCCAAGCACAGAGCCTGCCTCCCTAGGGCGGAGGTGAGGTGAGGTCATGGTTTTGTTGGTACTTTTGTTGTATGTGGCTTTCTGACGTTCCTCCCGGCCATTCCCTTCCCTTTGAGAGCGGAACCTCTGTCCCTGTCCGTCCCACCTGTCTCGGAGGTGGTAGCCCTGAGTGGATAACCCGCAGGTGTGCTGCTCCTACCGCTCCTCCCCTTGCATGCCGACTTCCCAGTTCCTCCTCCCACCCTGGCCTGTTGGCCGCATCTGAAGAGCCATAGGGCCCTCACCTGTAGTCTCACCACGAGAGTGCTGGGAGCCAGTCTGCCATCCAAGGAGCCCCTGGACACTTTCGCCCTAGAATTCTGCCACACTGCAAGTGTCCCCTGTCCCCTCCCCTCGCCCTGGGCCCTGGGAGTGCTGCTGCTTCAATGTCCCGGAGCCCAAGAAGAGGGTGGTGTCTTTCGAGAGGAGAGGTGGGTCTTTCTCGGCCCTGGCTATCTCAGAAAGCCAGTAACAGTAGTCCTGCAAGGATTTCAGATTCTTTTTGTGAGTTTGCTGGGGAAGAAAAGGGGATAATAGGTTGTATTAAAAAAAAAATAAAAACAGAAACCAAAAGCATATATACATATATCTGTATATAACACGACACAGAAATAAATCTATGAGAACCCTATCCACCAGTGTGCTCTGAACCGAGTGTCTTCTGTGTGGCTACTCTAAAGCAGAGTTCTGGGGAAGGGAGGGCCGAGGGCTGCATCCCCATTTAGGAGCCAGGGGGCCTTTTGACAGTCTCACCGTCTGTCCATCCTTCCATCCGTTCATGCTCACGCGCAGTAGCTGTTTATTGAGAAGCAGCATGCGATGGGCACTGGATGTGCAGAATGATCGTCACCGCCCTACTCGGCACAACTCAGTCTGTGTCATAGGCCCAGACGGGAAGAGTTGGCGACACCCAGGTTTGCACGGCAGACCCGTCCGGAGCTGTCTGCTCGGAAGCAGGAAGCAGCGATCATGCCTTCACCCTCCGTCAGGCCAGTCTCAGCCTAGTGGCCCGCTGTGCACCGGGGATGCTCTAGGGCAGGGACCGGCAAGATTTGGAGACAGAAGAGCCAATCCTGTCCCTCTCAACAAATTCAGAAATGATTCAAGAGCCATAAATTGGACTTTCACATACAAAACCTTTCACATTTTCCCGGTTTCCTTCAGAGCCACGTGTACGCACAGAAAGCCGCACAGGGCTCGCGAACCGCAGTGCGCCGTCCTGCTCTAGTGTAAAGGGCAGTGGAGCCCCTCCGGAACCGGGCTAAATTTCCCAAGGTGGGGATTTGCCACAGGACACTCTTCCCGAGTCGGGTCAGGGGCGTAAGTGCCAGAGGAGCGGGGTTCTTGGCTTCGCTTCAGAGAGCAGGGCGTGTTGTCTCGGGCCAGGATGTGAACGCACCAGCACCGCGAGTCTGTTCCTGGAGCGTGCTCTCCCGGCAACTCGTCTCGGCGACTCGTCTCGTCTCGGCATTGTCCTTGACATGCTTGCTGGGCTTGCGGCGTCTTGATTCTGAGTCCCCGCCTTGAAATAAAGCCCTTTCTTGGCCACACCCTCCAATGTGTAGACGGTGCTCATTCCCAGTGCTTTGAGCTTGTCCCCACCCAGTTCCTTGTAAAGTAGAGGCACTCACTGGTCCCAGTGCTAATTATAATGCCCCCAAGCTCAAAGGGCTAACCTACTCCCATGGAGTCCATTCCGACTCTGAAGCGGTGGGACTGAACAGAACTGCCCCTTAGGGTTTCTGACCCTGGATCTTTGTGGATACAGGTGTTTCTCAGGGACTGGTAGGTTACAAACAGCTGACCTTGCAATTAGGAGCCCAATGCTTAACCTGTTGTGCCACAAGGCATCATTTATAACCTCCAAACTGACTGCCGTTGAGTCGTTTCCAATTTATGGTCCTTGTCAACCTTACGTGGGGTTTCTGAGATGATACATCATTACCAAAACAGACTGCCTCACGTTTCCCCCAGAGAGCAACTGGTGGGTTTGAACCATTGCCTAACCCACAGTACCATTAGGGCTTCTCTTACAACTTTCCAGAATTCTCTGATTCCATCCTTCCATGAATGGAAGCATTCGTGTCCTCAGAGACATGTAAATGCAAATTGCCTTTGTTTACAAAGGGGGCTCTGACTGAAGCGTGGGTAAGGAGGAGTAGATACGTTAGGATTGGTAAGGGCAGTTTTTTTTACCATGATGCGTGGGTCCATATTTCGGGATTCAATCTAATCAAACCTAGCGTCAAAGAAGCATCTCTACCAGGAGCTCTTATCACCCCCTTGCACACTCACACGCATGCTATGCTGGTCTCCTTGCCGCTGGAGAGCAAGAGTCAGAATGACAGTAGGACAGAAGTCACAGGCTGACACCCCCTCACTTTCACCACCTGAGAAGCAAGTGTCCAGGTCTGGTTTTAACTGCTGGTGGCGGGGTGGGGATGGCACAGGTGTGACTACTGGAAGGCAGGGATCACTGGAAGCTATCAGCATTTCCTAGGTGTCTATGGACCACAAACATCGGAATCTCAACTGCCAGCGAGTTGACTCCAACTCATAGCGACCCTATCCTAAACAAGACCGAACTCCCCGCCATCAAACGCTGACTCACAGGGTAGGACTGCCCCTGTGCGTTTCCAAGACGAACTTACAGGAGTCGAAAGCCCTGCTTTTCTCCCAGAGAGCCAGCTCATGTTTTCAGGCTGCTGACTGTATAGATGATCAAAGCCACATGTATAACCACCACACCACCAGGGCTCCTGCAGGATGTTAGATCTGCCCCTGTGGGGTTCTGAGGCTAACTCTTTATGAGTGTAGAAAGCTTCATCTTTCTCCTGGCTAATGGCTGGTTAGCAGCCCAAGGGGAAATCCACTAAACCACCTTCAGACTCACCGGGGAGCTTTTCGAATGTGTATTCCTGGGTCCTCTCACCATTCCAGTTTTTATCAAATTAGAACAACTGGTTGCTACCAACTGGAAATTTGCTGTCACTGACAGCTCTGAGCTATGAAGCTCCAGATATATGAGGGGGTTGAAGAAAGTGCTTACAAAACTGGAATAAAAAGATCACGGAATTTTCCCATGAACTTTTGAAGCCCCCTTGTAAACAAACTTGCCCAGATGCATTTCAACTTGAAAAAGCACCTGCTATCGAGACAGGTAAGAGGACCCAGGACTAAAGACGAGCAATGTCCAAACTTGAGTGCAGGCAGAGAAAGGGTGTGTCCTGGTCTTGGAAGGGCTTACGTACGTGGTTATGTAAATGAGAGGCTGGTAAGTGTGGTGAAGTCCGAGGTGACATCAAGCTTGTTTGAGAGGAAAGCCTTCTCCAAGGAGGTGACCTTTCAGTGGAAGTTAGAAGCTCTGGGCAGGAAGAGAGAGAAGTAAAGACCTGGAGGCAGAAAGACTACCTGGTGCCTGAATGGCCCCTCCCAAGACAAAATGCATAGTTTGGGGGGGATGGGACAGGGAATGCTACCCTATGCTTTTATGCACTGTTTACTCATTCCATCGATTAGTATATCTTGACCAATAAATAAATTAGTGCTGTGCAGTTGGGAGAGATCATAACTTTGTTTGGAATGAAGAACACACGATGAGAGGAGAGCCTTAAGACCCCAGTGTATCTTTGAAGGTACCCCAGAGAGACCTACAGGACACTAAGGGCTCCTGGGTGCTAACTCTCTCTCTAAGATGGACTTTAAGTCTCTTACTTTTAATTGCAATAGAGAGAGCCTTCTCAATCTTTGTATGCATAACTAGATGTTTGCAGGTACACTAAATTGCATTTATTTACATGAGGAAAATCAAAAA
>NW_022111256.1:1261469-1268222 GCF_000313985.2 Echinops telfairi | reverse complement strand
TCATAACTCTAATTTTGCTACTGTTATGAATCAGACGACCCCTGTGAAAGGGTCATTCGACCCCCAAAGAGGTCACAGCCCACAGGTTGACAACCGCTGATTTAGAAGTTCTGAAAAGATTGCGTAACACTGCGACAAAAAAGGCCTGATTTGTGGCAGACGGGGACTAGTTTTTCCACCACAACAATGCACCTGCTCACGCAGCCATCTCAATGTGCTAGTTTTTGGCAAAAAACGCATGCCTCTCTTCCCCTATGCACCTTCCTCACCTGATCCCTCTCCATTCGACTTCTTTTTGTTTCCATGAATGAAGAGGGACATGCAAGGACAGAGATTTGTAGATGTAGAAGAGGTGAATTAAAAATCAAGGGAGGTGCTGTCAGTCACCCAAACAATTGAGTTTGAAAAATGTTTCCAAACATGAAATCACAGATTTGACAAATGTATTAAGTGTAATGGAGAGTACTTTGAGGGCAATAAGGTGGTTTTGTTTAAAAAAAAAAAAGTAAACATGTAGCTTAGAGAAAAAAATCAACTGGGGTGGGCGGTACTCTCTCGTACATTCTGTATATAATTTAATCCTTAAAACAGTTGTTCCTGAGGCTGATACCATCGTCATTCCATTGGTGGCATCGTGGTTATGCACTGGGCTGCCAACCACAAAGCCACGAGCTCCTTCTCGGAGAAAGATGGGGCATTCGACTCCATTCGAGAGCCACAGTATCAGAAATGCACAGGAGCACTTCCACTGTGAGTTGGAATTGACCCATGGCAATTTTTGAGAGTTTTTATGCAAAATGGGAGAAGTTATGTGTCATACATGGCTTATAAGTAGAAGACCTGGGATTCGGGCCCAGGCACAGATGTCAACGGACCAGGCGCATTCTACTCTGTGTCTCCACGTTCCTGGATAGAATGCACAGAAGGGCTGAACCCTCTGAAAGAATAGCAGGAGGAAATCAAAGTTCTATTAGAGTGATTTATGATTTTCTCCATCTGATATCACAGGCCTGGGCTCACAGCAGCCTGAAATCTAGAAATGCAATACCTGGTGCAAATGGAAAGAGCCCTGTTGTTTAAGTGCGGAGCAGAAAGGGGACTCCCAGGGATCAGCAAGTGTGGGAAATCCTTCCCATTTCCCCGTCAGCCTTCAGCCTGCTGCAATATTATGGGGAAGGAAGCACTGGAGTTCTCCTAAGGGGTGGCTGGTGGGTTTGAATTACTGACCTGGTGGTTAGCAGCCCAGTGTATTACCCACTACACCATCAGGGCTCAGCAGGAGAGCGAAGCTGAAATCCCAACTTTCTACCCAGAAGTCTGGGAATGTAGGTCCTGGGGAGGCAGAAAGTCTCAGGCTGTTTTCAGAGAAGGGAGAAATGAGGAGGCCAGTTTCATAGTTTTGTATGAACTCTTGGCACCACCTCTTAGTTCTATGAACATGGACCCTGGACAGCATACCTTGGAATATGTGAACTTAAATACAAGGTAGGTGACTGCCTCAGGCCCAGACTGGCCGTCTACAGGATTAATGTAGATGGCACAATAAATACTTCTGAAAATTAAACTAGCATTAGAGCCATAATGCACAGCAGGTATGTCAGAACATGCTGCTTAAATCTAAACTGGTCAATTGCCTGCCAAAACAAAGCAAAAATAATCTCTTTGGGACTTTAAGAAAACCCAGAGTCTCAAAGCATAATTTGAGTGAGCTAGCTGGGATAATATTTAAAATTACTTGGCATATAAAGCATTCTTGAGGAGCTGACACCAGGGGCTTCAGTGAAGAGCAAATGTTTTGAGAATGATGAGGGCAACGAATGTACAAATGTGCTTGACACAATGGATGGATGGATTGTGATAAGAGTTGTATGAGCCCCCAATAAAATTATTTTAAAAAGAGAATTCTCAAAAGCGATGATGACATTTAAGCTAAAGCCTTCAAAGGAGTTAATGTAACCATGTTGCAAGATGAAAAGGAAATCACCCATTATCATACAGAGAATAGAAAGTCTCAGGGGAAAACCTCCTCACTACTATCAGTTGGTTCCAACTCACAGTGACCCCAGCGGACAGGGTAGAACTTCTCTGTGGGTTCCCAAGACAGCAACTTTATAAGAGCGGCTGGTAGGTGGTCAGCAATTCACCTTGCAAACATGATGTCACTAAGGTGCCTTCAGAAAAGAAATAGAGGCTATAAAGATGAACGAATTTGAAAAGAAAATACAGTAACCAAAATAAGATTGTCATTGGATAGGCTTAAAAGTGGAAATGATAGAGGAAAGTGTCATTGAATTTGAAGACAGATCAACACACATTAGCCCTCTGAAAACAGAGAAAAGAACATTTCAATAAATGAACAGTTTGAAGAGCCTGTACAGTAGCAAAAGGTTTAGCATCCATGCAATAAGAGTCCCAGAAAGAGAAAAGAATACAGCGAAGAAACATTTTAATGAAAAAATCATGGCTGAAAACTTCCCAAATTTGGCATAGGACAAACCTTACAAAGTTGAGAAACTCCAGCATATCCTAAAAAGTCCATGTTAAGACACGTTTTAGAGAGCTGATATCAGGGGCTCCAGTGGGAAGAGAATGCTTTGAAAAGGATGATGGCGGCATATGTGCAAATGTGCTTGACACACTGGATGAATGCATGGATTGTGATAAGAGATGTAAGAGCCCCCAATAAAAGTTTTTTTTTTTAAAGACATGTTTTAGCAAAGTGCTGAAAACAAGGAAAATCCTAAAAGTATCTAGGGAAAAGCAGTCTACAGGGGAAAATTTAATTGATGATTATAGATTTCTCATCAGAAATTATGGAAGCCAGAATGAAGTGGAATTTTATCAAAATACTGAAAAAAAGCTAAACAAAAACTAACGATGTGGAATTCTATGTGCATTGGAACTATCATGCATGTAAAATAAATACATGTTCAGATGAAGGGAAATGAAGAGACTCTGTCCCCAACAGATTGCTCTAAAAGAAATGCTAAAGAAAGCTCTTCAGAAGGAAAGGAAATAATAGCAGGGGAAATTTGGAATATTAGGAATGAAGGATGAGCAACAGCTATGGTGAACAGGTTATTTTTCTCATGTTCTGTAAAATCTGGATGACAATTGGAAGCCAAAATTATAATGAAAATAATGGAATTTTCAATCATTGTAAGATATAATACCAATGACAATACACCATAAATGAGAAAAGTTAAAAGAACTCAACTCCCCCAATAAATTGATTAAAAAAAAAAGAAAAGAACTCAACTCATACAATGGTAAAATTTGTAAATTTTACTAGAAGCAGTAAAATAACAAATTCTAAGTATGCTATGAAAAGTATATATGGGTAAAGAAAGCTGATGGTGCCCGGCTATCAAAAAGTATAGCGTCTGGGGTCTTAAAGGCTTGAAGGTAATCAAGCGGCCATCAAGCTCAGAAGCAACAAAGCCCACATGGAAGAAGCACACCAGCCTATGCAACCACGAGGTGTTGAAGGGATCAGGAATAAGGCATCATCAGAACAAAAGTCTTACCATAGTGAATGATGGGGGGAGTGCGGAATGGAGACCCAAAGCCCATTAGTAGGCCACTGGAGATCCCCTTGCAGAGGGGTTTCAGGGAGGAGATGAGCCAGTCAGGGTGCGATGTAGCAATGATGAAATATACAACTTTCCTCTAGTTCCTAAATGTTTCCTCCCCGCTCCCACTACCGTGACTCGAATTCGACCTTGCAAGTCTGGCTAGACCAGAGGAGGTACACTGGTACAGATAGGAACTGAAAATGCAGGGAATTCAGGGCGGATGAGCCCTATAGGACCAGTGGTGTGAGTGGCGAAACAGGGAGGATAGAGGGAAAGTGGGTAGGAAAGAGGGAACCGATTACAAGGATCTATATGTGACCTCCTCCCTGGGGGACTGACAAAAGAAAAGTGGGTGAAGGGAGACGTCGGACAGGGCAAGATATGACAAAATACCCATTTATAAACTATCAAGGGCTCATGAGGGAGGAGGGAGCGGGGAGGGAGGGGAAAAATGAGGACCTGATGCCGGGGGTTTAAGTGGAGAGAAAATGTTTTGAGAATGATGAGGACAATGAATGTACAAATGCGCTTTACACAATTGATGTGTGTATGGATTGGGATAAGTGTTGTATGAGCCCCTAATAAAATGATTTAAAAAGAAAGAAAGAAAATTATATATGGTAATCTCAGAGCAGGGGTTTGTAAACCACAGCCTGCGGGCTACATCCGGTCCACTTCTATTTTTGGAAATAAAATTCTATTGCATCACACACCTCATATGTTCACATATTGCCTATGACTGTTTCTGTGCGGTAGAGAAGGAGTTGACTGCTTCACAGGTGCTTGCTGGATGCCACAGCCCAACATGTTTACTCTCTGGCCTTTCACAGGAAAAGCTCGCCAATTCCTATCCTTCAGCAATCACTTTAAACACACACATACAGCAACAGCTTCACAGATATGTAGCAAACAATTCTAGCTAAATATCTGTGGAACACTAAATATTCAGATTACTGAGAGGAGTTTTAACAGTTGGCTTCTTTAAAGGTTACATCTTGGGAGCCCTGTGGGGCAGTTCCACTCTGTCCTGTTGTTCTGAGACCGAACCCACATCAGTGGGCGAAGGAAGGCTAGGAAGAAGAAATGGGAGCTACAAGCAGTGGGAACAAACTGAAAACAATGGTAAATATATCAAACCATTAATGATCTTAAAGGTAAATGACCCCAAAACTCATACCAATTAAGAGACAGATTATCGTAATGGGTTGGGGGAAAATATTTAATTATATGGAGTCTACACACACACACCCCATTTTTTTTCACCCCATTTTTAAATATACAGATGAGTTAAAAGTAAAAGGATGGAGAAAGATAAACTGTGTAAGCGTTAATCAGAAGACAGCTGAAATGAGGACCTGATGCCGGGGGCTTAAGTGGAGAGCAAAGGTTTTGAGAATGATGAGGGCAATGAATGTACAAATGCTCTTTACACAATTGATGTATGCATGGATTGTGATAAGAGTCGTATGAGCCCCTAATAAAACGATTTAAAAAAAAAACAAAAACCACACACCAAAAAAACAAAATAAAACAAAACCATTGGAAAAAAAAAAGCAAGCTGAAATGGCTATGGTAATATCAGATGAAGTAGACTTCAGGGCAAAGAATATAGCCAGAGATGAAGAGGAGCTTGCACAATAAACCCAGCGCTATCGACTCCATTCCAACTCGTAACGACCCGATGGAACAGTAGGACTATCCCATGGGGGTTCTAAGGAAGCAGGCTGTCAGAACGTCTCCGTTACTACTAAGTAAATAGAAAATCAGCAAGTACGTAGAAAAACTGGACTATGGCATCATCTAACAACAATGTCCCTCACAGCACAAGAAGGTGTGGTGGCACAGACAGTTAAGCACTCAGCTGCTAACTGGGAGATTGCTGGTTCAAAGCCAACAAATACTCTGTGTGAGAATGACCTTGGTGGGCTGCTTCCAGCACAAGATAGCCAAGAGACCTGAATGAGACTTTCTGCTGGTCACAGAGCATTGTTCGGAGTCAGCACACACTGGATGGCACCTAGCAGCAACCATCCCCTAACACAGAAAACATTCTTTTTAAGTGCACGTGGAATATGCACCAAGATCAGAGTGTATCCTGGAGTCATAAAAGCAACCTAAACAAATGTTAAAAGAATGGAATTCCTATAAAAGATGCTTTCAGACTATAATGGAACAAAACTAAACATTAACCAATACCAGGAAAGTATTCCAACACTTGGAAACTAAAAACACTTTAAAATAAGCCATGGATCAAAGAAGTACCAAGAGACGTATTTACATATTGTGAATTTAACAAACATAAAAAGATATTGTAGGAATGTGCCCTCAAATGTATGTACATTTGGCAGAGGATAGTTGTGAATATGAATTTATGGTCATGGTCGGCCACTTGCCTCCTATAGATAAAGCTCAGGTCCCGCCCCACCCCCTGCACAGGGAGCTTCAGGCCCACCTCAGGAGTGGCTAGACCAGCCTTTTGCATCCTAGGTTTGCCCAGCTGTGCCAGCTCTGTGTGTGCGCTCCTTGCCTTCCACCATTCTCCCTCCAGCGGTGGAGATTAGTTGGGAGGCTCCTTAGGGAACCAGCTGGACCAGGCCTTCTATCTGTGCCCAGTTTCTTCAGTTCCTTCTCTTACTTCCTATGTATTGAGAATAGCCTTACCCTAAATCCAGAATATTTTTTTCCGTCTTCATCTGCCCTTTTTAGTGCCTCTTCTCCTCCCCATCTGACCTCTCCTATTTAAAGATCTCAGTAATGTCTAAGAAGAGTGATAGGGCTCCTTATTTCCCACCCAAGGGAGCCCTGGTGGAGTAGTGGTTACATGTTGGGCTGCTAAGCACAAGGTCAGCAGTTCTATACCACCAGCTGCTCCATGGAAGAAAGACTTGGCTTTCTTTTCCTGCAAAGAGTTAGTCTTGGAAACTGTTAGTCTGGGCAGACTAGAGAAGCAAATTCATAGACACTCATATGTGTATAGGAAAGAGTTTTATATACAAGAGCAATTGAATAGTGAAAAAACATCCCAGTCCAGTCCAGATGAAGTCCCTAAGTCCGATATTAGTCCTTACGACTGATACCAATCTATAAAGTCCTCTTCAGACATATGAAACACATGCAATGACGCCGAATGCAAGAAGATCACAGGCTAGTAGGTGGGAAGTCTTGTGGATCCAGTAGC
>NW_022111256.1:1259455-1261353 GCF_000313985.2 Echinops telfairi | reverse complement strand
AATAAACACCTGCCTGCACCCCACACACCTGGCAACCTGAGCCAGAGAGAAAGAGAGAGAGAGAGAGAGAGAGAGAGAGAGAGAGAGAGACAGAAAATCTCCTGCCTCCAAGGAGGAAAACAGAAGTTCCCAGAATCCTCAGAAGGCCATGCTCACACAGAGGCCTCATTGGCTGTGATCTGATTGACAGGCTAGACTCCACCCCTTTGCTCTGAATCCTCAAATTGACACCAGATGATGTAACTACCACAGAGACCCACAGGGGCAGTTCTTTGTCCATTCAGGACACCGAGTCAGAATTGACTTGGTGGCAGCAAGTTTGGTATTTGGCTTGCAGCGGAAGAGTCTTCCTGAGAACTAGGGACCTTTTTTGGCATTTGTTGTTGTTAGGGGCTGCAACAGTCCTGTCTCATAGTGACCCTACAGTCAACAGAACGAAGCACTGCCCGCGCCATCCTTGCAGCTGCTACATTGGGACCCGTTGTTGCAGCCAGTGTGTCTCCATCCTGTTGAGGGCCTTGCACTTTCCCGCCGACCCTAAGTTACTATGCATGGTGTCCCCCGGGGGCTGGCCCTTCCTGATTTCTGTCCAAAGTACTATGCCGAAGTCTCCCTACCCTGGCTTCTCAGGAGCACTCTGGCCATCCTTACGTCAGAACAGATTTCTTTGCTCTTCTGGTCGTCCATGGAAATGTCAGTGTTCTTCGCCAGCACCACAATCCAATGCCTCAGTTCTTCTCTCCCTCAGTCACTGTCCCGCCTTGACATACATAGGAGGTGTTTGAAGACGCCAGGGTTTGTGTCAGGAACCTTCGTCCTCAAAGTGATGTCTGTGTTCTTTATAATGCTTCAAAAGAGGTCTTTTGCAGCAGATTTACCCAGTACAATTTACCCAGAAATAACAATGTTATTTCATTCTTTGCTGCCTACATGAGCGTTGATTGACCCAAGTAGCATAAAATCATTGACAGTTGCAGTCTTTTTTTAAAAATCATTTTATTGGGGGCTCATACAGCTCTTATCACAATTCATCCATCCATCCATTGTATCAAGCACATCTGTACATTTGTTGCCATCGTCATTTTCAAAACATTGGTATTTGTGAGGAACAGAAGGATTTCTCTTAAGATGTCTCCCCAAAATATGTACCAGACTTAGCTGCTTAAGAACGACTGTACAATAGGTGATCAGTGAAAGTAGGTCAGAGGTTATTCTCCTTAACATCAGCCATCTATAGTGGCTAGACTATTAGTCTGACTCACCCTAAATAAGACCCACTCCCTTCTGATAAGGACAGTGGTGGTCTGTTTACTTGCAGGAGATACCAGAGAGGGCAAACCTGCCCAAGGATGACCAAGGTTAGGTAGCCATTATTAGCTGTCTAGATCAAGCAGACACCACTGTTTATCCCACAACAAATACGGGCACACCCCTAGGTCATCCCCCTCCTATTGATTGTATTGCCTATGTTGCTACCCCTCCCGGTGACTTAGGTTATTGTCTGCTATCAGGGGACTTGCATGCCTCCCAGAATAGTAGTTGTAGGTTTTATTATATGAGACATCAGAGTGATCAAACTTGTTCTAGAATGAATTGTATTGCCCCTTTCTGTGATGTATGACTCTGTAATCAGATCCCCCTAAAGTGATATGATGCGTGGTTAGCAATAAATAAGGAGGCTCCCTGGTTCTCGGTGGCTGGCCGAGGGTGGCTGGAGAAGGTGGCTAAGGAGGACGAAGCAGCGGCTTCTTCTCTGATGGCTAAGCCCCCTCCACAAGGACCATCAAGCGGGGCTGAGGTGAGCAATGCTACCATGAATTGCGTCTGACTCCACTACTTGACTCCGTCCTTTAACTCTCATGCTCTCTATGACTTTACTATAATCTCTACTTATTATC
>NW_022111256.1:1232805-1258396 GCF_000313985.2 Echinops telfairi | reverse complement strand
GATGGCCGCTTGATTACCTTCAAGCCTTTAAGACCCCAGACGCTATACTTTTTGATAGCCGGGCACCATCAGCTTTCTTCATCACATGGAAGCTCTTATCTGGACCAGTGTACATGTTCTGGTCTAGTCAGATTTGTAAGGTAGATTGGGGTCATGATAGTGGGGTGGTGGGGGAGAGGAAGCATTAAAGAACTAGAGGAAAGTTGTATGTTTCATCAGTGCTATACTGCACCCTGACTGGCTCATCTCTTAGCTTCAGTCTTTGTTGTTGTTGTTAATCATGATTTTACCTATTGGTCCAATTGTGAGACCATTTTTCCTTTACATTGAGTTGTAATCCATACTGCAGACTGTGTTGTTTGATCTTTATCAGTAGGTGCTTCAAGTCCTCTTTCAGCAAGCAGGGAGTGTCATCTGCACATCACAGGTTATTAATGAAGCTCCTTCTAATATTGATGTCTAATTCTTCATCATAGTACAACATCTTCAGTTATGTGTACATAAAGATGAGAGGATACAGTCTTGACACATACCTAGATTTTAAACCATTTACTATCCTCTTGTTGTGTTTGAACAAATGTTTCTTGGTCTATAAATAGGTTCCACACGAGCACAATGACGTGTTCTGGAATTCTCATTTTTTGCAATATTGCCCATTCTTTGTGATGATCCACACAGTCAAATGCCCTTGCACATTCAGTAAAACATGAACTTCGTTCTAGTCGTCTTTGATTTCAGCCACGACCACCTGACACCAGCAATGCCACATTCTCTTCCAAGTCTGACTTGAATTCCTGGCAGCTCAATGTTGCTACACTGCTACCGCTGTCTTTGAATTACTCCCAGCAGAATTCTACTTGCGTGTGATATTTAATTAAATTGTTGATAATGTCTGCCTTCTGTCGGGTCACCTTCCTTCAGAATGAGCACAAATGTGGGTCTCCTTCAGTTGATTGGCCAGGTAGCTTCCAAATGCCTTGCCACAGACAAGCGAGTGCTCCCAGAGCCACACCCGTTTGTTCAAACATCTCAGTGGGTGTTCCTTCCATTCCCGGAGTCTTATTTATTCATGTTTGCTAATGCCTTCAGGACAGGTTGGAGTTCTTCCTTCATCAGCCCCTGATCCAATGCTACCTCTTGAAATGGTTGAATGTCAACTCTTTGTTGTCAACTCTGTAATTCTCTTTGTTACAGTGACTGTGTGTCTCCCTTCCATCTTATTTTTCTTTCCACATTCTGTAGTTGTGCCATTAAGTATTTTGCTAATAACTCCATTGCCATTGGATCGACTCTCTTAGGCACCCTCTGGGGCAGAGTAGAACTGATCCCCCAGTGTGTCTGAGGCTGCAGGTCAGTGGTTCTCAACCTTCCTCATGCTGCGAACCTTTCATACAGTTCCTCATGTTGTGGTGACCCCCAGCCATAAAGCTATTTTCATTGCTACTTCATCACTGTAATTTTGCTACTGTTATGAATCAAAATATAAATATCTGATATGCAGGATGTATTTTTATTGTTACAAATTGAACATAATTAAAGCATAGTGACTAATCACAAAAACAACATGTAATTATATATTGTGAAATATTTATTTCTAATGACAATCAAATGAAATTTTGTCTTGAAGCATGGTGTAGCGTGGGTAAGTCTTCATGCCGGGTACTGGGTACTTGGAAGTGGGTGTATCTGCATGTGGGCAGACCGCCTGGAGACAAATAGAGGAGCGGTGTCTTGGTTCCTAAGATCATTAGAAATATGTGTTTTCTGATGTTCTTAGGCGACTCCTGTGAAAGAATCATTCGACCCCCAAGGGGGTTGTGACCCACAGGTTGAGAACCGCTGCCGTAAGTCTTTTATGGAATCAGAAAGTCTTTCACCTGGGGAATGAACTCGAACCTGCCGACCTTGCAGTTGGCAGTTCCACTGGACACCGGGGTCCTCAGAATCCTTAGACTGCAAGCTTGCCTTTTTGTCTTCAGTTCTTTCCGTTTGAGAAATGCTGAATGTATTCTTGCCTTTGGCTTCCCAGCCGCAGACTTTTCCCATCTCATCATCATGCTCGGGCTTTCTTTCCTGTCTTTGTGATGACTTCAGTTTTCCTTTCTTTTCCCTTCCTTCTTCATGGATAATGTTCTTGTCTTCCCACCACCCACCAGGGCTTCGTCCATTAGTGTTCACTGTATCCAAGCTGTTCTTGAGATGAGATCTAAATTCAGGTGGGATCTCCTCTGGGCTTGTTTTAATTTCCTTTAACTTCAACCTGAACACTTGCATATAAGCAATTCATGGTCTATTCCACAATCAGTCCTTGGCTTTGTTTTGCTTGATGATGTTGAGTGTCTCCATTGCCTTAATTTGATTCCTGTGTTGCAAGGGGAATCCAGCCCCTAAGACATCATTATGGGTCCAGTAGGCGCAATTGTACAGCGATAATAAGTAGAGATTATAGTAAAGTTATAGAGAGCACCAGAGATAGAAGAGAGATTGAAATAATGGAGCCAGACACATTTCATGGTAGCATGCTCACCTCAGCCTCGCTTGGTGGTCCACGTGGAGAGAGTGATATTTAATGGTAACCAAGGCTTTTATATTCTCTGGGGACATGCTAGCCCCCTAACTACAGGTGAAGACATACGGCAGAGAAAGGGGTTGTGCTATAGGTAATACAGTAATGGGAGGGGGTGATCTAGGGGTATCCACGCAATAGGAAAGGAAGGGATTGGGGGTATACATGTGGCAAGATGGGCAGATCCTAGGTACAGGATGGCAGCCTAACTTTGGATGTCACAGAGCTGGTTTGACCTGTTCCCTGGCTCGACTGATAGAGACCATTATCAGTAGGGTGTGAACTCCACCTACAGGAACCCCAGAGAATATAAAAGTTGCAATAAATAAATCATGGCTCTTTAAAAATTCTTATGCCATTTCCAGCATCATTCCTCTCATCATGTTTTCCAACTTCAGATCCTTCCTGTTTCCAACTTTTGCCTTCGACTTGCCAGTTAACTACCGATATATCTTGATTGATTTCGGACTGAGAAAGTTTGTAGAATTCTTCACCGTCATCATTGGCTTCAGTGGCTGGCACATAAATTGGATCATTGTATTGACTGGTCTTCCTTGTAGGCATACAGATAATATCACAGACAGCATTGAACTTCAAGAAAGGTCTTGAAATGGTCTCTCTGATCATGAACGTGACCCCGTTCCTCTTCAATTTGCCATTCTCAGCAGAGTAAACCATATGATTATTGATCCAAAAGGATCAGTACCAATCCATTCAGTTCTAAGGCCGAGGGTATCAATGTTTATGTGTTCTGTTTCATTTTTGATGAGTTCCATTTTCCTGGATCCATACTTCAGACATTCCATGTTCTGATTCCTAATGGATGTTTGCAGATGTTTTGAGTTGTGGGATTATAAAGAGACTTTTCCCAGCTTTGTCTCCCCCAAAGACATGGCAAACATTAGAGGCTTTTCGCCAGCATAAGGTGGGAGGTCAGATGCTTAAAGACATTCTCCCTGAAGGCAGTCAGTTGCCAGACTACTGTCTGGGCCCACCACTGGTAGGGCCCCGGCCCCCACCCCCTCTCTGCTGTTAAGGACAAAGGGCTACTTCTCCCTAAAGGCTTTGGACCATT
The DNA here is from genome assembly GCF_000313985.2 of Echinops telfairi. Taxonomy (NCBI): domain Eukaryota; kingdom Metazoa; phylum Chordata; class Mammalia; order Afrosoricida; family Tenrecidae; genus Echinops; species Echinops telfairi. Next base: position 1,254,755 of record NW_022111256.1, on the reverse strand, counting down.
AGCTTGGTCCCTGTAGGTGGAGTTTATACCCTACTGATAATGGTTTCTATGGAGATCCAGAGAAGAGGTCAAACCTGCTCAGTGATGTCCAAAGTTAGGCTTCCATGCTGAATCTAGGATCCGCCCTTCTTGTCACATGTAGACCCTCAATCCCTCCTCTTCCTGTTGAGTGTATATCCCTAGATCGTCCCCCTCTCATTGCTGTATAAGCTATAGTGCAACCCCTTCCTGGGACGTATGTCTTTACCTGTAATTAGAGGGCTTGCATGCCTTCCCCCTCCCAAGGTATATAGGCCTGGGTTAGCAATAAAGATCTCCCTGTGGCCTCTTGTCATTGGCTCCCTCTCCTCTCTGGTCCTCTCTGTTCCCTTTCCCCTTGCCCTCCTTCCCCTCCCCTTCTCTCTCCACATGGACCACCAAGCGGGGCTGAGGTGAGCATGCTACTATGAAATGTGTCTGACTCCATTATTTCAATTTCTCTTTTCTCTCTCATGCGCTCTAAGACTTTACTGTAATCTTTATATATCTCACCCGTACAATTCTGCCTATTGAACCCGCGATTAGTTGTGGAGGGCTGGCTTTTCCCCCACATTGAGTCATGACGCTTTAGCAAATGAAGGTCCTGAAAGCTTGGCTCTATTCGCAGCATTATGGTCAACTGTACTTTGAGAAGCTCATCCTCAGGCACTTCTGGTCATAACGCTTTCAGAAGTGGACTGCCTATTCCTTCTGCCTGGTCTGTTTTCAGTCTGAAAACTCCGAAACCTGTCCACCATGGGTCACCATGCTTGTACTTGAAGTGGCGGCGGGGTAACTCCAGTGTCACAGCAACGTGCAGGGTCCCGCCGTACTACTGGCAGAGTGACCGAAACATGTTTCTACTTGGTCTGAGGCATGGCGCGGCTCGGAGAGGTTAGCGGGGAGACTGAGAGTGGGTGATAGGGACTGATTCAAGGACAAGATGATTTTCAGGCAGTGCGTGCCCTGGAAGTACATGTTAGGAGGTGCTGCTGTAGCTTACGCATTGAGCTGCTAACCACAAGGTTGGTGGTTCAAACCTGCTCTGGGGGAGAGCAATAAGGCTGTCTGCGCCCATAAGGATTTTACATGCTTGGAGAGCCTATTTCCGAGGATGGAACTTACAGGTGAGTGGCCATCCGGAAGCACAGAAGAGCAAGGCGAGCATAGTGTTGGTGTTAGGGGCGGTTGTTGGTTCCACCTCATGCCACACACTGCCCGGCCCCGAGCACTGTGCGTGCCATCCACTGTTGCAGATCTGAAGGGCAGAGTAAAGTCGGCAGACATCGGAGGAAGTGCCCGTCTTACTATAGCAATTGCTTGTATCCTGTGCAGTGTCAGAGGCTTTGTTTCAGTACACTTTAATTTTCACAACTTTGGGAAGGGCTCTTTGTGCTGCTTCCACCAGTGCCTAGAAAGATCCATTTTATCAAGTAGGAACCTGCTATTTAGAAAGATTTGACAAACTGAACTACAGTCATGGCTTCTAAGTGATGGAGCTAGATTTTTTAAAAAAATCATTTTACTGGGGACTCATACAGCTCTTATCATAATCCATCCATCCATCCATCCATTTTGATGTCAATCACATTTGGAGCTAGATCTTGCTGATGCCAGTTTCTGCATTCATAATTGTACTTCTATTGCTCTGCTGTCTCCCTCCAGGTATCCATCTAATTTTCTGGGGTGGAGAAAATGAGTCTGTCAGACAGAGGGCGGGGCGGGGGGAGGGACTTGTGTGTAAGGCTGGCCAGATGGGGTTGACCCTGTGTTTATCTTTCAGCAACCTCCTGAGTGACTTTCTTAACTCTGGTCCTGGCCCTCACCCCATAGGTCAGACAGGTCAGTTAGTGCCAGGGGGCTTGTTCTAATGCATCTCACTACACTGTAGCGAAAACCTGGCCTTCCACAACATATCCATATCCCTGCTGAGAACTGGTTACAGATCCTGGGAATGAGTGCTGGGATGATGGTGGTCCTCGCCCTAGAGCAGGAAGCAGGGGTGACTCAGTTCATGTGCCTGACCGGCAGGAGGCGTGGGAGAGCTTATGAAACAGGAGATTGACATCAGGGCCACCCTTGCCTTGCTCCAGCCCTCACTCAGAATCACACCCAAGGGTAAGTAAGCCCTGTACTGAAATCCAGGTGAAGGGCGAGTGTGAACTGCAGTGCATCTTTTTGTGGCGAGAAGGGGCCTACGTCACTGAGGTCCAGGGCGTGGGTGACCCACGAACGCCATGTGGTTCAGTTGGTGGCACAGCTGAACCAAGGACTGCAGGGGCTCTGGGTCCAGGCACCCATGTTCAGCAATCCAGGTGGTGATGCTTTTATGTCTGACTTCTGGGACTCCTGCATGCTTTTAACTAGAGGGTCCTCTGTCATGGCCCTGGTCATGTAGCTTCTTCACCAGCTATTTAAGGCCTGAGATTTATGAACAGCGCCCTGGACCAGTCAGGGAGTACCTGGGTGTTGAACCCAACAGCTCCCTGTAGTTGAGTGACTCATCTGTCTTGCCCATCATATAACATGAGAGGAAGCCTGCCTTCCAGAGGCCCAAGAGTCTTAATAATCGTTTTGCCCCTGACCAAGACTAATGGTTTTAATCAAGCAGAAGCCCCCTCAGACTCTCGTGAAGTTGTGCAGACAATGAACAGTGTGCCCCATTTGGCTTAGCCAGGTCAGTCAAGAGTGAAAGTCTTGAGAAACGTGAGCTTCTCATTCCCTTCCAGTTCTGCTCAGGTTCCAGCTTTGTTTTCTTCTCTGGGCTCAAATTCTCCACAACTGGGAGGTGGAGGGTTTGAAGTCCACTGCTGACTGGAGTTCCCTCCTGTCTGTACAGCACATGTTCCATCCCAAGGCCCAGAGTGGACACTGTGCTCAAGGGGCAAGGGGCAGGAATGTCTTCGGCATCTCTGGGCCATGGCATACTTAGAGCCAGCAGGTTCTCAGAGCCCCCACTCCCCTAGCCCTGGCTTCCCCCCATAAGCCAATGCACTGGTGGCGTTCCCGTGGTCACTCACTGAGGCCCGGGCCTGACTCAGGAGACACGAGGGAGAGTAAGGAAGTGACCAGACGGAGACAGCGGAGGTTGAAATGAGGGAAAGTGCCAAAGTACAGCTGGAAACCCACTTAGTCTTTTCCACTCTTCTTTATTCCGTAAACACCTAGTTACAAGTTGCACAAATCAAAAATAAAGGCAGAGGAGGGTGTAAGGGAGACTTTTGTTATGTGTGTGGAGGGGGGCGGGAAGGAGTTGGGAATGAGACCAGTCCTCTCCCTGGTCCTCTCCTGGTCAAGGTCCAATGGCCCCTATGGGGCTCTGAGGGAGAGGTGTACGAAGACCAGGAGGCCCCTGCACCCAGAGCTTACCTCCACAGACCTTTCCTTCTCTGCGTGGCGGGGGCGGGGAGGGAGGTGGAGCAGCAAAATGAAAAATCAAGTTAGCGGACACATCATGGTAAGGGGCGTACAGAAGTAGGTACGAGGGGCTGTGCACGTTCGCCCTGAGGCCCCCCAGGGAGAGGTGGGGGCCGGCTTGCCTATTAATATTAAATTGGGGGTGGGAGTTGGAGAGGGGTAAGTTCTCTCAGGGGACGATGTCCCAGCCTCTCGAGGTTGCACCTGAAAGAGGAAGGGCAACACAGTGAGGCAGCCGGGAGCGAGAATAGAAAAGCCGAGCGTTGGGGCTGAATTTCCGATTCCAGCCCGAGCATCCTCCCCCTCGGTGGCCAACTGCCCTCACACCACTGTGGACGGGATTTGGAAACTTGCAGTGCCCGCCTCCCACCCCGAGGCGGCGTTATTGACAAACCAGCACAGTACGCGCCATGACCCCCCACCCCATTTTGACTCCTCCGGAGCCAACACTTACAGGAGAGGCTGAGGACCGGGGCCTTCACCAGTCATAGCGGCGGGACTGTCGGGAGGGGGAGTCCTCGGGTCCCTGTATAGCCAGGCGGGGAGGCCCCTCAGCCCTTCGTCCCCCGCCCCCTGAAGACTCGTGTCGTCGGAATTCAAGAGGGCGCTGCTGCCGGAATCGGGAGGTCTCTCTCCGCCACTCATCATCGAAGGCTGCGGCCTCACCTGAAGGAGAGAGAAGGTCACCTGTGTTCGGAGACTGGCAACTGCTGGCTGGGGCAGGCGGGAGGCCTTGCCTCTAAGACAAAGCTGCCACTGGGCGATGGGGGCAGGTGTGTGGGCCTGGGAGGTGTGTGGGGGCAGGAAGTAACTCTCTCCAGCTCATTGGGTTCTGCGAGACAACTCGTTGGTCAGACACCCCAGCCGCCCAGTTCCAAGTACACATTAATACAGATCGCTGAGGTAAACTACAAAGAGGAGAGGGGAAACAGATTAGTAGCAGGGAGAAGCCAACGGGTGTTAAGTGGGGCAGGGTTTGCCCCTCCTCCCTGAGGGCACTGTGGATACCTGGCTCAGCCTAAGCTGCTCCGAGTATGATGGGAGTAAGGGGCTCATTCCTAATTTTGCCTAAGGGACAGGGCAAGAAAGCTGACTGCAGGTCCAACCTCACAGGAGCTGGACTGGGGGCCACGGAAGAGGAAGGGGCAGGCTGGGGTGGGGTTGGGGCTCACTCTCATCCAGGTTGATGTAGTCCTGCCGCTCCTCCTGGTCCCCTGTGCGGTGGTTTCGGGAGCGTTGGAGAATGTGAGCCCTGTCTCGGATGTGGTGCCCAATGGACATCTGCTCCAGGCCACTGTCCGAGTCCCGGACAGTCCTCCGCGTCTCCCGGATCTGGGATGAAAGCCGAACCCAGCACCTTCAACCCCTTCCCAAACAAACAAGCAACACAGACCTCCATCCTGGGTGGGTGGAGGCAATGCAACGTTTCTCTGAGGGCCACTCAGTCCTGCCCTCGCTGGGACGGCACGGGGATGCCTCCCAACTCACCCCGCCTGGTGCTGAGCGCATCTCTGACGTCTCTTGGTAGACCTTGGGAGCACCATCCCCGGTATTGGAGTAGGAGATGACCGTGGAGGAGGAAAAGGTCTGGCAGTTGCCTGCAGCGGTCATATGTTCCTGAGGAGGGCAGGATGTGACCCCACTGAGCAGGGAGGGGCTTCCCCTCTGAAGAAAGGGGCCCACCCTTCAGGAAAAAGGACCCCTCCCTTCATCTACACATTCCTGTCCCTATCTTTCTAACAAAATATGAGAACTGAGAAAATAGCAGGCCTCAGCTCCCACCCCCAAAGCCTTCTAAGAATCAGCAAGGAGAACCGGAAGAGAGAACTCTGGCTACTTAATCAGGCTGCTTCCGCAGATGCAGGATGCAATGACTTTATCCAACCCGGCCCCTTTGCTAGTGCTCTGCCCCATTCCTGCTCTCCGAGGGCTCACTGAGAACAAGGCTGCGGAGGGTATGGCCCGAGGCTCACCATGTTCCCAATCATGTCATTCATCATTCCAAACATGTCCATGAATCCACCCGACTGGAGGGAAGACATAAAAAATCAGGAAACCAAGGTCAATGTTCACAGAATTATCAAGTTTAGGTACCCATGCTATACTCTTCCTCTCCCTTCTTCCTTCACATCAAATGACTGCTCTCTCACTGGCCCCTCTCTGCCACAGGACCAGAAGCCCTGGATGATGCCTGGCTGCCATTACTGAACATTTCGATCAAGGATTACATAAAAGAATCCTGACCAAAAGGAGGGAAATGCAGAGCACAACTGACACGGACCAGGGACTCTACCGACTTTCTGGAACCATGCAGAGTGGATGAACCCCTGACGCTTGCCTTTAAGTAATCTCTAAACTTTAGGCCAAAAATATCCCCCTAGTGTCTTCTTAAATTTAACAGGTGAGCTTAAAGAATTTAAAAATGTCTGCCTTGTGCACTATGCTCCTTTTATAAAGAGCTCTCTCTCGGGGATCAGGTTGACCACAGCAACTGGAACTATTAGATAGGAACGTGGATGGGCAGTGAGGTCTTGCTAATGAGGGAGCAACTCCCAACTGTACACCTTGAAAAACTTAAGACCAGTGAATTGTACATCTAGAACTTGTTCTCTATGGCTGCCTTAACCCAATTTTCCCTCTTCTCCTGAAGGTCCTATCTCCCCTATCTTTAGGAAGTAAGCCTCAGTTAATGGAGTCTAACCTGTAAAGAGGTGGGATGTGTCATTACATTACCAACCATTGCTAGTTGGCCATTCAACTCTACCTCCTTCCTCAAAAGAACAAACTTTGCTAGCCAATTACATCTGCCTAATGGGCCTGGCTCTGGAGAACAGGAGTCAGCAAATTAGTGAGCATCTTTAATTCACAGGGATCATGGGCACCCTGGCACTCTCAGCTTAGTGAATACTAATAATAAGAGAAGAGCCTGGGTTACCCGTGAGGCTGTTCCAGAGGCTCAGGACATTTAAAGGTTACAGAGTGTGTCTGACGTGGGAGACTGTGGGAAGATGAGGACTCACCATTCCCAGCATCCCGAAGGGGGAGACAGCTCCAGCCTGAGGACACATAAGGAAGAGAAATTAGAAGCCACATCCTCTGTTACAATCCCACACCAGGCAGGGCCCAGGGTTTCTGAATATTTCCCATCCCCTTCTCCAAAGGGGATGAGTCCCTTTTCGGACCCCTTCAGTGGGACAAAAAAACTTGGCTTGGCCCATCAAGTCCCCTTTGTGGCCCGTCAAGTCCCCTTTCAGATAATAACCTGCTGTTGTTTTCCAAAATAGTCAGGTTAGTAGGGGTTCCAGAGATACCACACGGGGCAGCCTAAGGCAGTCTGCATATGCACTGTTTGATTAGATCACTTAAAAAAAAAAGGCAAAGGCAAAGCCATCAAAGTTGGAGTTGATGCCAACTCACAGCCACCTTTTAGGGCAGGGTACAACCGCCCCTGTGAGTTTCAGAGAGTAACTTTTTACAGGAGCAGAAAGCCCATCTATTATGCATGAAAGCCCCTATCGCACATATTCATTAAGGTCCCGAAGATGAGAAGAGACCAAGGACTTTGGGGTGCTCCTTGCAGTTTTAAGAACCAGTCTCTGCATGAGAGAGGGTACAACCAACTCTCTGGAGATTACCAGCTCATGTTGATGCCAAGACCTCACTCAGACATGGCCTCAGGTAGCCAGGGAGGTTTTGACCCAGCTCTGGATAGCTGTCTGCTCTAACTCTGAGTGGTTAGGGTCAGAGTTTTGTTTTGTTTTTTTGTGAAGTGGCCTGGTTTCAGAGATGGAGAAGTAGCCAAGTGAATGCATCAATTAATTATCTTCACATCTGGGATCAGCCTTGTGCGGATCCTTATTCATGGGGCCACCCTTCTCCTGGTAACCCATTTCATTGGCTAAGTTGGCTGAAGTGCCAGAAACATCCTTTGGGTCTCAGGTATGGGTGCACAACCATTACCTGCATCCTGCGGCTGGCAGGCCTGGTCCCTGGCATGTTGCCATCTGTGATGCTGAGGAAGGGGCTATAGCCAAAGCCCCCTGACAACATCCGGCTCATATGCTGGCGGTGAATGGCAAAGGGGTCCCTGTGGAGTGAGTATAGAGGATGTGGAGGGTACGACCACCATGCCGTCGACCCCCTCCCACACTCAAGTCACAGGGCGACAATGGCACAGAAGCAATGAGACACTGTCGTCCGACCTCCTCCCGGAGCTGAAGTGGAGTAGGTGCACTAGTCTAGAGCATGAGGGGGAAGCCGACTCACATCAGGAACATGGGATCCTCCGGCTCCGCGTCCCTCATGAAGCGGAACATCCTGGCCTCAGCTCCAGGGGGCTCCACGCTGTAAAGACGTGCCGGCTCAGACACTTGGCGGCAGCCGGGCTCTCGCTTCCTCCCCTCGGGGTAACGGCTCGGTCCTGGTCCCTCCGAGCAATGCCTCCCAAACACTCGAAGCGACCCTCCCAAGCCTCCTTCAGACGTGCAACCCCGCACTCTCGAGCGCTTCGACCCTCTCCACGAGGGGCATGGAAAATTTCCCCAAGCCTCCCAGTTTTCCACTTTGCCCACTAAGAATCATCTTCCCGAAGCCCTGGTCGGAGGGACACCCCCGCTCCTCCCTCGAGCGACGCCCCAGTTTGGGCTGAGAATCCCAAGTGCGGGCCCTCTCGTGCGGTACAGACCCCGGCCACCCCGCCCCCTCCTCACAGCCGGCCGCTGCCAGGCCTCCCCCGGGAAAGCCTCCCAGTCCCCGCCGCGCCGGCCGGCGGCTGCCCCGGATGCTGACTTCCCGCCGGGGCGTCGGAGAGGAAGCCCCGACCCTCTCCCGCCAGCATCTCTGACCCCGCAGCCCCGGGGCTCCGCTCCTGCTCCGGACCCAGCTGCCCGCTCTGCTCCCGCCTCACCGGTCCCCGAATCGGGCTCAGCGGCCCATCCGGCCAGTTTCGCCTCTCGGTGCGGTGCAGGCTCGGGGTTCGCGGCCCAGGACGCGAGGACTGGTCCGGCCGGGAGCTCGTCGGCCTCCTGCGCCGCCTCCTCCCACAGCTGCCACCTCCGTACCCACCCCACCTCGGCCCACGGAGCCCGAGCCGCGGCCAGGCCCAGACGGAAATGACGTCACTGAAGCCCGTCCCACCAGGGGCGTGGCTGAGGGAGCCCCGCCCACCGGCGCGGGTGGCGAGGAGACGAGGAGCGCCTCCCCTCCCCCCAGCCCTGTGAGGCAAAGCCAGCGGCCGGTGACCGGGCTGAGTTCTCTGGGGACGAGGGGAGGGCAGGTCTCTGAGAACCTGGATCTGAGTAAAGAGGCGCCCTGCGAGGGGGCGGGGGGAGGGGAATCCATCCGTTCCTGGAGGGACCGGGCGGGGCGGCGCATGTCCCCTCCAGGGAAGGAAGAGGGCGTGGGGGCAGGTTCCCGTGGGGGAGGGGCGGCTCTCCGTGGGCGACTAGGTGGGGCAGATCCCTAGGGGAGCACGATTTTCAACTGGGGAAGTGTGCTTCCCTTGGGGGAGGAAGGGCGGCGTTTCTTCGCGGGAGGCTCGATCGGGCAGGGGCGGAGTCCGCTGAGTGACGGCGGGAGGAGGAGACGGTCTCGGCCCGGTCCGGCGCTGGGCGGGTGACCGGCTGGGTGGCCGCCAGGTGGCGCTCCTCGGCCGCTTTGGGACGGCACGTGGGAAGCGGTGGCAGGGAGGTTCCTAGAGCCCTGTTCGCATCAGTGACGGGTTTGGAGGCCGGGAAAGGCTCTAGGTTTAAAATTGTTTACTGCTGCTATTTTTGTTGTTTGCTTTTACTTACTTATTTATGTTTAAATCATTTTATTGGGGGCTCACACATATCACATCCATCCATCCGTTGTATGTCAAGCACATTTGTATATGTCTTGCCCTCGTCATTCTCAAAACATTTGCTTTCCACTTAAGCCCTTGGTATCAGCTCCTCATATTTTTCCTCCTCCCTCCACTGCTGCTTTTCTTAAACGCTCTCCCTTCTCCTTAAATGCTCTGTTCTGAAAAGCTCATAGTCCTGCGCTGATCTTTCCTGCCTTTAATCCGGTAGGTAGGTCAAGGGTCTAATGTTTGGGGGAAGGAAGGGGAAGAGAGCTCAGTTAACCAGCATCGCCCAGGGCAGAGCTGGAAGTGGCCCAGGAGACCGGAAGACTGATACTTTGACATACCAAGTGTCTTACTTAAAAAGCTGGCCCTGTGACAGAAGAGCCCTCCCTCTTGGGTCAGGGGATTTGGACTGGCTAGGATGGACTTTAAACCAGACTTTGGTACTTCTCCCTGATTCTTTACCCTGGCCTTTAGCCAGATTAGTGCTGTTGGAGCCTGACCCTATGAGGAAAACTTGTTCCCATAATTCCTTGGGTCGGGGGCCTGAGGTCCGGGAGCTCCTGGGGACTCAGGAAAAGGTGCCGGAAGCAGTGTTTCTCAGGTTTCTTTGCACCTGGTAATTTTTTTTTTTCTTTTTTAACATTTTTATTAGGGGCTCATACAACTGTTATCCCAATCCATACACACATCAATTGTGTAAAGCGCATTTGTACATCGTTTCTCAAAACATTTTCTCTCCACTTAAACCCCCGACATTAGGTCCTCATTTTTCCCCTACCTCCCCGCTCCCCCCTCCCTCATGAGCCCTTGATAGTTTATAAATGGGTATTTTGTCATATCTTGCCCTGTCCGACGTCTCCCTTCATCCACTTTTTGATTGCACCTGGTAATTTTTAAAGGGGAAAAGACAATAGTGGAGACCGTGGGGTCCCAACACAAATCATTAAGGTGACTCTGGCTGACTGGCAAAACCCAAAAAGACAGAAAAAAAGCAAAATGGTTTTTCATTTCTATTTCTGGGGAAGAACCTGGTAATGAATCATTTAACTTGATCGCTCAGGTGCCCTCTTTCTGCATGCTGTCTCCTTATGCAGCTGCCCCTTTCAGGGGGGTGGGGTGGGGGACAAAAGCAGCTTGAATGTGATCAAGCTTCACCCCAGTAAGGCCTCTCCCTACAGCCAAAGGGTATCTTAAAATGCCCTTTCTCTTCTGCCTCCCCAAACGGAAGAATCTGTCATCCATCGGTTCTACTTTTACAGGATTTAAAACTAATGTATTACTTCTCACAGGAGTGTTTGTAAATCACAGCTCAGCTTCTAACATGAGACAAAGCTCCAAACTTGGGCCTTGCCCCAGGTTCAAAAGGAGCCCTCCATCATCGAGAACAGGTGGGAGTGGAGGTGAAGCAGATCCAAGAGTCCACACTCACAGCCTCTGGAGACGTAGCAGACAGGTAGCCATCTACTACAGAAAATGAGAGGTGACATTTTACAAATTCCCTTTCTGCTCCCCACATCAAGAGCTGTGTGTCTGTCTCACCCTTGCACTCCCGCCCTTCTATCTCTGTTCAGTGGGCTGGGATGAACAGGAGCACCTTCACCAGCATGTCCTCCAGGTAAAAAGATAAGAGAGGGAGAGTGAGTCTTGTTAGAGATGAGAAGCATCATTGGGGAGGAAAGTCTCAAAGATGCAAATATACAGAAAAATACTGGGTATTTGTGTAACTATGTTTACTAGATAACATAATTTGAGGCTACTTCGAGGGGGATAGAGAAAGCAGGTTATGTAAGCTCTCCTAAGTCAAATTCACTCCATTCGGTTGATTCTGGCTCATATCGACCACCTAAGACAAAATAGAAGGACTCTTTTGGGTTTCTGAGGCTGTACATCTCTACAGGGGCAAAGAGCCTCACCTTTCTCTTGCCAAGTGACTGGTGGGTTTGAATTGCTGACCTTGCAGTTAGGAGGCCATCATGTCTTTCGAAGGCCATTGTGATTCTCCAAAGGAGAATGGCCACACACAAAAAAAGACAGCCCTTTAAGGGCTCAGGGTAAAGGCCTCCCCAATTTTTTGAAAACAGCCCCTTAAAGACTCAAGGTAAAGGCCACCTCAATTCCAATTCCAAGAAAATGCAGTGGGATTCTCAAAAGTGTAAAATGGCTTTATAGTCACTGTTCTGATGGAGCTAAAGCCAGGAAGTCCTTGAGAAGGCGGGTCTGGGCTAGAAAAGGGCCCTCTCTCCCGGGCAGTTTGGTATTTGGACAGAGTAAGGGTGGCGAAATGATGTGGGAGTGAGGGGAAACTGGATCTCCTGCCTGATCAAAGTGGCTGAGTGTGGGTGTTATTATATCCACATGAACGGAACAAATATTTTTCGAAGGCCTACTATGGGCCAGGTGGTTTTTCTGGCTGTGGAAAGACAAGGGGTGGGGGAAAAAAAGAGCTGATATCAAGGGCTCAATAGAAGGTAAATGTCTAGAAAAGAATGAAGACAACATATGCACAAATTCGCCTGATGCAATCGATGTATGGATTGTAACAAGAGTTGTAAGAGTTCCCAGTACAATGATCTTTTAATAAAAAAGAAAGACAAGGAATATTCCAAAAGTTCATGGTGTTTAGGGTACAAAAGAGACCCCATCTCATATATAAGGAGAACATTTATTAGGTCTTCAAAGAGACAAAGACACAGACATATCCGGATGAGGAAGGCCATGCACACGGGATCAAAATGGGATCCAAGGATCTAAAGCCACCAAACTCACTGCTGCCGACTGTAGAAGGGCTTACAGGATTGTTCCAGGGCCTTTCAAACAAGACAGTCATGGTAAGACTCATTACTATGGGACCAACCCCCCTGTGCTGTCCTTAGTATGGTGACCCCCATTAAGGACACACCCAGGCCAAGCCCCTAGGAGAGGGACTACCCCTCCCTGGGCTGGCTGGAGAGGAGTAGAGAACCTCTATTTTCCAAGGCACTGTGCCTGAGGGCAAGATTATCTACAGCCTTGGTTAATGATCAGAAATAATTCAGTGGAGGCTTAATATGTTTGGTGACCCTGCAAATGGATTTTGGGCTGTCACTGACATCCACAGCCTTTTGCAAAACAGGTGCTCAGAAAACTGGATAATGGAATTTTTCATGACCTTTTTGAAGTCCCTCATCGAGCAGTGATGTGGGGGAAAATAAAACAAGGTACATATGGGGTCATCATGAGTCACAGTTGGACAGCAATGGGTTTCTTTTCTAAGTGGAGATAGAAGGTGAGCAGGAAAGATTTCCCTGGTAAGGTCACACTTAAGCAGGGATATGAACAAAGTGAGGTAAACAGCTGGAGTAAGAACATTCCCAAGCCCCAGCCCAAAACCACTGCCACTGTCAGTTCCCACACAGTCGACTTAGATTCCTAGTGATCGTACAAGGCAGTAGAACTGCCCCACTGGGTTTCAAAGCATGGCTAGATCTTTCCAGAAGCAGGCTGCCACATCTTTCCCCCTACAAAGCGCCTGGCAGGTTCAAACAGCCCACCATTTGTGTTAGAGCCTAATGCTTTACCGATGGGCCACCAGGTCTCCTTGAGAACATTCCAGGCAAAGGAGATGACAGTGTGCATTCACACCAGGTGGTGTGAATGAAGGAAAGAGCAAAGTGAAATGAACTTGGTGTGACCCTTTGACTCTGCTTTCTGAAAATAACCTGAGCAATGAAGACGCCTATTTTTCCTGGAGGAGCTGGGGAGGCAGTTGGCTAAGTTGTTTTTGTTTTTTTTAAGTGAAGAGGAAATACCTGTGGATTAAGCTCCTGGTGAATCCCCTCTGACCATGGGCCAGGGATGTGAATATCCTTGCTATCATGCAGTGCGCCTTGGAAAATGGATGGTTGCAGGTGCAGTTAGGTTAAAATTTAGCACCCTATCTTTTATAACTCAAAATGGCTCCACATTTGGTAAAAGACCAAAGACAGGCACGTTCTGGAAAGGAGCCTAAGCAGCACCCTATCTTCTGACCTCCCTGATGACACATTGAAATGTGGTCTAGTTTTTAATATTTTCTTTCTTCAATTGAGGTTTTTATGTGTGTTATCCTTGTTAGTTTTTGTTTTGAAATTTTTTTCTGCATATGAATCCAGGATTGGTAAATCTAATAGAAACAGTAATTGAATTAATGTTTCTTTAGGGGTATGGCCGGGGAGGGGGGGGAGGGGAATTGGGGACAAGTGGGGAGCTAATAACAAGGGTAAAGGAATGAAGAAAATGTTCTAAAACTGGTTGTGGTGATGATTGTGCAGCTCTTCTTGATGTGACTGAAATATTGAATTGTATGATATGTGAATTATATACCAATAAAATTGATGGGGGAAAAAAACCCAACCAGATCTGAGAACATCCACGCGCTTCCCAGGGGACAATGGAGACCCATGCTGGGAAGTCTCCCAGACCTGGCCTGAAGCCTCTTCACGTCTTCTTTATGGATACATTAAATGGCACAGTTGAGGGGAGTTCTAAAAGCTCGTGGGGAAATGTCATTATCTTTTAATTCTATTTTCCACCAACCTTTTGAAATCCCCTTTGTATAGGTAATAAACTTAAAAACAAAACAAAAACCCTCAGTGCCATCAACTTGACTCCAACTCCTAACGACCCTCTAAGACAGATCAGCACTGCCTGTGGGTTTCCGAGACTAGGTCTTTACATGAGCAGTTTTCTCTCATGGAACAGCTGATGAGTTACAACTGCTGACCTTGTGCTTAGCAGCCTAACTATGCAAGCCACCAGGGCTCCTTGTGCAGGTAATAACACCAAAACCCCACACCACTGCCATTGAGTTGATGCCGAGTCATAGCGAGGCTATAGGACAGGGTAGAGCGGCCCTTGTGGAGTTCCCAGACTGTAACTCTTTACAGGAGTAGAAAGCCTCATCTTGATGCCAAGGAGTGGCTGATGGTTTTGAACTGCTGATTTTGTGGTTAGCATCCAATACATAACTACCACTTGACCAGGGCTCCTTGTCTCTGGGACTTTTGTGAGTTGTTAAAATCGATGAAGCCATGGGGCAAAGAGCCATTGGGGACTGGCAGAATAAAGTTAATGTGGGTAGAGCCAGCTTCTCCGGTGGTGGCTAGGTGATAGGGAAAGGCTGTACTTAGAGTCCACGAAGGAGGGTAGAGTCCTAGCCTGCGATCCAGTCCTCGTGGACATGAGAGAGGAAGAGAAACCACAACTGATCAGAAGGGCCCTCCAATGACCTAGAATCAGGAGGTCAGGGATGTTTTGACCCAGCTCAGCATAGCTAGAGACAAAGTCTGATCTAACTTAGGGTGGGGGGTGTAGGGTCAGAGAATTTTTGCCCTGAAAGTGGGTGGTGGGGAGGTATGGAAATGTGGGAAGGTGAAGCCTAGATCCATTTCCAACTGGGAAATATTCATACTGATCCTTGCCCTGCTCAGAACCAAAACTCACGGACTTTCAGTTGATTCTGACTCATAGCAACCCTATAAGACAGAGTAGAACTGCCCCGGTGGGTTTCCTAGACTCTTAACTCTGGGAGTGAAAAGCCTCATCTGTGTCCTGAAGAGCAACTGGTGGTTTTGAACCACAGACCTGGTGGTTTACAGTTCAGTTACCCACTATACCACCAGGGCTCCCTCCTTACCACGTGGTTGGGGGATAAAGGTGGGGTTTGCCTACCTTGCCCCTTTGATCGTGGAGTTTGTAGCCCGTGCACGCAGCAGTAAGAGAGGGTTACAGAGGAGAAGGAGTCCAATCAGGTGGACTTTGTAGGCCTTTATGAGGTCTACAGGGGGTCACTTTGGCTGATGTACAGAGAATAGACTATGAGAAGCCACGCAGAAATGGAAAGGCCTATTAGCATGCTATTGCCACAATCAGGCAGTGAGTGACAATGGCGTGGAGTGAGCTGCAGCGACGGTGCTAAGTGATCAGATTAGAAATGTATTTTGAAGTTGGAGCTAACAATTTGTTGGTGACCTAGATATTCAGTATGAGAGAGAGGAGTCATGGATACCGCCATGGTTCTTGGCCTGGACAAAGGAATGACAAATATAGAACCATTTTGCTTATAGCATTCTGAGTACAGTACCGAATGTATACAAGGACCGGGCTGATGATATACTGAAATCGTAATTGCCTAGAGAGGTCTGGCCATCTGGCTAATAGGATCACGGATCTGGAAAGTCCCACTCTAAAACTAACCACAGAAGGCAGGGAGAAGGGACTTCCATTGTCTGTCTTTTGATTCTTTTAAGAAGACACCGGAAGGAGGGCAAGATCTCCCAGGATTAACGTGGGCATTAAGGATTGAAATTTGGTGCTTTGCCAGTGCCAGTGGTGTGCTAGGGATAAAATGAAAGACATGGTATCTACCCCAAAGTCTAGTGAAGGTAGCCAGTAATTCATGATAAACCTAGGATGAAGGCAACAAGAGAAATATATATATATATTAAAAGGGGGAAAGTGGCTTAGAAGGGAAGTGAATGACTGGGGGGTGGGGAGTCAAGAGAGCAGAGGGAGTTGAGAGCACCCTAGATAGAAGATTCAGTGAGTGCAAAGACATAGGTATATGCCACGTTTGGGGAGAAATAGCCCTGGTGGTGTAGTGGGTTAGGAGTTGGGCTATTAATACCAAGGTCAGCAGTTCAAACCCACCAGTTGCTTCTTGAGACAAAGATGAGGCTTTATGCTCCCATAAACCCAAGGGGGCAGTTCTAGTCTGCCCTATTTGAGGGTTGCTTTGAGTCAATGGCAGTGAGTTTGGTGTTTGGTTATGGGCAGATCAAGGATCTCTGAGGCAAAACTTTTGAGCAAATGGTGGTGAGAGAGGTGGCTGTTCACAGAGATTCAAGGGGATCAGATCTTCAAGAGCCCTATTTGGGGATCAGATCTTCAAGGGCCCTATTTGCCCCTTTATTCTGTAGACACGAGGAAGCTATCAACATGTTTTAACTGGAAAAATTGTAAAGTTTATTTGTACATTTTAGGTACAAGGTTTATTTTTTAAGTTCATTCACTTAAGGAAACAATTTTGAGCTCCTATCATTTAATAGATAAGGAAACGGGAGTGAGTTTTTGAGGCTACAAACGAATCCTTCAGTCATGACTGAAAACCTAGAGTTTAAGGTTAGGGTCAGTGAGTGACATTGACCACTCAGAGGAGGTGAAATGCAAAGAACCCAGGCACGGAAAGAAAAGCTGAAGTTTACATGGTATGCATGAGTGGGTGGAGGGTAGGACCTTTAACGGAAAGCAGTAGCAAAGGAGACTGCAGTGGGGACATGTGGGGTTCGGAGCTCTGGAGGCTCCAGACAGCCTAGGACTGGAATAAAGAGGGGTGGCCCTGGCACTCGGCCCAGCAGCCAGGATGAGAGATGTCGATTTGAGAGGCATCAGTGTCTGGGAGGTGTTGGGGGCAGAGCTTAAAACCACGAAGGGAGTTTGTAGTGTCAAGAATGAGAACAGGACCTCGGAGACTAGAAGAGTTCAGTCAACAAGGGCACTTCCTCCTCATGGTTTTTTTTTCCGTTTTCCCTCCTCATGGTTTTTGAGCCCTTCCTAGCCCAGTCTTTTACCTCCTGGGCTAGGAATCTCCTGTGATCATTCCTGGTCCCATCTTTCCCAGGCTTTTCATTTTTACTTCCCTGTCCTCTGTTATCAGTCTGTTGAAAATGTGGAAACTCTGAACAAATACCTCTATGGTAAAGTAGGTGGCTAATGACCCTACATACCAGAGTTGTAGCCAGAGTTGCTCTCTGACCTTCTGGGGACAAGAGTGGGTGGGGTTGGGAAAGGAGGTGGAGGAAGACTAGGCAGTTCAGAACCAAGGTCTAAAAGCACCACCCTCTTAAAAATTGGTAGCCACTGGCTAGACCAGAGGATGCACACTGGTACAGAGAGGAACTGGAAACACAGGGAATCCAGGGCGGATGATCCCTTCAAGACCAGAGGTGTGAGTGGCGATACTGGGAGGGTACAGGGAGAGTGGGTTGGAAAGAGGGAACCGATTACAAGGATCTACATATAACCTCCTCCCTGGGGGACAGACAACAGAAAAGTGGGTGAAGGGAGACATTGGACAGGGCAAGATATGACAATATAAAAATTTATAAATTATCAAGGGCTCATGAGGGAGGAAGGAGCCGGGTTGGGAGGGGAAAAATGAAGACCTAATGCCGGGGGCTTAAGTGGAGAGAAAATGTTTTGAGAATGATGAAAGCAATGAATGTACAAATGTGCTTTACACAATTGACATATATGGATTGTGATAAGAGCTGTATGAGCCCCTAATAAAACGATTAAAAAAAATTGGTAGCCACCTGTGACTTTTAAAACCTACACTACTTACAATGAAATTGAAGTTTAAAATTCAGTTCTTCAGGTGCACCAATCACGTTTAATAACCTCAATAACCACAAGTGGCTGTAGCTACTCGTTCCAAGGGTGCGGGTCCAGCCCGTCTCCGTCACCACAGAAAGTCCTGCTGCACAGCTGGAAAGCATCCATGAACGTCATCTCCCTTCCCATGGTTCGGAAGACCTGCCCGATTTTGTTAAGAACATGCACATGGAGAAGTTGGAAGGAGAGCAGGGAAGGGCTTTGCCACAGCAAACCGTTATTTTAGGTGTGAAGGTCATGGCGGACATTGAAAATAGGGCAGGCTCATCAGAAGCTGGGGGAGAGGTACAATGGTGAAACCAGTTATTTTTGTTGGGGAGGAAGCTCATGAGGTAGTAGAAGCCACAGAAATTCTGGTTGAGCTCAAAGTTCCTAACATAAAAGGCACTGGCCACCAGGTTACCCGTAGTTAATGAGAAGAACCCAAGTTCAGAAAGAGGCCAAATTTGTATTCTGGTAGCACGTGCAGTTGGGTTCCCAGTTCCAAAGAAAGAAAGGTAACTTGGTTAAGATTGTGGAGGGTTCCGAATGGTGCAGGGTTAGGAAACACGTGGTTTCTCGAGTTCCCCTTCTTTAGTGCTCAGGGCTGTAGTAGAACCTTCAGGAGAACTTGAAGAGCAGACATCGATGATGATGATGATGAGGGAATCAGAGAGGAAGTCTGTTTGGAGATGAGAAGAAAGTATGAGAACAATAAGGGCCTGCAAAGTTAGGAAGTATCCTAGAGACATCCCAGACGAGGACAAGGTATCGGTGGAGATGGTACAGTGAACGGTCTAGTTTGATTCGTGGAAAGAGCTTTGAACACCTGCCCTTTAACGTGTGTTTTGGCCCATTAGGCTCTCCAGCTATCCGTCAAGGGCAAGGGCCACAGTTTACATTCAGCTCCACACCTGTATCACATCATGTGGTGCCTACCAGCCACCACTCCACAACTCCTTGCCATCAAGTCAATGCCGACTCACAGTGAGACCCTATGGAACATGATAGGGTTTGCTCCTATGGCAGTGGTTCTCAACCTTCCTCATACCGCGACCCTTTCCTACAGTTCCTCCTGTGCTGGTGACCCCCCAACCATAACATTATTTTCGTTGCTACTTCATCACTGTCATTTTGCTACTGTCATGAATCGGGCGACCCCTGTGAAGCGGTCCTGACACACAGGTTGAGAACCGCTGTCCTATGGGTTTCCGAGACTGTAACTCTTTACAGGAGTAGAAAGTCTCATTTTTGTTCTGAGGAGCTGCTGGTGGTTTTGAACTACTGACCTTGCAGTTAGCAGCTCAACACAAAGCTTTACCACCAGTGCTTCTTTACTAATCTTTTACTAAGTAGAGAGAACAAAAGGCAGCATCCTCATGATCAAGTTAGGTTACATTAGGTGCCTCTCTCTAACTTCAGCTCTCAACTGACCTGAGCTTTTGAAGATTAAAAACAAAATAGGAAAAATAAGGAATTAAAAAACACGGTCATTGAATCTAGAATGGGGATACCAAAAGTGAAATGGGGAGTCATTGGGATACCCCAACTCACAGGTTTCTGTCCTCTGAGGCCCGCTTTAGCATGGAACGATCCTTTAAAGAAGTCAACAGAAAAAACTCCAGGTAACTGCAAAGGGAAGAATTTGCCAAGAACGAGAAGGAAGTAATTAGAATTAAACAACATCCACACAGCTAGGTAAATTTCTAGGATGTTAGGCCAGATGTCGGCCATTCCAGGGGGCTCAGGCCGCCCTTGTTCTCGCCTGGCCTCCCTTCTCACCTTCAGAAAATGTGTTACAAAGCACGGGTTTCTCCATTCAACTAGTGCAGAAATTCTGAATTGAACTGTGGCGTCGCAGAATTCTAGGAAGAGGTAAGGCTCCATCAGCTCTTAAAAATAGTTCTATGGGGAAAAAAGCCCTATGAACGGCGCAAATGCAGGCTGACCTCACCTCAGGGGCCCAGACACCAACCCCAAGGTGGGGTAGTCTTCCAGCTGCCCGCTCCCTCTAAATCCATCCCAAGTTTCCTGCCAGCTTCTTTCCCGCAAGAACCCAAGATTCCGGGCGTCCGATTTGTTGTCCAACCACGGAGGACATTAGATCCAGGCCTCCGGCTGGCTTTCTGGATTTTTCCCCTAGGGCACTGGGACCCTAGCGTTCAAGCGCTACCATTCTCAAGGCGCTCCCATGGGCCCAGGGGCAGGATTCCCATTCGCTGCCTCTCCATCTCCCTGGAATTTTCCACTGCAGCTGCCTCCGCTCCTAGACACCCCTCCCTGGGCAAAATTCCCGCTTCCTCCGCCCCGCTTTCCTAATCACACCTCATTCCCACCCCCGGCTCTGAGGCCCAGCCCACAGTCCAGCAGACACCCAACACTAACCCTAGTGGTCCCAGTTAGAGGAACAGGAGGCCAGAACCCTCAGAAAAGGCTGAGCGACAGGGTCCTTGGCTCTCCACTGGGCGCAGAGTAGGGACATCGGAGGGGTTGGTCCCCCGTGGGGCTGGAGTGGGGTGAATGGCCCTCCTCACATCCCCATATAAGGCAGGGCGAGCAGTTAGGCTCCTGGATTGGCTGATTCAAATGAGCATTCCACCTGGCAACAGGGTTTCTATTGGCTCTCGGGAAAAATAGGAGGAAGGTGGATGGAGGTTGTTGGGTGGCGGTGATTGGAAGGGGGAAGGGAGTGGAGGTGACCGGAATGGGGGGTGGTTACCAGGGCAACGGGGTAAGAGCCCAGCAGGGTGTCTGAGACAGCAGGCGGGGCAGGGAGGTGGAGTGGAGGGAAGGGGAAAGGAGGGCGGGAGAGAGGAGAGAGACGGGTTGGGAGGGAGAGAGACATGGAGACTATGGGGTGGGGGGTTGTGGGGGGGAGTGAAGGAGGGAGAGGAGAGAAATGAAGCAAAAGAGAGCAGAGATGGAGACAGTGAGAGATCGCTCAAGACATCAGCGAGTGAGTCAGAGAAACAGCGATGGAGAGAGGGAAATGGAAAGATCTCAGAGGAAAAAAACGGACAGGGTCTGACGAGGGAAAACCCGGGCGGGGCCCAAAGATTTTTGAGGCGACCTAGACTGAAAGCCTGAGAAGAGTCAGAAGAGAAATTGGGAGGTGTGTACACCGAGGGGCCCAAAGATGGTGTGTCTGAGCACTCAACTACTAAATAAAGACGATGGCCAATGGTTGGTTTGTTTGTTTGTTTAATGACGGAAATACAAAATGATCAAGAAAAAGGTAAGAAATGGTGATGCTGACCATCAGGGCCAGCACGCATACCAAGCCCCAGCCTCCCACTTCCACCACCTTCCTGACCTTCAGGACACCGCGCTCAGCCTGAAAGCCCAACTTCTCAACAGGGCTCCTGGACACTGAGCTTGCCTGAAAGGGGCAAAGGATGTAAGGAACAGGGTGGGGCTGGGATGCCATCCTGCACCCCTTGCTCAGGAGGCTAAAATAATACAGAAAGGCGGGGGAAGATGGCAGGACGTAGAAGACAGAGAAATGGAGAGATGAGGACCACAAGAGGAGTTTGAGGAAAATCCGCCAAAGCGATAGGACCAGGTAGGACAAGCTAGGACAAGAACCAGTGTTGCTTGGGAGAGATAAGGAAAGATCAGAGATGTTAGGGTCGAAGCCGGTGGGTGCAAAGTGAAGAGGTGAGGGAATGAGCGAGGTGTCACACGGAAAGGGTCTGAGGTAGAGGTATGAGGCGGGCTAGAGACAGAAAGAAGCAGGAGGTTAGCTAGGTGAATAAGAACGCTCCAGGTCGGGAGAGGTGGGAGAAATGAAAGGATACTGGAGGCCCTTGACTCTGGATCAGGAGAGCCTAAAGCGAGAAGAAACCCAGTAGAGTTCACAAATGCCAGTCTTGGGTCAGGAGAGAAGGCTGGGCTGCCCTTTTTGCTCTCGCTTCCTCTGCCAAGGCCACCAAGACAAGGTAGGCAGTGGGGAAATCCAGGGGGACCTGAAAGTCACTAGCCTACTCTTCTTGCAGCGTTTGGCTTCTCAGACACCTGCCATTCCTTTCTACGCCCCACCAGGTCCTTGGCAAAAATCTCAGGGTTGTTTTTTTTTGGGGGGGGTGTCAGTAGGAGTCCGTCCTCCAGCCCACCCCCAGAAGACCGACTACACTGCCAAGCAGTAGGTCGGAATTAGGAGAGATCCCTCCCCACAGGAGCCCCACCCCTTTCCACCTCCTCGCCCCCACTCCCCTTCTCCGCGGCCGTCAGTCTCCATTCCCGGGGACGTCCCCGCCCCCCACCCCGCCTCCCTCGAGCTCCCTCCCCTCGCTTTCAT
>NW_022111256.1:1225910-1231933 GCF_000313985.2 Echinops telfairi | reverse complement strand
CGGCACCCACGCCCGCCTAGCGGCTCGAGATCCTCCAGTGTCCACAGGGCTCTCCCAGAAGGCCCGCGGCCCCTCCCTCGCCACCCTCCCGGGACAACTGCGCCCTCGGCGCCCCCTTCTCCCCGCCTACCCACCTCCTTACCTCCACTGCTGGTCTTCAGCGGGGTTTTTGTTGTTGTTGTTGGTTGGTTGATTTTATTGTTTTTAATCTCTCCGCCTCCCCCACCCCACCCCCTTAAAGAATCAAAATTCTTCGAAATGGGAAGAGGGTGGGAATGCCTTTGAAAAAGCCGACGCTGGGCAGTGCATGGGGCTGTGCTTGTCCACGGTAGCGCGCGGCCTGGCCCCCATCCCTTTGCCCGTGCCGCTCCTCCAGCCTTCCTTTAATTTCCCTAGGGAACCTGCTGAGTGTTGCTTTGGGAAATAAATGCCGCCGGGGCTTAGGGGCTGGGAATCTGACCTTGGGGAGGGGGGCGCTGAGGAGCTGACACACAGGCCTCCCCAAAGGCCTGCGGAGCCAATGGGATGAAAGGCAGTGGGAGAGGGGCTGTGTGTGAGATCTGACAAGGTGTGCCTGTGTGGCCCTCCCGTGGGTGGTGCGGTGGCATGTGACTGTGCCGAGTGGGTGTCTTTGTATGTCTGAAGCCCAGGGAGTGTGTGGGACTGCCCGTGGCAGTGCCATGTGTTCCTGTGGAGAGGTACGTGCACCCAAGCCATGGCTCCACTGGGCTCTGGTGTTTGTGAGTGCCAGAGTGCCAAACCTCCTCTGGCCATGTGTCTCCGGATGCGTGGGAGCCCCTCTGGAGCTCTGTGCATGAATCCGTGTCAGTCCGTGTCAGTGTGTGTGCCTGGGTTGAGTAAATGAGGCCAGAGAGTGCTGAGTGCCAGACCTAGGGCCTAGGTCACTTACCCTGCTGGAAAAGGGGTCATGGAAGGACAGTGACCAGAAGGGCAGGACAGGGGAGGAGAGGGCCCGGCCCCTTGGACTTTGGCCTCTGGTGTTCACCCTCTCTCCCTCCCATCAGCCCAAATGGGAAATTTAGGCCATGGCCATAGAGACTTGGGAGTGGGGCCCCAGAGAGGTGGCTCCTGGCCCAAGCCGTAGGGCAGAACCCACCACACCAGGTAGTACAAATGCCACAGCAACTATGTGGGGATCTAATGAGGATAGTGAGTAAGTAGCATGCTAAGAGGACTGGGTGGGGAGGGGGGGAGTGAGAGGATAAAGTGTCCCTACTCCCTTTTAAAGGGGAAAGGGAACCCAGTGTCTTCGTCCTCCCCTCCCCCCAGACTAGCTATTCTGCACCGGCCCCTTCTTTCATCCCCCAAACCCTTACCAGAAAGGACACACCTTCCCCGGGTGATCTAGTCCCACAGAAAACTTTGATCCACATGGAATCAGATCCAGAGAGTTGCACAGGAACGCAGATCCAATCAGATCACATCAGGACACCCATGGTATCACTCAGTGTTTGCCAAGAAGCGGAGTAAGGAGAGGCCTGGACCCTGAGCTGGGGAGGCAGGCGGAGTGTCAAAGGGGACTCTGACATGAGCCTCTGACACGGGCCACTAGGACAGAGAGGGTATGTCTGCTGGGATCCTGGGGTGAGGAGGGAGCGCTAAGAGTGGGAGGATATTCCAGACAGGTACCTGCCTGTCTACCTTCTCACCCTACCCCAGCCCGAGAGCTGGTTTTGTCTCTTCATCCAGTTTCTGCCTGCTACTCTTGCCCTTCGTGTTTCTTTTATCCTTTACCTCCATTTCCACTGGAAATGGCTGTTCTGCTCTTTCACCAGCACACACTCCAGGAGGGAGGGAGGAGTAAGCCACTTGACCTTATGTAAACTGCCTAGGGGTAGGAACGTGTGTGTGTGTGTGTGTGTGTGTGTGTGTGTGTGTAATCACACGCTGGGGTAGCCTTTGGCCAGAAGGATTAAGAAGCCCCAGAAACAAAGGCAGGAGAGACCGGAGGGGGAGCTGGGAGAGATGTCCAGGAGAGAGTCCTCAGGAACAGGCCCCAGAGGTAGACAAAGGGCTGAGCAGGGCAGGCAGAGGAGGCGGAGGAACTTGGGGAGGAGGTGGGGCTTGGCGGGCTGCAAGCAGATGGAGAGGATTTGCTTTGCTGAGCTGAACTCTTCAGCCTGTGAGCTTTGGAAGAACTTGATGGGGGTGGGGATCAGTTAGTTACCTTGTCACTTGCTCCCCTCTGCTTCAGACCTCTCCCCTACTGAGTCTTGGGGAAGGCCACCTGGTTTAGGTTCCAGCCCTTTGCTGGCCCTAGTGTCAGCACCCTGGGGACCGAAGTTCTTTCTCTAAGCGTGGCCACCCTCTATGCACTCACACACACACACACCTCACTGCAGAGGGGGAGAATCAGGCCTTGGGGGCCGGGAGGACTGTAAGTCATTCCAGGTGGGCCAAAGATGACCACTCTCTCCCTGCAGGACCTGAAGGAGAAGAAAGAAAAGGTGGAGGAGAAAGCAAGCCGGAAAGAGCGGAAGAAAGAAGTGGTGGAGGTGCGGAGGGGTCCGGCCAGAGATGGTTACACAGGCCCCACGTCTCCCCACCGCCTCCCTGTCCCCACTCCTAGTCTCTCACCATCCTTCACAGTTACCACCCTTGGTGTCCAGCCCCACCCTCTTGGTCCCTCCCATCTACACTATGCCACTCCAAGATGCCTCCCAAGATTTTACTCACCCACTGACTGCCCCATTCCATGGCCCTGGCGGTGGTAGGAGGGAGCATGCCACCAGCCTGACCCTGCTGCTTCTCCTGGCTCCCACAGGAGGAGGAGAACGGGGCTGAGGAGGAGGAGGAAGAAATCGCGGAGGATGGAGAGGAAGAGGATGAAGGGGAGGAAGAAGGTGGGGCGGGGCAGGGAAGCCTGGGCTGGATGAGGTGGGCTCCAGGAAGGGAGTCACGGGTTGGAAGGAGGGCTGAGGGTGACCTCGGGGTCTCTGCCAGAGCTCCCTGCCCTTCCCCACTGACCCCTTTCTGGCTCCTCAGACGAGGAAGAAGAAGAGGAGGAGGACGAAGGGCCTGCACTGAAGAGAGCTGCAGAGGAGGAGGTTTGGGCTGGGCTGTCAGGGAGGCAGCAGGGGCTGGGGCCCCTTGGATTTGGACTGGGAAACCAGTGGTGTTCCCAGGCAGGGGTGGGGGGGCCCTCTCCCATTTTACAGCGACCCCAATTCTTTCCCCTCCCTACAGGATGAAGCAGATCCCAAGCGGCAGAAGACAGAAAATGGGGCGTCGGCATGAGCCCCCATGCAAGTGGGCTGGGGGCCGGAGGCCCCTGGGTGGGAATGGACAAGGACTGCCACTTCACCTGGCTCCCTGCTCTGGACCCCGAACCAGAGCTGCCACCCTCATCTTCGTCCCCAGCCTTCTCATTTCCGCCTCTCCAGACACTGCCCGCCCCCCTGTCCTCTGTTCTCACTCTGTCATCAGCCCACCTCCTAAGCTCCATCTGAGCTTCCCAGCCCAGTGTCCCCAAGCCCTCCTCTCCTCTCCCTTGACCTCTTCCCTGCCTCCCCCAGCCAACCCCTCCCTCCTCTGGTAGCCTCCTGACCCAACCTCTGCATCCCTCAGCTCATTCCTATCCCATCTCTCTCCTGCCTGACCTCCCCAGCTCCCCTCACACCCCCTCAGACAGCGCCAGGCCGGGGTGGGGGCAGTGGGGCCAGGGCTGGGGCTGAGCCCCACAGCTGCCCCTCTCTTTCCCCATTTTTTGTATAATTTAATAAAGAAATGGTCGCGCTTCTGTTTTTAACCTGTCTCCTGCTTTCCAGGGGCCCAGTCAGGGCATTGCGTGGGGTGAGGGGTAGAGAGGACAGCTGACCACACACATCCTGTTGGGACCCTTTCCAGTTATGAAATAGTGGCAGCATCCTCCTACCCGCACGGCTCCAGGACAAGCTCAGGGCTGGGCGGGGAGCACAGAGCACCTCTTCGCAGCTGACTTCAGTCCCGTTTTGGATTCTTAGGGATGCACCTCCCAGCAATGTACACATGGCCCTGCTAACCCACACAAGACCTAGACACTGCTGAGCCCAGTGGAAAGCTACCCGTGCTGTTGTGCTGAACCAGGCAAATAGAAACAGCCCCAGGAACAGGAAGTCCTGCCTCGATAGAGGGCTTGTAGCCCTGGGTCTCAGCCACTTTGGATCCAGATGCTGCCCCTGAGGAAATGAGTGCCCAATGATGACAAAAGCAGAACCCTAGGGCTTCTGGTTCCCAAGTCACTGGCTGCTACATGCTGTCCCATCCCACCTACCAGCTGTGCCTGAGCAGATAGGCTCTTCTGCCACGATCATACTGGCTGCACTGGCTCCATACAGGGTTTAGTCTCAGGGCCTTAGTGCATTTCTCCATCTCCCTAACACCCTTGCCCTTTATAAAGTTCACCCCCTGGGTAGGGGGAAGCTGCTGGGGGGCGGGGGGCTGAGCTGGAAGGTGGAGTCTGACACCAGTGCTCTTCCCAGACAAGGGCACGTACCACACACCCGGGCTCTGGACTGCAGGCAGATTCCCACTTTTGTTGACCTTAGCAGTCTCATCTCTTTGTTTCCTCTTGTGTACACTGAGGGATAGTTCAAATTGCAGGGGTTAGTGTGTGGACTGAGCAGCACCTAGAGCGAGCTCAGTACAATGCACCTATCCTAGGCTTACCATGTTTTAGGGCACAGTGAAGCTCCTGGGGCCAACAGGAGTCATTGTAGGCTGGGTGGGGAGGCAGCTCACACACATGGAGAAATCCTGAGAGGTTGGAGGAGAAAGGGGAGAGGATTTGCCAAGAAGAAAATGTCAGGGCTGAGGAGGCAGCTTGGGGACAGTTTGGATAGAGGGCTGAGTGTCCCTGGGAAGGGGTTAGGAGGGCGGGGGAGGGTCAAGGAGTGGGCGGTGGGAAGACCCTGGACGGAGGAAGTAAACAAGAGGAGAGCTACCACAGAGGTGGAGGGTGATACTGCTGGGAACCAACCCCCTCAGACTTTCCACTGCGAAGCGAAACTGTGAGCTCTGGGGTGTGTGTGAGGTAGGGGGGGGTGTACGGGGAGGGGAAGTGGAGAAGGTGGGGGGCCCTGGGAGCAGCACACTGGCATCCCAGCTCACACAGGCAACTTGTCTCCACTCTGGTCTCTGCTGCTGCCCTGCCCAGGTCCCTGCGACAACCCCAGCCACCAGCCCTACCCTAGCCTCAAGTTGCCTGAGGTGACTAGCTTCTCCCTGGGGTCCAGCTTGCAGTAGTGGGTGGTCTTGCCTCCCTCTCTCTCCAGACTCCTCTCCCACTCACCTTCCTCTAGATCACACCCGCCCCCCCTGCCCTTTCTGACCTCCCTTTGGAGGGCTTGGCTTCTCCAAAGGGGATATGTGGGAGACACAGTTCCCGGTCCTGCTGCTTCTTCAACTGCTGAGGGCGGTTCCAGGTAAGGCGGTGATGGTGGGAGGGCACGCTCCAGCCCCACAGAAGGGCCAGCAAGGATCTGCTCTCTGGCCCCAAAGATTCCAACTTCCTAAGTTCAGGTGCTCTCCGGTGCTAGATTCTTCCAATGTCTCTCCCCCTACCCTCCTAGCCCCCAAGCCATGCGTCTCCCCTCAGCAGTGCTGCCCCTGCCCTTCACTCTACTCCTAAGCCTCTAGGCCTCTCTTTTTCTCCCCAGTGGAGACCTCAGGGCCTGGGGCAAAGGCCCAGGTGGTGTGGGCCCAGGAAGGGGCTCCTGTCCAACTCCCCTGCAGCCCCACGCCTGCCCTGGAGGAGCTCAGCTTTTGGCGAAGCGCATCAGTCACCTGGAAGCATGAACCAGACAGGTATGCCCCAAACTTGGCCAGAGACTCCCACTCCTAATGGCAGTCAGACCACCCTTGCCCATGGCCCCTTCAAGGCGCCGCAAGCTCTCTGTCCTCTCCCCAGCTCCCTGAAACTAGGAGCTCCGCCTCATTTGTTACCATACACCTGCCCTGCCCTCCCATCGTTGACTGTCCCCATCACATCTGCATCCCATAGCGTTCTGGCCTCTCCAGTCGGG
>NW_022111256.1:1219646-1225640 GCF_000313985.2 Echinops telfairi | reverse complement strand
CAGAGCCCGCCGCTACACAGTGCTGAGGGTGGCCCCGGGAGGCCTCCGCAGCGGGCAGTTGCCCCTGCAGCCCCGCGTGCAGCTGGCGACGCACTCCCTCCAACGCGGGGACTTCTCGCTGTGGCTGCGGCCAGCCCGGCGCAGCGACGCGGGCGAGTACAGCGCCACGGTGACCCTCAGGGACCGCGCCTTCGCCTGCCGCCTCCGCCTGCGCGTGGGCCAGGCAGCCGGCAAGTGGGGGCGGGGCGCCAGGGAGGGGTCGCAGGGGCGGGGCCTCTGGGCATGCGCCTTGGACCCTGCCAGAGGGGTAGAGAAAGGGTGTAGCGCCCGCCCCCCCCCAATGTGGAGAAGGAGGTACCCCCAGAGAAGCACGTGTATGGGTGGAAGGCCCCATGGAGAGATTGTGTCACCCTTCCAGCTCCCCTTCCCCCCACGAGAGAATGCCTTAGTGGGTGTAGGGAGATACCCAGATACCCAGAATGCTCCCTCACCTGGGGCTAGGGCGTGTGGGGAGACGCAGGGCTGGAGTGATTCACTGCAGCTGCGGGTAGCCCTGGGGGTGGGCTTAGTAGGGCGCCCCAGGGCTGAGCTGGAGAAAGAGACAGGTAGCAGAGGGCAAGTAATGGAGGCAGGGGTATAGGAAAGTGGGCATCTCCGGTGCCCGGGTGGGGTGGCACAAAGAATCTTAAGCGCAGGCCCCTTCCTCCAAGCTCCAGGTTGGCCTGCTGCGTTCCTTGGGAAAGGGTTTCCATGGGTCTGAACCCCCCTCCCCGCATCATTTACCCCACGCACAGTGACCGCCAGCTCCCCAGGACCTCTGAAGACCCAGGAGTCCGTCGTCTTGCACTGCTCCTGCAGCCGCCCTGACCTCCCGGCTTCAGTGCGCTGGTTCCGAGGCCCAGCTCAGGTCGCTGTCCAGAAGTCCAGCCGACACCACCTGGCGGGCAGCTTCCTTTTCCTGCCTCAGGTCGGCCCGGCAGACTCTGGGCCCTGGAGCTGCTCCCTCACCTACAGAGATGGCCTCCGAGTCTCCGCCACGTACAACCTCACGGTTCTGGGTAATTCCTCCAGTCGGTTTTCACACTTGACCACAACCTTCCTGTCCCCTGACGCACGGATCCCCAAACCAAGTTCACAGCAGCCCCCCCCCATCCCCCTTGGTCTAAACCCTTGCTCGCGGGGGCGACTTCTTCCCGCCTAGCTCCGCCCTGCGCTATCCAGCCTTACTTGCCTCTGAGCCCACTCTGTCTATCCACCCTTTCTTGTTTCTTAGCTCCTTAGACATTGTTCCCATGCCACACCTCCTCTGCGCCTCGGCCCCTTTCCCAGCCCCCCCACCACCCCTGCACCTTCCTTTCCTAACTGCGACTTTGCTCTCTCTCCAGGTCTGGAGCCCCCAGCCCCGCTGACAGTGTATGTGGGGGCGGGTTCCAGGGTGGAGCTGCCCTGCCGCCTGCCTCTTGTTGCGGGGACCCAGTCTTTCCTCACTGCCAAGTGGGCCCCACCTGGGGGACGCCCAGACCTCCAGGTAGCTGGAGACCATGGCAATTTTACCCTTAGCCTCGAGGCTGTGAGCCAGGCCCAGGCTGGGACCTACACCTGCTCCATCCAACTGCAGGGACAGCAGCTCCGTGCCACCGTGACCTTGGCAGTCATCACAGGTCAGCCCCAGGTGGGGAAGGGGAGCCCCATCCCAGGGAAGC
This sequence comes from Echinops telfairi, assembly GCF_000313985.2. Classification (NCBI taxonomy): domain Eukaryota; kingdom Metazoa; phylum Chordata; class Mammalia; order Afrosoricida; family Tenrecidae; genus Echinops; species Echinops telfairi. Next base: position 1,223,937 of record NW_022111256.1, on the reverse strand, counting down.
TAGGGCACGGGGTGGGGGCTGGCTGGGCAGAGATGGGGAAAATCCATAGTCCTGATGCCAGGCACTGGGCACAAGTTCCAGAGACTGCCCACTGTGACCTCCTCTTTTTTAACCCCCTTTGTAAAGAACTGAAACTGAAAATGCCCCCTTGAGTCACAAGATAAACGTTCCACTGTTCTTGAAGGGACTCCTCTGCTCTGAATTGGTGGGAGGGTCTGAGCAGTTAGAAGAAGAGTCTGAGTGGTTCAAAAGAGGTGGAATGCATTTCCATCATTCTGGCCCACTTTGGGGCCAGGGCTGGGGTGAAAGTTGCAGGATGGTGCTTGGATTTGGGGAGGAGTTGATAAATCAGCAAATATTTACTGAGCAAAGGGCTTCCAAGACAGTATAAAACAAACACAGAAAACACACACTCAGAAACGATGTGCTGACTGCTTGGTAACTATTAGCCTTGACAGCTTGGCGATGCCTGCAGTCTTTACCTGTGGCTGCTGAGTAGGAACAGCACAGACACACGCACACGCAACCCCAAAAACTCACTGTCATCGAGTCAGGTGTGACTCATAGCCACACTATAGCACAGAGGTGAACTGCCCCTGTGGGTTTCCAAGACTGTTAACTCTTTACGGGAGTAGAAAGCCAAATCTTTCTTCCCACAGACCGGCTGGTGCATTCGAACTGCCGACCTTGTGGTTAGCCCAATGTGTAAGCACTATGCCACCAACAGCACAAAGTAGATGCTTAATACTGTGTATTGGTTGATGAAGAATACATTTATTCATTCACTCATAAAACTTACTGCTGTTCAGTTGATTCTGACTCCTAATGACCCTATAGGACAGGGTAGAATGCTCCTATGAGTTTCCGAGACTGTAATTCTTTATGGGAGTAGAAAGCCTCGCCTTTCAACGTTTATTCATTAGAAGCTAACAAACATCTTTCTGCATTTCCACCTGCTTCCTGGCTTTCTCTACCTAGATACTGCACCACACCTCAGTCTGTGCTGAACTCCATATTTCCCTCACACCTACTCCTCCTGCTGATGCAAACCTTTTGGCTGGTGACTGATAGGGACCCCAGAGGACAGGGGAGAACTGCCCCTTTGGGTTTCTGAGACTAACTCTACGAATTAGTAGACGAGGGAGTAGACAGCCTCATCGTCAAGGTTAGTCTAATCACAAAGTCCGTGTGGTTCACACTTGCTTGGAGAGAGGAGACTGTCTACTTCCCATACACACTTCCAACGAGTTGATTCTGACTCATAGCAACCCATAGAGTGTTTCTGAGACTGTACATTTTTATGGGAACAGTGACCTCTTTCTCCCAAGGATCAGCTAAAGGACTTGAACTGCCAACCTTGCAGTTAACAGTCCAATGCCGAGCCCACTGCACTACAAGGGCTCCTTGTAAAAATTTACCATATTGGAAACCCTGTATAGCAGTTCTACTCTATCTTATCAAACTCAAACTCACTGCCATCAAGCTAATTCCAACTCATAGCGACCCCATAGGACAGGGGAGACCTGCCCCTGTGGGTTTCCAAGACTGTAACTCTTTATGGGAGTAGAAAGCCAAGTCTCTTTCCCACTTTGTCCTGTAGGGTTGCTGTAAGTCAGAATTGACTTGAGGGTGGTGGCTTTGGTTTTGGCTTTTTAGCTGCTCTATAGGACCCCTCGGGAGAAAGACAAGACTCCCTGCTCCCACAGTCTCGGAAACCCACAGGGGCAGTTCTGTTCTGCCTTACAGGGTCATTGGGAGTTGGAATCGATGTGGTGGCAATGAGTTCTTGTGTTTTAGAGTCCCTGGGTGCTGTAAGCCAAGTGCCCTTGGTTACGAACTAGAACCAAACATGCCCCGCGGTGCCATGGGAGAAATGCCTGTCAACTTGCTCCCCAAAGGTCATGGCCTTGAGAGCCCAGTGGAGCAGTCTACTCTGTCTCGTACGGGCTGCCAGGCTGGGGGATCGACTCCATGACGAGGCTGTCAGTCTGTCTGTTGAGTTTTTCTCCACCATGTAAGAATCTCCGGGCGGTGCAAATGGCTTGGCCCTTAACTACTAACTAAAAGGTCGGCACCTTGAGTTTACCCAGATGCACCTTGGAAGAAAGACCTGGTGGTTTGCCTTTTGACAGCTCATCACCTTGAAGGGCCCAGGGAAGGCATTTCTCCTCTGACCCAAGGGGTCGCCAGGAGTCAGGTTGGTTTGGCTTTTGTATTATCCATCCCAGTTCTCACTGGACAGCTTTGAGAAGGCTGTGCCTCCTGATTGATGGGTGAGGTCACTGAGCATTCTGAGAGGGGAGGAGAGGACACTCAGGGGCCACCTCAAGACGGGACACTGATAGGAGTCACGCCATGAAGCAGGAAAGGTATGAGGCATCTACTGGGGGACGTCCTCTGGCTAAGGGTAAGGGTCCTGAGCTGAGAAGAAGGGAAATATAAGATAATTTGTGGGCTTTCAGGGCCACTGTGAGCTTGTGCAATACCCTGAAGGCAGTCGGGAGCCTGGAATGTTGTTGAGTAAGAGCGTGATCTGACCAAAGCATTGCCTTGGTGAGATGAGAGAAGAATTCGTCAGGACACCTGCTTCCCCTGCACTTCCAGCTTCACACTTGGGGACCCAGAGGAAGACAAGGTGGCGGGGAGATGGCGCAGTCATCTTATAGAAGGAAGTCAGACATCCAAAGAATCTCTTCCAAAAAAAAAAAAAAAGAATCTCTTCCTTTCTTTTTTATTCCCTCAGTGACTCCCCAATCCTTCGGGTCACCTGACTCCCCCAAGAAGCTGCTTTGTGAGGTGACTCCCACGTCTGGACAGGAGCACTTTGTGTGGCACCACCTGAGCGACCAGTCTCGACCAGACTCCCCAGGGCCCTGGCTGGAGATGGAGAAGGCTGGGCTTCCTTCCCAACCCTGGCAGTGCCAGTTGTACCAGGGAGAGAGACTTCTTGGATCCATGTTATACGCCACAGACTTGTCTGGCCCAGGTCCGAGACCGCAGAACACAACAGCCCGACCACCACCCAGATGGTCTTGACCCCCCTCTCCCAGGTCCACCTACCATCACAGTGCCTGCCTTTTGTTCCAGACTGGCACTTGATCACTACCCCTTGTCTAGGCCTGCCCTACTGAATGACCCTGGGCAATCCCCTTAGAGTTTCTGGGCCCCTCGTAGACAGCACCTATAAAGCCACGAGGGACTGGCAAGATGTCCTTTCTCTGCCCGGACCCTGTGCCTATTCCTGAACTTTCTCCACAGGTGCCCAACGCTCCGGGGGTCCCCAGGGTGCCGTCACCGCAGGCCACTTTCCTCTCTTCCTTATCCTGGGAATCTTGCTGCTGCTCCTCGCTCTGACTGGAGCCTTGGGTTTTCACCTGTGGAGACGATGGGTGAGCCAGGGCCCTCTCCCCATGCTCTCTCCCCTCTTCCCAAGGGAGATCCCCAGAGAATGTGTCTCTGCCCTCCAGGGGCCCTCCCCTGCCTAGAGAGGTATGAAAGGACTGACAGCAGCCCTGGGACCAAGGGGCGGGAGAGCCCGGGGACTGGGAAAGGAGTACAGATACACTCGGGAGCCTTCCTTCAATGTGCCCCTCCTTCAATCCTCCTTCCACCCTCCACGCCCTTGATTTCTTCCCACAGTGGCGACCAAGAAGATTCCCTGCCCTGGAGAACGGGATTCACCTTCCCCAGGCTCCCAGCAAGACAGTGGAGCTCGAGCAAGAACTGGAGCTGGAACCGGAGCTGGAACTGGAGCAGGAACTGGAGCTACAAGAGCAAGAACCGGAGCCGGCACCAGAGCAGCACTGACCTGGAGCTGAGGCAGTCAAGCTCCACTGCTCAGTCTTTGTCCCCCATCCCAGCCCCTAAATAAACTCTCTGTCAGCAGCCAACCTGGATCGGACTCCTGTCCCAGTGAAGGCTCCCGCTCTCCCCAGCCTCTGGGGGCTCTCTTCTCCCACCCCAGCGGCCTGACCCACTTTCCCCAGCCAATCTCTCCGTTTCCTAGTACCATCTCCCCGCTTTCTGTTCCAAGTCTCTTGGTGTTTCTCGTCTCTCTAGGTTTCTCTCCCGCCACCCCCCAAGCTGGGTGGTAAAATTTTTTGAAGCTTTCCAAAGCCCTCCCCCCTTCTTACCTCTACAGCTCTCCACACCGACGTCCTTTCACCTATATTGTGCTGGCTGCCCTAGTTTCCTTTATAGTTTTGTCTCTGTTCCACCCCACCCCACCCCACACTCAGCTGCACTTCAGCACTTGGCCTTGGGGCTTGCACACCCCCCACCCCCACCCCCA
>NW_022111256.1:1200803-1219496 GCF_000313985.2 Echinops telfairi | reverse complement strand
GGGGGGCGGGGGGAATCAAGTCTTGCAAGATTTTGGGGTTCCTGCTGATCTTTGCCCTACCTCCACGTTCCACCGGCCCCAAGCCACTTGTCGGGCCCCAGGCTACTAGTCCGGCCCCAGACGTGGGAACACACTGCCACCCAGTGGCCACTGTTCGTCACAGCACCGGAGGTCAGTGGGCAGGCCGGTGGGAGGACGTGGAACACTGCAGCGGAGCGCACACCTAGTGTGTGGACGCTGTGCCTTTGTGGCGTGTCCTCTCGACGCCCGGCCCACGAGAGTGCAGCCAGCAGCTGTCACAGGGCCCACGTGCCCCCTGGCAGAGAGACTGGACAGCGCAGGCCTCAGGAGATGCCTCCCGGGTGCGGCTGGGGTATAATCCAAGTCTGACAAAGGGGAGCACAGTGGACAAAGGCCATGTGTCCTCAGGGAGAAAAGCCACTCCAAAGACAGAGCCTGTCCCTTCTGCAGCTCCCGATGTGGATGTGGCCCTGGCCAATCTCCCCGACTCTTCCCTGGGACCATGATCAAACCCCATCAAGATGAGTTGTGAATATGGGAAGCAAAAGGGCTTGGTGAAGGAGAGGGGAGACCAATAAAGGCAGAGAACCCAGAGGGTGTGTTGTGAGTTAAGGTGGCCTGGTCTGGGAAGAGCACACACAGCCTGGTGTGGGGACGTGGACCTCTGCCTGCAATGTGTGCCGGGCCCTGGACTATGACTCTTTCAGGGGACTTTGACCCGCACAGGAGGGGGGCAATGTTGAAAGAGTGCGGGCGACCTTGCAGGCACACGGTGGTATATACACGTGATGCAGCAGATGCCCCCTCAGGGGCTGCCCGAGCCTGGGTGCAGACAGACATCATCCCGGCCAGACCGAGCAGTGGAGAGTGGGCTATAAGAGACCTTCCTGTTCTTTGCAGTGCCTCAGGGAGATAGTGGGCTGACCCGTCCCGCAGGTCATCAAACAACGTGGATACCTGAAAAAGGGACTGGGAATGAAGAGGGGCAAGAGACGCGAGAAATGGAGGCAAGACAGGAGTCTGATCAAGCCTCGTTTACTGAGCAGAAGGCAGAGGCCTAAATACCCAATGGCGGGCGGGTAACATTACATCATATGCTAATAAAGTGTAACAGGCCGTATCCAATAATCACGCAGCTACCAAATATGGAAGAAATGGCAGGCATCAGTCCTCAAACAGGTCTGCATGCAAATGAGGTGCATTTGGACGGTCCACATGCAAATGAAGTACACTTGGATGCCTGGCGGAGGTGTCCAATGAGCATGGCGGCTGCCTGCCACCGAGCACCAATCATCACAAAGGCCAAACTCAGGCAGGACAATAGGCCAGGGAACATCCGGGAATGGGAAGCTTAAAGACAGCGGACGGGGCAGGCCATGGGCTGAGGGACGTGCAGACTCCCACAGTGGGCACCCTCTAGAGCAGACATAAGAGCCCTTTGAGGCAATCCGAGGCTCTGAGTTGTAGGAAGGTGGCAAGGTCCTTTCCTTTGCGGGTCGCAGGTGGAGAATTAGCGGCACAGGAAGAGAGGACCACGCTGTAGGATGAAGGCCTTAACCTCCCTCAGCAACCTGCAGGGCAACATTTGCACCCTCTGGTTTGCTGGTCAGGGATTGGGGCTGAGGGGTCTTCTCAGCTCCGCCCTGGACCCTGCTCCCCTTAGCCTTGCTTGAAGCCCTCATTCGTTAATGGGGCAGGGGTTCCTGGAACGTTCCGTGGGGGGTACTTACCCTTTCTACTAGATAAGCTCCTATGTTTTCTGGGTTTATTAAGTCATCACCCGGGGTTCATTGGGGCCCAGGCAAGGGCTTCCCCCTTCCTCCTGCAAGAAGCGGGCTAGGGAGGACATAAAAGCAATCTATAGCCATATATAGATATAGATATATGTGAAGCAGGTCACACCTTGGAGGAAATTCCTTTTCAGTTGATTGGCTGCTCATAGCAAATCTCATCAGGGAGGTGATTACATTCTATCAGGATTCACCATGGGGCATGACTATATCCTTACTGCCAAACCACTAAGAATCCTGGCCCGATCCAAGTGGACACACCTGTCCCCATCGCCCATGTGCTATCTCACCCAGGCATCCAGAAGGGGAAGTTGAGCATACATACTTCCCCTTTGAACATACTTGGGAAGTTCTGGCTCACAAGATGAAGGCTGAAGCCCTAGTCATTTGAAGGCTTATCTGGGGCTGGACGACCTACTTGCAAGAAGTCCCCTCATGTGACTGTTAGCCAGAGGTCTGTTTCTCCTCACATGGGCCTCTTCGCAGGGCAGCTCACAGCACAGAAGCTGGCTTCCCTCAGGCCAGGACAAAGGAAGTGCTCCTAACGGGATCTCAGAAACAGGGTCCCAGCACTTCCACCCTGTTCTGCTAGTCACACACAGTCCAATCCTGGCACAGGGGCTGGGGGGGCAACATAAACGTGGGAACGGAACAGGTAGGAATCATGGGGGGCCAACGTGCAGCCTCTCTGTCATAGCAGGGAACCGCGACTGAAGGAGACATAGACCAAGATGGGGGAAGGGCGTTCATCGACTCCTTCCTTGGCCCTGTGGTCTGGAAGTTCCAGAAACCAAATGAGAGGCAGGCCTTTGTCAGGGAAAAGTGTGTCAGGCAAGAGCTCATTGAGACTTGTGTTGACATTCATCCATGTCCCCACTTCTGAACTAACTGGTCTTCTCAGCAGGCCCCCAAGTTCCCTGCCACATGTTTCCCTCCAGACATGAGCTTTAGGGTTCAGGCTTGAGCCCTTGCTGGCATCCTTCCACAGAGGAGATGAATAAGCAGCCATGTTCCCCATTTAGGCCCAGCAGGGCAGAGCTAGCCCTTTGAAGGGAATGGGGTTGAGGCTGGGCTGGGCTCTGGGCCCCAGTCTGTGTTGACAGTTTCTGTAAGGGGCTGCAGGTGTCAGCTGGCTGAGCCTGGCCCAGGCGCCCAGTGTTACCCCGTTCACCTGAGGTGGGAGGGGGCACCATTCCAAAAGCGGTTGTGGAGTTCTCAGCCCTGTCCCCCACCTCCCACCCCGCCTTTGCAAAGGGTGTCACTAAAGTCACAGATGCCTCCTTGTAAGGAGGTCACCGCAGGATTGCACCTGGGGCTTCCCACTTCCCCACCCTACCCGCCGCCCCCCTCTTCACACAGCCTGCTCTCCTGAGCTCTGCGAGTGCCCTCCCAAGCTGCTGTTTCCTTCCTAGGCCTCCTTCAGCACAGCAAGCTCCTCCACCAGGTCCCCCACCCCCACCCCATGTGCCAGTCACCGGGCTGGGAGACCACTGGACTTCTGTGGTCTGGATGCCGTGGCCGTGGTCCTCTTGCTCCTCCGCCGTTGCAGGAGAAGGAGTCTCTCATCCATTCTCCGGCCTTCCTTCGGCTAGAGGAGAGGCGAGAGAGAAGGTGGGGCAATCAAGTGATTGGAGCCAAGGAAATCGGTTCAAATCCCACGTCGACCAGTTATGATCACTAGCTCTCGGGGACCCTTAGTTTGCTGTGTGAGCGAAAGCATGCCGTGTGCCCTACCGTGGTCTGCCCATGCAACCGAGCACACAGCCCCATCAGGCCCACAGCAAGGATCACTGCTCACTAGAAGCTCCTTGTCCCCTCCTCTATCCCCCTTGAGGAAATCCCGGGAGAGTCTGTTAGAAGGGAACTTTATTTCTACAGAGAACCCGAGTAGCCTTCTCTGATTCTCAAGAGGAAGTCACGTGTGGCAGACACCAGAGCAACGCGATACAAACAGCCCAGATCCTGACACGGAACCACCTACCTGCAGGTCTCTTTCTTTCTTTTAAAAAAAATCATTTTATTGGGGGCCCTTACAGCTCTTATCACAATCCGTCCATCCGTCCCCATCCATTGTATCAAGCACATTTGTACATGTTGCCTTCATCTGTTCAAAGCGTTTTCATACTACTTGAGCCCTTGGTATCAGCTCCTCATTCCCCCGTCCTCCCTCCCTCCCTCATGAACCCGTGATAATTTATAAAATCCACCCCTCCCCCATGTCTTACACCAACCTCTGTCTCCCTTCACCCACTAGTCTGTTGTCCATCCCCCTAGGAAGGGGTTATAGGTAGATCATTGTGATTGGTTCCCCCTTTCTCCTCCCACCTTCCCCTTACTCTCCTGGTATCGCTACTCTCATTATTGGTCCTGAGGGGTGTATCTGTCCTGGATTCCCTGTGTTTCCAGCTCTTATCTGTACCCGTGTACTGCTCTGGTCTAGCCAGATTTGTAAGGTAGAATTGGGGTCATGATAGTGGTGGTGGGGGGTGGGGAGGAAGCATTAAAGAACTAGAGGAAAGTTGTATGTTTCATCTTTGCTATACTACACCCTGAACTGGCTCATCGCTTCCTTATGACCCTCCTGTAAGGGGATGTCCAGTTGTCTACAGATGGGCTTTGGGTCTCCACTCTGTGCTACCCCTCATTCACATCGATAAGAGTTTTTTTTGTTCTGGGTCTTTGATGCCTGATACCTGATCCTATCGACACCTCATGGTCACACAGGCTGGTGTGCTTCTTCCATGTGGACTTTGTTGCTTCCCAGCTAGATGGCTGCTTGTTTGTCTTCAAGCCAGATTCCTTTCATATGAGACATTAACTCCCCACTTACATAACCCTCTATCGTGTATTTATTTCTCTTTCTCTCGTGTCAGAGCCCAATCCTTATTGAGAGACACTTTTAACGGCAGTCCTCCCTGACCTTCTCGCCGAGCCATGGCTTTCTGACAATGCCACCTCCCAGCATGCTGGGCTGCTCCCTTTGTAGCGCTTGCCCAATTGTCCTGAAAGACCCGATTGTGTAACGTCTACCTCGCAACTAGAGCAGTGACCAAGGCTACCTCCCTTGGCACCGGATACCCAGCATCTAGCACTAGAGTAGGACTCACATATTGAAATGCCTACTGGAGCCTGCTAGGTCGTCATGTCAACCAGGAGAGCAGGCTGGCTGTGAACAACGAGGGCTGAGGGAGGAGGAGACAGCCCTCCCTACAAGGACTCACTGCAGAGACTGTACCTAATGCAGTCACTGACACCCATTCGGCAAGACCAAGTCCTTGGTCACATCCAACTGGGAGGGAGGCTGGAAAGGAGGCCTTAAGCTCCCGGGGGGCCATGAGCTCCATTCAGAATGGAGGGTTCTGTAACTCCCAGAGAAGGAGAAGACAGACCTGGGGAACCATTCGAGGTCTGTGCCAAGGGAGAGCTAGGATGAGCTGTGGAATGAATAAAAATTGATCTCGCTCAGCAGCTCTCCGAGTGTGGCCTGGGAATCCCTGAGGGATCCCAGAGACACTGAGGGGCTGTGAGGTCAAACTCTTTTTATAAACATAATAGGATGCGCTTTACCTTCAACACTATTTGGACATTTGCACTGGCGTTGCAAAAGCAAGCTGGATGAATCTGTAGCTTTAGCAGAAATCCAGCCAGTGGCAGCAACTCGTCATGATGTTGGTTATTGCCAGACACTTGCAGCTAGCTTAAAATAAATAAGTAAATATAACTCGGGCCAGTTTTGCTTAAGAGGACTGTTGAAGCAGGCAGTGGTGCTTTTATTAAACCTCCATTCTTGGGTACACTGTGTCTTGCAATGAGAAGGAGCATGCGGAGCATCTCCTGCGAACGAAGTGCAATGGCTCTTCCAAGGAGAAACGCAGATCGGTGCGACTGGAGTTGCAAGCCGAACTAGCCGTTGCTTTTTAATTCTGATGGAACACTGCATTTACTTAAAAGAACAACGGGCAGAAAAACGAAAGCTCTTCAGACTTGGCTGTTTGGCAGGCAGTTTCTTGAAAATGAGCACGAGGAGCCCATAGCTTCCAGGAACACTAACACGTAATTGTGGTCAGTGGCAAATGTTGAGCTTTCAAATGGAAAGATTTTGGTCACCTTATCTGGGCCTCACTTGATGACAGCCCAATACCGACAGAGTTTTCTGACGGAGTTGGTGATATAAGCTAACCGTGGTTGCACTTTAAGGAGACGCGTCACCATATGGAAGATCTGCTCCACTCAGTGAGCTAATACTTTCCAAGTGGTCAGCGCATGATGCTATGAAATCACGCACTTGTCCAGGATCTCTTCAAATGGAAGACAGATCACTGGCTCTTCAGGGAACAAAAGCGTTAGGTTCCACATGATGACAGGGTTCCAGCACTCACTCCCCAGCACCACTGTGGGTGACCAGACATCCCACTTTTGGCTGGACAGTCCCAACTTTTAACAATTTTTCCTGCATCCTGCGGCGCTTTAAAAAAGTCCCAATTTTTGGAACGATTGTATGACAAGCTAGGGTATACGGGTTTCGGCTGCCATGTGTCTCTTTCGCCAGGATATGAGTTTTATCAATGGTGTCCCGCTTTACCAGTGTTAAAACCTGGTCACCTTACACTAGGGCGCCTTCAGAGACACAAATCAAAAGGAAGATGAGCTATCTTCTCACTCCATGTGGTCGTTGCATAACGTGGTGTCATTGTGAAGGGGTGGAGTCAACCTGTCCATCAGGTCGCAGCTTGATGACCTCATTGGGAGGTGCCACAGAGATAAATAGCTCACTGGAGGCCCGATGTATTCACTCCCTGTGAGACATTCCTGTTGACAAGACACATGGAGCCACACTGATGCAGCCAGAGCCTTGGAGCTGGAGGAGCCACGTGGAGACCTACCCCAGCGCTGAGGTGCTGCCACCACCACTGGATCCACAAGACTTTCCACCTACTGTCCTGTGATCTTCCTGCATTTGGCGTCATTGTCAGTTGGAAGAGGACTTTGTAGATTGGTATCAGACATATGGCCTAATATCAAACTTATGGACTTGATCTGGACTGGGCTGGGATGTTTTCTCAATATTCAATTGCTCTTGTATATAAAGTTCTGTCATATACACAAATGACTGTCTATGAATTTGTTTCTCTAGTGCGCTCGGACGAACACACCCCATCAGGAATAGCAAAGTTCAATAAGACAGAAAACAGCAAGTAAGGGTGCGAGGAGATTGAAGCGTTCATACACTCTGTTGGGACTGCAAATACTGTTGCAAATAGTATGAGGCTTCCTTAAAAGCTGGAAATAGAAATACCATTTGATCCATTCCAAAAACCTTCAAAAAATGGAAGACGAATGGAAAAAGAGGAAAGAACTAGGAAGCAAAAACTATTTACAGAGGTGTAGCTATAGTCATGTTTATATGTAAATATATTAATTTGTAATGAAAGAGATAGAGGCCAATGTACATATATTTGTATGTTGAGTATTAAGGTAGCAGATGGACTCTGGGCCTCTACTCAAGGCCTCCCTAAATACAAGAACACTTTGTTCTAATAACCTGGCACTCTTTGATACTCACCTTCCCCACACGATCATTGAAGACAAAATGGGTGCAGAAGCAAATGTGGACAAGAGAGCAGATGGTGTCCAGCTATCAAAAGATATCGTGTCTGGGGTCTTAAAGGCTTGAAGTTAAATAAGCAGTCATTTAGCCTGGAAGCAAATAAGCCCCCACAGAAGAAGCACACCAGCCTGTGTGATCATGAGGTGTCCACAGGATCAGGGATCAAGTATCAAAAGATCCAAAACAAACAATCATATCGATGTGAATGAGGGGGATTGAAGTGGAGGCTCAAAGTCATCTGTAGACAATTGGACATCCCCCCACAGAAGGGTTACAAGGAAGGGACAGTATAGCACCAAGGAAACAAACATCATTCTTCTAGTCCCTGAATGCTCCCTCTTTCCGCACTCCCCCACTACCATGACCCAGTTCTACCTTACAAGTCCAGTTAAACCAGAGTACACACATTGGTACAGATAAGAGCTCTTGACAAATGAAATCCAAGGCAGGAACAGTAGTGGGAGTAGTGATATCATGAGGGTGGGGGGATGGGGGAGTGGAAGGGGCAAAAGGGGACCCCATCACAAGGTTGGATATATATAGCCCCTCCTAGGGAGACGAATAACAGAAATGTGGGTGAAGGGAGACAACACACAGTGCAAGACACGAAATAGCAACAACAATATATAATTGACCAAGGATTCCCGAGGGTGGGTGGGTGGGGAGGGGGCACACAAAAGAGGAGCTGATACCAAGGGCTCAAATAAAAAGAAAATATTTTGGAAACATTGATAGCAACATATGTACAAGTGTACTTAATACAATCGAACAATGGATTGTGATAAGATTTGTTTTTTAAAAAGATTTGTAAGAGCCTCCCAATAAAATGATTAATAATATATATATTTTTTAAATTCAAGAAACAAACTCACAGCCATCAGGTTGCTTTTGAGTCATTACAACCCTAGAGAGGGTTTCTGAGGCTGTACATCTTTATGGGAGCAGACAGTCTCATCTTTGTCCTTCAAAGCAGCTGGTAGGTTTGAACAGCCAACCTTGCAGTCCACACTCAGCTGACAGGGCCCACTACTAGGTACACATCCCAAAGAAATAAGAGCTAGGACACGAAGAGGTATCTGGACACCCATGTTCACTGCTGCATTGTTCACAATAACAAAGATGTGGAAACAGCCCAAGTGCCCCTCAATGGATGAATGGGTAAACAAACTACGGTACACACACACAGTGGAATATTAGGCAACGTTGAAGAATAAAGAATCACTGAGGCACCTCACACTGTGGATAAACTTGGAGGATATTGTATTGAGCTCCGTATCATAAAAATTCAAGGAAAGAGTTCCATTGAGAAAAAAACAATATATATATATATTAGGCATGATAGGGGAGAGCAAAGAAAATAACTTAATTAGAAAACAAACCCGTGTTCATTTGTGTGAAAGGAAAGGCAACCTACAATAAGGGGGCAACCAACACAAGAGCACTACAGAAAACGCCGAGAGGTGCACAAGAGTGACAGACAGCAAAGATGGAAACCACACCACCATCCTGCAATATCACCAGTGACAAGCCACGGTCCACAAGTGGAAACTCAGGCAGACCGGCAGGACGAGCAGGTGAGATGAGTAGGTGAAAGGGGCCACAACTCCTGGCCTTATCTAGGCTCAGCAGATGACATTTCTCTCAATATACTTATATGTGTTGTAAACATATCTATACAATAGAGCAAACAGTGGGGGGGGGGTATGTAAATTTCTTGGCCATAACCAAGCACAAAGAGGGAATGACTAGTGGGCCCAGGGGCGTGGGTCTATGGTGTTGAGACACATCAAGGTCAATTGGCATAACATCATTCACAAAGACACTGGTGTACGTTCTTCTTCTGTGAGTAAGACTGGGGTCCAAGCAGCGGTGAGCAGTCTTCTAAGGGGCTATTTCTGTCCTCCCCTTGTCTCACGCAAAGAAGAGCGAAGAAAATGAAAGACACGTGGAAATAGCTAGTCCCAAGGACTGATGGGCCACATGGCCATCCGTCTCCACCACTCACTGACCAGAAGACTACATGGTACCAGACTTCCATGGAAGGAAATTCCAGCAGAGGAGATCCCAGCGGAGTGGGAGAGAAATGTGGAACAAAACAAAAAATAATTTAAAAATATATAGGTTTGTGGGAGTCTGCACATGTGGGAGTCTGCATGTCTCTCAGCCCATGGCCTGCGCCGTCCGCTGTCTTTAAACTTCCCGTTCCTGGATGTTCCTGGCCTATTGTCCTGCCTGAGTTTGGCCTTTGTTTTTTTGGTTTTTTTTTTAACATTTTATTAGGGGCTCATACAACTGTTATCGCAATCCATACACACATCAATTGTGTAAAGCGCATTTGAACATCGTTTCTCAAAACATTTTCTCTCCATTTAAACCCCCGACATTAGGTCCTCATTTTTCCCCTCCCTCCCCGCTCCCCCCTCCCGCATGAGCCCTTGATAGTTTATAAATGGGTATTTTGTCATATCTTGCCCTGTCCGACATCTCCCTTCATCCACTTTTCGGTTGTCTGTCCCCCAGGGAGGAGGTCACACACAGTTCCTTGTAATCGGTTCCCTCTTTCCTACCCATTCTCCCTTTACCCTCCCTGTTTTGAGTTTGGCCTTTGTGATAATTGGTGCTCAGTGGCAGGCAGCCGCCATGCTCATTGGACACCTCCACCAGGCATCCAAGTGCCCCTCATTTACATGCAGACCTGTTTGAGGACTGATACCTGCCATTTCTTCCATATTGTAGTTACATGATTATTGGATACTATTCGTTACACTTTATTAGTACTGTATATGATGTAATGTTACCCACCCACCATTGGGTATTCATTATACTTTATTAGCATATGATATAATGTTACCCACCATTGGGTATTCATTACACTTTATTAGCATATGATGTAATGTTACCCACCATTGGGTATTCATTACACTTTATTAGCATATGATGTAATGTTACCCGCCCACCATAGGGTATTTAAGCCCCTGCCTTCTGCTCAATAAATTGAGGCTTGATCAGACTCCTGTCTTGCCTCCATTTCTCGTGTCTCTTGCCCCTCTTCATTCCCAGTCCCTCTTTCAGGTATCCACGTTGTTTGATGACCCGCGGGACGGGTCATAGGTTTGTGGGTCAGATAGAGCTCAAATAATAATTTTTAAAAATTGGCTTATGGGTCATATAGAAACTAGTGGAACTCCTCAGCCTATAGTCTTGGTCAAGTGTCAGGTTTGGAAATGAACTCATCCCTGTAGCTCAACATCGGAGAGGTCTACAGGATGGGTAACTAGGGAGGGTAAGCGTTTCTCAATAACCAACCACGAGAACGCAAAAGGGCCGTGCCTGCCCATGGACCCGGTTCAGAAGACAGCAGGCGTAGGAAAGGAGGAGGGATGGAACCGGAGTCCCAGGGAGGAAGCAGGATTGCTGATGGTACACGGTGGGGATCGCAATCCACGACGTGCTATATAAAACGTGTCTAAATTGTTGAGTGGGAAACTGATTTGTTGGGGGACGAGCAACAGAAATGTGGGTGAAGCGAGGCGGTGGACAGTGTAGACTATGAAAATAAAAATAATGTATACATTATCAAGGGATCACGAGGGTGGGAGGGGTAAAAAGAACAGCTGATACCGTGGGCTCAAGTAGAAAGAAAATGTTTCGGATATGTGGATGGTCATCTATGTACAAATGTGCTTGATGCCATGGATGTATGGGTTGTGATAAGAGCTGTGAGAGCCCCCGATAAAATGATTTATTAAAATAAATAAAAGAAAAGAAAACTGACTTGCTTTGCAAACCTTCACTCAAACCACAATGAAAGTTGGAAAGAAAACAAATTAAAAGGTCATTGCCCAGGAAACTCCATGGGGTAGTACTCTGTCTTTTTATTTTTTTACTCTATCTTATAGGGTTGCTCTGAATTGGGAGCAACTTGATAATAGACAACATACTGACCCTATTCTAATTTTTAAAATAAATGAATGAAGAGGGGGTAAAATGAGGAGCTGATGCCAAGGGCTTACGTGGAGAGCAAATGTTTTGAGAATGATGAGGTAACGAATGTACAAATGTGCTTTCTACAATGGATGTATGTGTGGATTGTGATAAGAGTTGTATGAGTCCCCAATAAAATGATTTTTTTTTAAATGAATGAATATGGGTTTGAACATTTCTCCAGTCTTTAGTTCTAATAAAAAAACCTCTTGGCTAGTCAGAACCAATCTGAAGGCAGCTAACAATGACAGAGGTTCAGAGAACAAAGGGTGAAAGCCCTTGTTCTGGATTCTCAATAAGCTTAGGGCTGCTCTGGAATCACAGGAAGCCCTCCCCCCCCTCCTCGCTGATCACAGTTTGTACACCGACCAGGGTGGAAGGGACCTGGTGCCTTTGAGGAACTGAAGGAAGCCTGGCCCAGTATGTGCATGGCAGAGGGCCAAGCTCAAGAGGCCACTGGTGAAGGTCCCAGGAGCCAGTTTACCGAGGTCCTGCAACACATTTTGAATTTTGGGATTTATCCTAAAGAAATGGGAAACCACTGAAGGCTTCATATATACACGCTCACCTCTACTGAAAGAGACTATTTATTTGGCGATAGGGGCACAGGGTACCAACCTTGAAAGGTCTGGTAGGTTACATGTTCCACCCCTTCTTCCTCGGTCCGCCAGCTTCCTGCCCCTGGAGATAGCCGTTCTTCTAGTTTTAAATGCAGCCTTCCAGAGGCGCGCTCTGCAGAGCACAAGCATGCCTGCATGAACGAGGGGTCCGCGAGATGCCAGCAGTCTGTGCTCAAACACCAGAGTAAGGGGTGGTGAGTCCTACTCACCCCGTGGTACCGCAGAAGCAAGGTTGGGCAGGCTGCTTTATTAAGATAACAGCAAGAAAACCCGAGAGGGAAGTCTGATGGGTTTCGTTTGGTTTTGTTTGCAAATGCTGCCTCGTCATCCTCTTTTACATATTTTGAACACATAGGAGCAATGTTGAACCGGCATTTTTCATTAAAAAAAATCATTTTACTGGGTGCTCTTGCAAATCTTATGACAATCCATCATTCAATTGGATCAAGAACACTTGTACATCTGTTGCCATCAACAGTGTCAACACATTTTCTTTCTACTTGAGCCCTTGGTATCAGCTCCTCTTTTCTTCCCCCTCCTTCTCCCACCCTCCCATGAATTGAAGCCTTGATCAATCACATATTATTGTTGTTATTTCGTGTCTTACACTGTCCATTGTCTCCCTTCACCCACAGGTCTGTTATTCGTCCCCCTGGGGGGTGAGCTATATAATCCAACCTTGTGATGGGTTCCCTCTTTCTCCCCCCTCCCCGCCCCCACTACCGCCTACCCTCACGATATCACTACTCCCACTACTGCTCCTAAGGGTTTGATTTGTCCTGAATTCCATGTGTCCATAGTTTTTATCTGTACCAATGTGTGTACTCTGGTCTAGCCGGATTTGTAAGGTAGACCTGGGTCATGGTAGTGGGGGGAGGAAGCACTCGGGTACTAGAGCAGTGGTTCTCAACCTTCCTCATGCTGCAACCCTTTAATACAGTTCCTCATGTTGTGGCGAACCCCCCAGTTGTAAAATTATCTTTGTTGCTACTTCATAACTGTAATTTTGCTGCTGTTAGGAATCCGGTGACCCCCAAAGGGGTCTCGACCCACAAGTTAAGAACCCCTGTACTAGAGGAATGATGTATGTTAAATTGGTACTAAACTGGTTGAATTGTCCCTTCCTTGTAACCCTTCTGTGGGGGGATGTCCAATTATCTACAGATGGGCTTTAGGTCTCCACTCCAACCCCCCTTCATTCACATCGATATGATTGCTTGTTTTGGATCTTTTGATATTTGATCCCTGATCCTGTGGACACTTCATGATCACACAGGCTGGTGTGCTTCTTCCATGGGGGCTTATTTGCTTCAATGCTAGATGGCTGCTTGTTTAACTTCAAGCCTTTAAGACCCCAGACACGATATCTTTTGATAATGGGGCCCCATCTGCTCTCTTCACCACATTTGCTTATGCACTCATTGGGTGTTCAGTGATTGTGTGGGGAAGGTGAGCATCAAAGAGTGCCAGGTTAAAAAAAAACCAAACAAACAGTGCCAGGTTATTAGAGCAAAGTGTTCTTGTGTTTAGGGAGGCCTTGAGTAGAGGCCCAAAGTCCATCTGCTACCTTAATACTTAACATACAAATATATGTACATTGGCCTCTATCCCTCTCATTAGAAATTAGTATATTTACATATATACATGCCAATAGGAAAACCTCTATGAATAGCTTTTGCTTCCAACTTCTTTCCTCGATTTCCTTTCGCTTTCCTCCTGCCCTGCTATCATGCTCACCCTCCACTCGGCTCTCAGTGATTCCTCTTGGACACATTGCACTTGATCAAACCCCACCAGGCCTCACCATCAGTTTTAGATCTCTTGTTGTTCCCTCCTCCCTAAGTTTGCTGGCTCCCCACTCCCCCGCCACTCCTGGTCTTCCCGTGTCTCCCCGGGACCACTGGCCCAGTTGTTTTCTGCTCGGGATTGCTTGTCCCGCCTATGTTACACAGATAGACATAGGGTGAAAGAAAGCCAAAAACACATAGATAGGTCCAGGTCTGTCTGCTGACCCTTGTGTGTGTTTTCTGATCAAGGGTGATGAGGTGCCAAGCCCTGTCCCCCGAGTCAGAAGTCTATCTTCAGGAGTCCTCGGGGACGTGGTCACTCTGCTCCCCTGGCCGCCCTGCTGCACTCCCTTCACGCTTCACCCCGCTGTGCGTGGGGCAGAGCAGGCACACCTTCTGCCCGGTGTCTCCAGTGCTGTCCCCGTAACGCTATGGGTCAGGGAGGGAACGTCCGGTCTCGTGGTGGGGCCCCGCGATGGGCCTCTCCTTGCACTGGCTGCTCTGAGCAGGATGTCGCCCCGGGGCTTGGTGGGCCAGGATGCGGTCCTCTCTTTCCCTCTTAGTTCACACCTGTGTGGTCTGGACATGCCCGCCACTCTCCCCAGGCGATAGCTTCAGTGCTGTCCTCTGTATTACATTCTTCTGGGGAGGGGGCACCATAGCGGGCTTGGGCCTGGTCCCATCACCCTCTCTGTTAGTTTGCTGCTCCATGCCAGTATGACATTTTTCATGATCAATCTCTCTTGGAGATTGCTCCACTTCAGTACTTCAAGAATGTCTCATTAAAAAAAAAAAAGACTACATCAGATTATGTGGTTTGGAATATTTTATTTATTTTACTGCCACATTTTATTTAACTCATCCCTGCTTAAGGCACCCTGGTGATACAATGGTTAAGTGTTTGGCTGCTAACTGAAAGGTTGGATGGTTCAAAACCACTCAGTGGGTCCAGGGAGGGAGACCTAGTGATCTGCTCGTGTAAAGATTTCAAAACAAAACAAAATAAAACAAAACACTGCCATCAAGTCGTGACGCCATACAAGATGTCTGAGGCAGTAAGACGGGGATAAATAACCTCATCTTTCTCCCTTGAAGCAGTTGGTGGGTTTGAACCATCAACCTTGAGGTTAGCAGTCCAACACCTACCTGACCTGTCCCCGGGGCTCCCCCATAAAGGTTACAGCCTTTGGAGAAAAGCCTGTGGAGCAGTCTCCTCTGTCCCAGGGGGCCATTATGAACTGCAGCACACAGCAGTCCCTCCCAATTTAGGTTGTCTCTAAGCACTTGGCACTCACTCCAAGCAAGGCTGCAATCAAAAGACTTGTTGAGAAGTCATTTCACACACGTGACTTCCTGGAACTGGAAATACGAGAGTCAAAGGTATGTGTAGCTCATATTTCGACATAGGAGAGGGCCTTCAAAAAGGTCATGAAAAATTCTATTATCTTCCAAATGGCTGCCATAGAGCTTGTGCCAAATTACATTCTAGCAGCTATGAGTGAGTTTTTCAGGGTTTTAGCAGGGAAACGACAGGATCACACTTGTATCTTTACACGATCACTCAGACTACTGTAAGAAAGGCTTGGAGGACGACAAACTGCAGAGCTAGGAGACCAGGGAGGAGGCAGGAACCGCAGCTCAGGCAAAGGGAGAATGATGGTGGCACCTTGGATTGGATTGGAGGCAGCGGGCAGCGTCACTGGGGTAGAGGATTCGAACCACCAATCCTTAAGTTAATAGATGAGCGCAAACCGAGGCCTCCCCTGGGTGGGACATTTGAAGCAGAAGCAGGTTTGGAGGGCAGTAAGGTACAGATGGTAAATTTAATTCGGGGTATTTAGTTGGGCTTGCTATGTCTGATGAACAATGAGTGCAGATGTCTGCTACACACATCTAGAGCTCATGGGAGAGCTAGCCCAGAGACAAACATCTGTAGGTTGGCCAGAGACGGAGGCGCCGAGGGAAAGAGAGTGGCCATGGTGACTCTGGGTACCCCTGGGATCATCCTCCCAGCCAGGCCCTTCCTGCTACATGCGGCCATCGGTAATACACCGTGGTGGAGGCACCTCCTGGACAGGTGTTCTTGAAGCTCTAGACCAAGTAACTGTGTTGGCTTGCTCCAGCGGCTCTCATCTGTCCCAGCCTGCCTCCCGCGACTCTCTCCAAAACCCAGGCTCCTGGCAGTATCTCCACCACAATCCTCCTCACGGCACTCAACTGCTGCAGTGACGCTCTGGCCGCTAGCCTGGCTCGCTGAACGTTTTCCCTTGACGCTGGCATTTTTTCCTTTGACATATCTCCCCAAAGCCAGCGGGGCGGTGACCCTAACCCTAAAATGGTGACGTGGGTAGGGGGCTGGCCCAGGTCTGGGGTGTGGGCTGCCTCAAGACCCGGCTTCCTGTTTCTCGTCATTTGTGCACATCATCACTGCAGAAGCCACACAG
The DNA here is from genome assembly GCF_000313985.2 of Echinops telfairi. NCBI lineage: Eukaryota > Metazoa > Chordata > Mammalia > Afrosoricida > Tenrecidae > Echinops > Echinops telfairi. The sequence goes on along the minus strand of NW_022111256.1, from coordinate 1,203,242 downwards.
CCCTCTCCCCACTGCACAAGCCCTCACACAGACACACCTGTGCGAGCAGCGAGGGGAAGAGACCCGGAGGCAGAGGTAAGACGGACAGATGCAGTTCCTCTTCTTTCCCCAGGTCTGGGAAGGGGGGGACGTGGTGCAGGTGGCCTGGAATGTGCTGGACGCCCAGTTCTCTGCTCACATGGTCTCCTTTCTCTCAAGACTGGCCATGTAGCTACGAGCTCCCAGTGGGGTGGAGAGCTTTGAGGGGGCAGGGACCCCAGCCCCCACCCCTCTCCGAGACCCCCACAGTATGTAGCTCAGTGCCCAAAGCACTGGGTCAATGAAGGAAAGAGGAATGTTGACCAGAGTCCCAGGGAGAGAGGAGTTGGGTGCTGGATGAGGGTCCCCTTTGGGCTGAAGGGGAGCTAAGGCCTGAGAGAGGAGAGATGGGTCAGGAAAGAAGTAGAAATCACAAGTAAGTATTAAGGAAGGAGGCCCATTGAAGAAAAACGAAGAGAAAAGCGGAGACAAAGGTAAAAGCAAGAAAAAGAGCAATTCTCCCAGTGTAACAAGCACCCCAACTTCACCCCCAAATGCATCGTTGCTGCGATCTGTCAGTGGTTTCGCTGTGCCTTTTCAATGTTTTGTCTACTGGGGAGCGTTTCGAGACTTGCTGTACGAGTTGCCTGAAGGCGCTTCCACTTTGGTCAGCTTTAAAATGAGGGTGAGATGGGAAGGCTGAACTGGTCGGAAAGGGTGGGAACTGAGTTCTTGGATATGAAAAGCTATCTAGTGATGGTAAATATGTCATGAGACAAGCCTATCCTAGGAACACTGGTTTTAGAGAACTCAGCCTGCTCTCAAAGCACGGGGCCATGGGTCTCAGAACTGGCAGGTTCTCCCTGGCCGTGGTGGGGTGCAGAACTCTATGTGCTGCAAGGTTGAGGTTCTAGAATTTCAGCCTCCCCCTGGGCCCTTTCCCTTGTCCTAGGATTGCTAAGGCTTCAAAGCTTGAGCTCGTTGGGAGTTCTCTGTCTACCCTTCACAGTCTGTTCTTGAAGAAGAACCTTCTCGGGGGAGTCAGCTGCCTTGAAATAAAAAGATCCCATCCCCAAGAATTCAGGGCTCTCACTGTAGGTGGGATAGATTTTCCTAAAGTTTTGCCCTTTGTGGGGCACCTTTTTAGGGGCATAAAATCCCATGGAGGCCAAACACTGATATTTCATTTTTTTGGATAATTTTGGCATGCAAGCATGCATAGACTCGCACAAAATGGCCGCCCTTGTCCCCTCAGACGACAGCACTTCAAGAGGTGTGGATGGGAGACAGTCGGGAGATGGGGACCCTCCTCTAATTCCAGGCCCTGTGGAGAAGAGCTCCCTTCTAAATAAAGTACTCCACCCTACCCTGAGCTTTTCTTTAACTGAACTCACATTAACGGCGGTGGAATAATTTGCAGAAGGCTCTGATGGCTGGGCTCTGGCTGCGGCTCAGGGGGATGTCATCAATGTCTCCGAAGCATGCGCGATGACCTCGTTCAACTGGCAGATGTTTGCTCCTGGATAGTTTCTTCTTACTTTGTATTAATTGCTCGGTTTGGTTCGTGTATATTTTCACTTCAGAAAAGTGGAAACAAAATGCCCTCCCCAGTGGCTTCTCAGGAGAAGCTGCACACCAACGCTAGGCCCTGAGCTCAGCCAGACGGAAGGGTGAGGTGGTACCCAAGGTAGACCAGGAGTCTTGCAAATTTCGCCCCTCCAGGCGGGTTGAATGCAATAAGGGAGGGAGATGCAGGTAGAGGGCAAGGAGGGGGACTGGGGCCCTTTGCAAAGCTCTAAGAATGAGCGGTTCTATCCCTTGGGGGGCAGGGGATAGGGGAAGTAGGGCGGCATGGCTCCCCTCATGTGGGCGTCTGATGCCAGAGAGGATGGCGGAGGCTGTAGCCACGAACCACAGAGCCCCCTTAGCGGGGTCGTGGTCTCTAGGAAGCCAGCGAGCCGTAGACTGGCGCCGAGTCGGAGGATATCCCGCGGCGGGGCTGGGGGGCCGGTGGGAGGTACGGGGAGGACATGAAAGAGCCGCCGGGACCACAGACTGTCACTGCGGTGGGCTGTGCCCTCTTCCGACCCCAGGGCCGGGCGTGCACGCGCGGCAGCATCTCGGGGCGCCCTGCTCTCTGGGCTGGGCTCGCTCCGTGCTGCATCCTGCCTCTCGGAGCGTCGCCCTTCCTTTCCCGGGGGGCGTCTCCGTGCACCCCGGTGCACCGCTCCCAGCTCGGGGCGCAATTGGGGGTCGTGAGAGCTATCGCGCTGCGTCCATGGCTCCCTCCTTCCTGCCTTCCCCGCTTCCCTTGGTGCCTGTGTGTTTCTGGGGTGCAGTGGGGTGGGGGGCCGGGGACATGTTCCCTTGCCCACCCCAGTGGCAGCTCCCCCTGGCCCCCACCCCTAGGCCTGTGGCGGG
>NW_022111256.1:1193781-1199754 GCF_000313985.2 Echinops telfairi | reverse complement strand
GAAAGGTGAGGCTCACTGAGCCCTTTATCCCTCCGCCCTTCAATTAACCCCACATGTGTTTATCAGCCAGGTTGGCACAATAAACTAACTACCTCTACACCCATTGTCATCTAGTTGATTTAGGCTCCTGGGGAGCCTAGAAGACAGAGTAGACCTGCCTCAGGGTTTTCAAGGTGGCAATCTCCACCCCACCCTCGTATCTTTAGCTTTTGTTTATTTAAAAAAAAATTTTTTTAGTGAATTAGGTTAACAGAGCCAATCATAATTTTATATCCAACCATTCCTGCGCGTGGGTATTCAACCATCACTGCAATCCCCTCAATGTATTATCACGTATCCCACTTCCTCTGTTTCCCATTTCCACTCCTTCCTTTTCCCTAACCCTCCAAATACGTCCTTGAAGAAATGCTGTCCTTTTGATCCTAAATGGCTGGTTATTCTCACGTGGCGGGAGATCACTGCCAGACCTGAAGCCTAACCGCCGTAGTCTCTGTCATCAGTTACAATTTTTAGTTCTCTTCCCCCATTTTTCTCCCACTTTATGCAGAACCTTCTAATGTGGTCCTTTCCAGAACAGCTGGGGTAGCTGGGCACCCTCTAGTTTGCATGGTCCCAGGGCTGGGGGCACTGCTGATTGCGGGGTCCACTCCCCCACTGGGCTAATGCTTTCCAGGGGGCTTTCTGCTGCCATGCCATCACTCCCCTTTGCTGCGATGGAGGAGGCTGGGAGCTGCCCCTTACCAGGCTGTCCATCCCTAGGGAAGTACACGGCCACACCGTCCTCCTGCCGTGTGGCTGGAGGGTACACGCTGAAGACTTTCCTGGTGAGCAGCCTTTACTCCTCTTTTCCAGGCTCTTTTCCATCCTGTTCCTATCTCCTTAGTTAAATGACAAATAAATAAAGTCCTATAGGAAGGGGGCTTCAAAATGCTTGTGAGAAAAAAGGGGGTTCAACTACGCTGACAAGTTTTGAATGCTACATATGTCAAGCACTCATCACGCCCTGCATGATTTTCCTTCTATCGAGATGGAGCCCTTCCTCCCCAAACCTTTTAGGAGGCTACACCCCTCTTGTGGATCGTGTATCAGCGCCCCACAGGAGGCAGGATCTGATTCGGGTGGTTGAAGAGCCTGAAGAGATGGGGTTATTTATAGAAAGAGAGTTATTTGCAGAGGTGAGGACAGGGTTAAAGGAACCAACAAATATGTTAAGGGCCCCAGACACTCGGACTAGCAGGACTGGGTCCTGAAGAGACAGGTGCTGGGCACGGTGTTTCTGGGGCTTGAGTTGTGGGTAACAGGCCACCAGACAGGAGGCATCGCCTTTGATGTTCTCCTTCCCGACTCTGCCATCTCTGCCAGCAATTCTCACTGATCAACTGGTAACTGGAGGAAGGGAGCTGTGCTCTGTAGCAGTCAAGAGAGGAAGCAGAGCAGGGAAGGGTGGGGGAAATGAAGGTATGGATTGGGTCACACTGTGTGTTAGTCTGAGTAGACTAGAGAAACAAATTCATAGATGTGTGTGTGTATATATATATGTATATACACCTATGCCTATATGTCTATATGTGTATATGAAAGAGCTTTATATACAAGAGCAACTAAATATTGAGAAAACATCCCAGCCCAGTTCAGATCAAGTCCATATGTCCACTACCAATCTATAAATTCCTCTTCAGACTCATGCAACACATGCAGTGATGCTGAATGCAAGATCACAGGCCAGTGGGTGGGAAGTCTTGTGGATCCAATGGTGTTGTAAGCATCTCAGCACTGGCAGGGGTCTCCACATGACTCCTTCAGCTCCAGGGCTCTGTCAGAGCTCCGTGTGTCTTGTCCGCAGGAATGTCTCACAGGGAGTGAGTGTGTGCCCCATCTCCAGTGAGCTATTTATCTCCTTAGTGCCTCCAAATAAGGTCATCAAGCTGCAACCTTATTGGCAGGCTAAACTCCACCCCTTGACTCTTTTTCTCTCCCCTTCACTCTTAAGTCTCAAATTGACAACAGATTATGTAACCACCACACACTGAATGACTCATTTTAGTAACAGAATAGAAACTTATTGTCTCACAATTATCGGGGCTAGAAGTCCAGATGCAGGGTGTTGATGGGTCCATGTTCTCTCTAAAGCAGTGGCTCTCAACCTTCCTAATGCCGCGACCCTTTAGTACAGGTCCTCGTGTTTGGTGACCCCCAACTATAAAATTATTTTCATTGCTACTTCATAACTGTCAATTTGCTACTGTAATGAATCATAATGTAAATACCTGATAAGCAGGATGCATATTCATTGTTACAAATTGAACATAATTAAAGCATAGCGATGAGTCACCAAAAAAAATAGGTCATTATATATTGGGAAATATTGATTTCTAATTACAAATAAATGAAATTTTGTCTTGAAGCGTGGTGTAGCATGGGTAACTATCTTCACACCAGCACTCATTTGTGGGTGTATCTGCATGTGGGCGGACCCACCTGGAGATGGACAGAGGAGTGGATGTCTCGGTTCCTAAGACCATCAGAAATATGTGTTTTCCGATGCTCTTAGGCGACCCCTGTGAAATGACTCCCAAGGGGTCACGATCCACAGGTTGAGAACCGCGGCTCTAAAGGCTGCAAAGAAAGTTTCTTGTCTCTTTCAACTTCTGTAGCCTCAGGAATTTTTGGCATCTAAGGTAGATTCACCTTTACAGGGCAAGTTTCATCTCTCTGGCTCCTGGTACAGTGAACCCTCGTTTATCGTGGTTAATCTGTTCTAGACCCTACCATGATAAGTGAAATTCCGCGAAGTAAGATTCCTTATTTGTAAATCAAATATTTTCGTAGTTAGAGCATAGAGGACATGAAAAAACACCCTTTAGTCACCATTACACTCGTATTACCCAATTTATTAAACGAAAAAGGGAAAATACAGTAAAACATTTTGGACGTTACAATTATCATTTATTATTTATTATATTATTTATGGCATCTAGTTTACAGTATTACATATTTCACATACAGTATTATTATACATAGTTCTTACAAATACTGTAATCAATAGCCTATGAAATGACTTAAGGGATGTACTCTACAGGTGGGTCGCCGTCTTTTTCCTCTGAAGGAGCCGGTGTAGGCAGTGGGTGCTGTTACACAAAAACCGCGATAGAGTGAAGCCGCGGAAGTCGAAGCGCGAAGTGGCGAGGGTTCACTGTACCTCTCCTTCTCTAAGGAACCACTCGGATTGGATTCGGACCTACTCTACTTTGGGCATGATCTCATGTGAATTTAATTGAAACGATCTTCAAAGGCTATTTCCAAACGGGGTCACATTTGCAGATGTGGATGGGAGGTGTTAGGATTTTAACAGTTTTTTGGGGGAGAACACACCTCAATTTCTAACACCCCATTTCCATTCAAAATTTTTTTAATGGCTTCTTTAGTGAACTGTCTATTCAAGTCTACTTTATGACTGGGTTACTTGACTTTTTAAAATGTAAAAGTCTCACCTGTTTTTGTTATTAGACTCTTGTCAGATGTACAGTTTCTGAAGATCTTCTCCCAGTTGTAGCTTCTCTTTTCACTCTTTGGATAGTCTTTAAAATTCTTGTGTGTGTGTGTGTGTGTGTGTGTGTGTGTGTGTGTGTGAATTAGGTGGGGGGATTTACATTTGAGACTACTGACTCTGTATTCAACAGTTCAAAGTACTCAACAACGACCGACGCCCCCTACAGCCACCCCACCTCCTCTGATCTCTCTTCTCCCTCTGTGGCCCTCCACCCTCCCTCTCACCAAGTCACCCCTGTCAGCCTTTGAGCCTGTTGTTTCCTCTGCCCTCCATCCCTGGGGAGCCTCCGAAGTCTGTTCCCAAGCCTGTAGCTTGCCTTTTCTCTGCCGAGTCCTGGTCTCACACAATGCCTGTCCTTCTCTGTTTCATGACCTGGCTGCAGTTCCTTCAATTGAACAGCACTCTTTCTGCTTCCCCCTGGGTTTCCTGCTTCCATTTGTCCTTCAGTCTTGCCCCTTCTTGCCTTCTGAACTTTATTCTGTGGCAAGTATTGCCCTTTCCAGCACCCCTGATGGCGTGTGGTTATGCGTTGGGCTGCTAACTGCAAGGTCAGCAGCTGGATAGTGCCAGCCTCTCCCTCAGGAGAAAGATGGACTGTCGACTCCCCTAAACTCACAAGGGAGGTTCTACCCTGTCCTAGAGGGTTGCTATGAGTCAGCATGGTCTACATGGCCTTCTTGGGATTGTCCTTTTTGGTCTCGCATAGTTGATTGTCCTGAGAAGGACTTTTCTCAGGGGTGTGCTATTTTACTTTAGAAGTCCATCATTACATCTAAAGCGAAAAATAACAGGTGTCTAAGTCATATGGATTTTATCTTAATGAAGCATTGTACTCATGGGTAATATCCTTTCCTGTGGGTGCTATTTTGCTAAAATGTGACTTCAGGGAGTAGTTTGGGTCCATGCTTCAAGAGTATCTCAGGACAATGGCTTTAGGGAGTCACCAAGTCTTTTTTGCTTTCTAATTTATAAAAGGGTATTGATTTAGTTTTTTTGAAGGTGTGCAAAGCCAAAAATACACCATCTCAACTATTTTTAGATGTACAATTCAGTAACATTGATTGCATTCTTCAAATAATTCCACCATTCTTACTATTGTTTCCTAAATCACCCCATCGCCATTATCGCAAATTCATAGCCCCCTAAGATTCCTATCCAACCTTCTGAGTGGCCAATGTCCATTGATCCCACCTGGTTAATTCTCTCAATGACTGCAGTGTTCAAGATAGTCATATTTATCAATTAGGAGACAGTATTATTATTTTTAACTTTTTTATTGTGGAGGTCACAGACAGATGATCCACTTTCTCTTCAACAATTCATATACACTTTATTTCATCTCATGGATCTCAATTCAGATGCTGTAACATCACTTATCCCACTGGCTCCCTATGTTTTCTGTTTTAATTCCTCTTTTTTTCTAACCCTCTGAACTTTGTCCGTGGGTGAATGGTCTCCTTTTAATCTGAAATCATTGTTTATTCTAAGGTGTATGGCCCTCTCTACTGTCTTATTCAGTCCCAGACCTGAAGGGTGACTAAGGTAAGGTGATCTGATTAAAGCGGGACACCATTGACCGGGGTGGGGTTGGAGGGGTTCTTGATTAAAAATGTGGTCTATATGGACCAAATAGACCGTTCCCTAGCTTGTTGTGCATTCTTTCCAAAAATCGGGACTTTTTAAAAATGCCAAAAATCGGGACTGTCCCGCCATCTTCTTGGGGGTTCCACTATTGGTCTCCACCTGACCAGTAAGCCTGGATTTTTTATGATTTCGTTGTTCATTTTCACCATACCCAGTTCCTTCCAAAGCGACCCCTTCCAGAGCAGTTGGTAGCGGTCGCTGGGCACCATCGAGCTGTGGAGATGATGTCTAAGTGCTCCGTCCAACTACTGTCTTTCCATTTTCATCCTTCCTCTCTCCTCTGGACACTGGAAGGGCAGCGCTGCCTCTTCTATGGCCGTTCATGAGCTTCTAAGACCCCAGTCAGTACGCACCAAAGTCGGATGGAGAACATTGACTTTGTGGTCTATGTCTTTGTTTTTCAATCATTTTATTGGGGGCTCATACAGCTCTTTTCACAATCCATCCATCCATCCATCCATCCATTGTGTCGAGCACATTTGTACATTTGTTGCCATCATCATTTTCAAAACATTTCCTTTCTACTCCAGCCCTTGGTATCAGCTCCTCATTTTTTTCTCCTCTCTCTCTCCCTCCCTTCCTCCCTCACAAACCCTTGATAATTTATAAATTATTGTTATTTTTCCCTGTCTTACACTGACCAATGTCTCCCTTCACCCACTTTTCTGTTGCTTTGTGGACAATTTATGGCCCTAGCCCAACAGGGAGTCCTCTAATCCTAACTGGTCTAGTAAGTCTGAACTTTTAAGGAATTTGAGTTCTAGTCCACATTCCCACCC
>NW_022111256.1:1179358-1193681 GCF_000313985.2 Echinops telfairi | reverse complement strand
CCCCCGCCCCCATGCCATAGGGCCTATCTTTTGTGGCCCTGATCTGAGTAGTAGAGAGTGGTAGCCAGGCACCATCTAATTCTTCAGGTCTCAGGATACAAAGAAAACTCCCAAACCCCAACCCATTGCCATACAGTTAACTCTGCCTTGCAGTGACCTAGCTGAGAAAGTGGAACTGCCTCGCAGGGTTTCCACGCCAGTAATCGGTGTGGAAGCACACTGCCAAGTCCTGCTCTTGAGGAGAAAGTGATGCATGTGAACTTCTGGGTAGCAGCCAAGCACGTTAACCACTGCACTGGTGAGTGGGGGGGGTGTCCCTGTGGTCTCAGGGTAGATAAAGCCGATTCAGTTGAGTTGGAATTAACCACCTGGGTAAATGGCTCCTTTCAGGGTCTCCTCTCTGTGATCTGAGGTCTCTGGGTTGCGTGAGTGGTTAGTGCACTTGCCCGATAACCCAAAGATTGGAGTCCTGCGTCCACCCAGAATGCCTCAGAAAAACCTGGTGCTCTGTCCCCCAAATCTGCCATGGACACCCCTGTGGAGCACAGTCCTGCTGACACATGGGGGCCGTCATGAGTTGGATCATCTTGATGACCACTGGTTGTGTCTTGTTCTTCTCTAAGCTGCAGTTGGTACCAGGCCTAGGACCACGCCACAGCTAACTGATCGCCATTCCTATCCTCAGGCAGCTTGGGTTGGCGAGGGTGAAATGGGCACGCGCATTGTTGCAGTCGAAGGTCGAAGGGGCATGCCCAAGGTGGTAGCTCAGAAAGGGTGGCTTCCTGCAGATAGATATGAAGGTGACCTCCGGCGCCGAGCAAGATTCGGCCTGATGGAAAGGAAGGAATCCCGGATGCAGGATCTCCCCTCTCCAAGTGGTGGCCCAGGTCCACGCTCGCCTTCCTTCTCCTTCTTTAGGTCTCTGAGATCCACTGGTTGGCTGGGCCTAAAATTCGGACACTCAGTGGGGCGACCTGGGGGTCTTCTCCTCGGCTCGATCTCTTCCCTGTCATCTGGCCTCTAGTTAGCATACCGAGCTTCCTCTCCACTGACCGCCTCCCATCTCTGCTCCCAGTCGCCGGAGAGCAAAGCCCTGGTTGCTCTGTTAACATTTACAGTCGGTCCCCAAATGCCTTTTCCACATCACTTTCCACTACTTCCCTCTGAGAGTGTTCTCTGCGCCCTCACACCCAGTACGGTGACGACGCCCCACCCCTTCCTTTCTACATGATCCGGGGTTTTCAAGCTGGAGTAGGCCTGTCACAGGCACACTTGCTTAGTTACAGATGCCCACAATCTGTGCGATGATTTTGATTCTGTAAGATGGGGGTGGGGCCTGACAGCTTATATATATATATATATATATATATTTTTTTTTTACAGCTTATATTTTTAATACATTTTCAGATAATGTTCCTAATGATCCTAAGGACTCCCACGCCACATTCTGAGAATCACTGCTCTGATCCGATGCTGTCCGTTCCTTAAGATCTATTCAGGGCCCTTGTGCGCCACCAGCCCCAGCCTTGCAGTCTTCCAAGCCCACAGTTCCTGCTCCTACGTCTGAACTCTGACCCCGCACCTTTCTGCTGGTCCCTGTCAGGGGACTTCCGGTAACAGGGGCTCCAACACTGAACAGGGAATTACCTTGTATTTTGTCTCTTCTCGTCTCCCCCTCAACTCCTGAGAATTTTACCCCGGAACGGTCCTCAAACCACGCTTTTCCCACAAATATCATAACCTAGCTCATTCCGTGTTTTCCCTTATTGCAGTTGGCCTCACATGCTGTGTTTTTTTGTTTTGTCCTCAGTCTCTTTGACCATCTTACAGTTTTCTGTACTGCTCAGAGGCAAACAGGGCTGGCGGAGGTCCATGTAACTCTGAGGATCCTCTTATTGGCCGCACCTGATTGCTAGTCAAAGTGAATTCCTGCTGTCTAGCGCGTCAACAGAGACATCCTGCGATTGTCCTGGCACGTGAGGGCCCTTACTGTTCTGTTTGCTTGCTAGTGATCAACAATTGCATCCCGACACCCGCCAGGTCAATGTGAAACACCTGGGGAAGTGTCTGATTCCTCCAGGGCATGAGTTCCAAAGTAAAGCGAGATTCCTTGTCTCTGCAGCCTGCTTTGCTGTCGCACTGCCTGCTGGGTCACCTCAGTTCTCAGCCTTCTCTCTGGAGCGGGAGCCCTGGCTCTGCTGCTCCAGCGTCGTCGTCGTGGTAACTCTCAGTCGGAATAACAATGCTGGTCTTGTTCAGGTCACACCTTTCCTCACCTGGGTTGCTGTCCTCCAGCTTCCTCAAGTTCACCTTCTCACAGCACCTGCAGGGACCCGGGTTGCACATCCAGGCATGCCCTTCTCTCCTCAGGGCCCTTTAATGGCGCCTGAATACCCAAGGCCCAGTCCCAGCATCTCAGCATTGCCATTCAAGAACCTTCCTGCCGGGCCGGCTTCGCTGGCCTCAGTCCTTACCAATTTGCCACTCCCCCCATGAGTTCTTTTCCCAGTTGGCAGAGAACCCACGTTTTTTTAAAAAAATAAATCGTGTTATTGTGGGCTCTTAGAGCTCTTATACCAATCCATACATCAATTGTATCAAGCACATTTGTACATACATTGCCATCATCATTTCCAAAACATTTTCTTTCTACTGGAGCCCTTGGTACCAACTCCTCTTTTTTACCCCTTCCTTCCCCCACCCTCCCACCCTTGTGAACTCTTGATAATTTTTATATTATTTTACACCATCCGCTGTCTCCCTTCACCCGAGTTTCTGATTTTTGTCCCCCAGGGTGGGGGGAGTTGTACATCTATCATTGAGATTGGTCCCCCCCCCACCCCTTCCCCTTACTCTCATGGTATGGCTGCTCCCATTATTGATCCTGAGGAGTTTATCTGTCCTGGATTCCTTGTGTCAAGAGCTCTTATCAAGATAACCCATCTTGCCCAGGCAGGGCATATGTGACAATTACAGCCGAGAATCTGCTTCTAGGTTTTCATATTGAGTTCCCCGAATTGACTGTAAGGATTCTGAAAGTATGCATGCCATCCATTTATGCTCCAGGCCTGCTGACTAACCACTCCATCTCCCTCAGGTCCTGCCCCCTTTAGTGGGCGTGCCACAGGCTCCTGCCCACAGCAGCAGAGCCACCATGCCTGGGGGACCCTCCTTCAGGAAACAGCTCGTGGTGCTGCAGTTGGGTGAGTGCTCAGACTTCAGGTTGGGACGCAGAAGGCCCGGGAGGAGAAGCCCGTTGGGAGGTGCAGAGGTAAGAGATCAGGGTTGAGGTGGGTTGCTTTGATGCCTGACACCTTCTTTTTCACCCAGCACTGCTCTGGGCAGCCGCTCTGGGAAAGGAGGTGGTGCTGGGTGAGGTGGGCAAGACGGCCGAGCTCCCCTGCAAATCCACCAGCCACTTCTTCATTTGGAAGACGAATGGCACCAAGCTTGTGAGCAAACAGAACCAGCACTGTCTGAAAGGTAGGCTTCCTGGCTTAGCCATCTGGCAAAGCAAAACAAACACCACCCTCTGCACCGCACAGCCTGGTGTCAGAATCCTCCTTCTGGACAACTCTAAATCACAAAAGGCCAGCATTCACAGGGACTCAGGGGCTCCCCCCGTGTTGCCCAACCCTGAGTGACTCTGGGAAATGTCTTTGGCCATATCCATTTTAATGATTTAGTATTTATGAACTCGTTTGATTGTGCATTGCAAAATTAATTTGAAAACACACGATGTCATGAGTAGGGTTCCTATCCAGTCATGTAGATGCTACTGTGCTCACTCTGCTTGACAGCAATAGAGTGGATTTTTAAAATTTAGCTTTAAAAGTGAAATCTATAGACTTAAGACTTTAATACTTCTTAGAAATATTATTTTACCAAAAAAATAAATATTATTTTACAGTAAAGAAGTTTTGTTTTATATGTACCACTTCACTCTTACATCCTCCTTTAAATAACACTTAATTATGCTTATGGCTTCTTATATTCAACATATTCTTAAATTATGACTCCCGAAAGGGCCACAAGTAGGAAAAACCTCAACAGCACGAACCGCTTTTGTTCTAAATATGTATTTGCATTCTGTTAGTTTTTTAATTAATTTATTTTAATTTATTTTTTATGTTTGTATTTTGTAACTTTAGTAGATTTAACATCTTTTCTTTACTTCCTATTTTAATATTTTATTTTACATCATGAAATCTTAAACACACATAAAAGTAGAATAATTATTTAACAAGCTCATTCAGATTCTACAGCTCAGGACCAATTTTGTTTTGTTTGCACCTCCTTACAGTATTATTCTGGGGCAAATCCAAGACATTGCATCATTCAGTCTGCAAATGCTTCCATCTACACACCCACACCTTATCTACAGAGGTACTTAGGTTCCAAAGACCCGGTCATTATGAGAAATGTGCCATTGTGTGAAAATGGAGAATGGTCACATCAAATCACAAAACAGAGAATGACTACACTCATTTTTTTGTTGTCATTATGTGACTACCAAATCTTTGAGAACCATGGCCCAACAAACTTGGCACCCTGACCAGCAAAACCACTGTTACTTCCTTTCACACCTCATTATTTGTTACTGCCGGATGTACATCATTAATGCGCAAAAGAATTGGCCAACAAATTTTTATCAATATCAGAAGTATGAAATGTTGGATAACAAGAAAGTCAGTAAGTGAGGACTACATGTATTTCTAAAATACAGTGACTATTTTCAAAATAGATCCACAGTGCCATTATCAACCCTTAAAAACCCAAACTCAACAATTATAATGAATATTCACTCTGTGTTAAATTTTCCCCATTTGTTACATTATTTTTATATTTGGCTTATTTGAGTCAGAATAAAAATTTAAATGCATGCATTGTATTGGTTGATGGCTTACACTGATTCCTGAATGAATCTCTTTGGATTTATACATTGCTTCTCTGTTTCCTCATGCAATTGATTGGTTGAAGAAACCAGTTACAGTAATGGTCCTATTAGGTTTTGCATATTCGGAATGGCTACCCCATGCTGTCGTTTACCAGGCTGTCTGTGTGTCCTACATGCGCACCAACCATCTCACTATCTAACATTTTGCACTGACAATTGTTTAAGAAATCACTGCTGACTGGTCTGTGCATGAGCGATGTACTTCTGGCAGCAGCACACACCAAAGGGCCAGGCAAGCACCCAGAGGCTGTGAGGGTCATGTGGCTGTGCCAGATTCTCCGCGTTTAGCAGCGATGGAATGGTGTCCTTTGGCCATTACATAATGATGCAGTCATCATCCATCTTGCGATCTGACGTGGTCATCCTTCATCTCCTCGCATAATGACTGTCTTTGAAACCTAACCACGCTGCTGACTGGAGTAAGTGTGAATAGTGATTAGATGCAGAAGCTTGATCAAATCCACACTCGGTTTTTAAAAATAAGACCATTTCAGAGGCAGTGTTTTTTCCAGAAGTAACGAGGACTGTTTCTTCCTCCTGTTGATGGAAGTCAAGAGAGGAACCCATCTGCCACCATTTGATAGCCATGCAGTTACTGCTTCACCTCCCTGCCAGTTAAAACAAAGGCGTAAATAAGACTCAGAGTCTCATAGCCTAATACAAAAATGTGCATATTTAAATGGAAAAGAATGCATCGTGTAAAGAACCAGGAAGATCTCAAACTGAAAGAAAAAAGGCAATCAATCAAGGGCAGCACTAATGTACAATGGTATAGTGGAGATGTCTGATCTCTGATTTCATGAGTGGGGAAACTCAATCAGCATCACCCCACAGCTGACTCCTATGGACAAAGGTCAGACGTACCTTCTTGCTCTCCAAACTTGTTGTCAACTGGGACACCAGCTGTCCCTCCCCCAGCACTCGCTGTTTCTCTGCTGGGTTTGATCGGTCATTATACAGGCCACACTGAGCTCACAGACAATTCTCAGTCGGAGAGGGTTTGTTGAGGACATAACCAGTTATATAATTCAGGATCAGGGAAGATTCAAGAGATAGTTCTTTGGCCAAGACAACTTCTTGGCTGTGTCCACACGAAGCGCTCTCTTCGACCTTCAGTCTTTTGGCCTTTAGCCTCTCAGGCCTCTTGGGCTGAGCTGGCCTCTGCTTTGCTCTGACATTGTTACAAAGCTCTTCCACATCACAGAGGCACCTCACTCTGACAACAAGCCTCTCTCCACAGGTCCCCAATTCTTTCATTCTGTGAGTCAGGTGAGCTTAGTTCTACCAAAGGTCCAAAGGCATTCTACAGTAACTGCCTAGATCCAAGGGCTGTGAGGCCCACTATACTGTCTCTCACTGGTCACCTGGTTCTGAGGATGCCATTGTTCTACTTCTGTCTCTCACCATCGTCAGTGTTATAATTCTCTTTCTCCTGACTCTAAGAGGTTCTCAACAGAGGGAGCCCGGATCCAAATCATATCATTCACTCTTGATTTTCTTTCTTGCTAGTTGTGAGATCCTCTCTTTCTGTCTCTGGGGTGGCTCATTTAAACCTAGAAGGATGACAAAACTGACTAATCCCCCTGTTAGGGCTTTATATATCATATTGTCATGGCTCCATCCCTAAAAGGGTGTTTTGCACCGTATTTGCATTTTAGTAAAACTAACCAATCCCCTTGGTGGGCTTAGCACCATATTTGCATATAGCCCCACCCGAGCCTTGAGTGGGAGTTACAACACCACAGTAAGAAAGCCATATAAAAGTCATCCATGACCCCACAACTGAGAAGATCGAGATGTTAGAATCATCTGGCAACTATTTTAAAGCAGCTATGATATAAATGCTTCAATGAGCAATTAGAAACCCACTTGAAACAAATGAAAAGAATACATAGAAAACCTCAGCACAGAAAGAAGATCTAAAGAAAAAGGAAATTCTATACTTGAAAAGATAGAGCCGAAATAAAAATCTGAGTGGATGGTCTCAACAGAAGAATGGAGGGTAGAAAGAAATCGGCGAACTGGGAGAGAGAACCAAAGAAATGCCTACATTCAGGCAATGAAGAGGAAGCAGAGTCTAAGGAAAGGGCGAACAGAGCCTCAGAGAAAAACGACTTTTAAAAAGTGAACAAGAGTTTGGTGTGGAACTGCAAACATGATGCACCGTTATTGCCTGACCTCGTCTAACTTCACGAAGCGGGGCAAAGAGGAGCTTCAGCCCACGTCCGAAATATGTACGACCTCCAACCTTTTCACCAGTTCTGAAACCTGGCACCCCCTGGCACTGCTCGTCCGTCACACAGAACTCACAACAGACCCCTCGCTGAGGAAACTGACTAGAGAGCAGCAGGTCTCCACTAAGGACCAGGATCAAGAAGCCACAGTCGGGGTCAGGATGGTGAAGCACGCAAGCAGAGCCTCCTTTCTTCAGTGCAGAAGAGCACTTCGCTACCTCTTGGCTGTGTGCGGCTCCTCCCCTCACCCTCCTGAGACGCTCCTCTTGGCCTTCTCAGGATGGGCATCTTCTCTCAGCTCTCAGCCTGTCCCTACTTGGCCTTGGCCTGTGCTCTGGTCAAGAAAGCATTACAAGGCTCTTTTAACTCTACCAATAACGGTCCCCCTCCACCAACAAGCCTCTGCCCCGCTCTCTCAGTCTTTGGGTTGGGACGTTCACTGGCACAGCCCCCTCCAGGAAGTCCACCACGCCATCTCACATCCGTCTCCTCGTGATGCTGGTTATCACCATTTCTCTGCCACCACGTTTCCATTTCACTTCTTGTCAGCTCATGCCATCCCTGGGGGTACAACCCTCTCTCTTGCTTTCTCTTGCGCTCTCTGTCCTGGTTCCTGGGTCTAGGATGCTCCAATTCCAGCTCTTCTTTCTCAGTGGCAGTGAGGTACCCATTCAGCTTTGGAATTGGTTCTTTTTTAAGGCCAGGAAGATGGCACAACCAACTAACCCCTTGTGAGGGTTCTATTTGCATGGCCGTATTTGTATGCTTTGCATTATTAGCAATGCTGTCCAGTTCCCTTGGTGGCCATAAGCACATGATTTGCATAGTCCTGCCCAATCACGCTACACCATCGAGCCCATTCTGACTTGCAGCAACCCTCTAGGACAGGCTGGAACTGCCACTTTTTGGGTTTCTGAGGCTGTAAAACTTTTTTTCCCTTTCCCAACAGTTTTATTGTCACATGATTTATATATCCTACAATCCAATAGTTCAATCATCTTAAGAAGAATTGTACAATCATTATCACATCAATTTTAGAACACCCCCCACCCACCATGGCTAAATCGCCTTTAAATTGAGTTGTGCAATCACAGTCAGTTCTAGTGCTCCCTCCCCGTCCCGCCTTCATTGTTTACTCCCCAAACCCCCTTCCCCTCCTTATCACCCCCCTACCCCCCCCATAAACCCTGCATCAGTTATTCTCACTGTGCACCCACTGCTGGGCTTCACTCTCTGGGAAACCCAACAGAAACAATGAAAAACAAAATCGAAATCAGGTGGTTAGGATATGAGGCTGCACATGTTTCTGGGTGTAGAAGGAAGGCCTCGCAGGAAAGACGAGGGGTTTAAACTGCTGGCCTGGTAGTGAGCAGTCCAATACATAGCCACCATGCCACCAGGATGCCCTGTGAGGACGAAGGTGTTCCTGACACAGCCATGGTATTTTCAGTCACTTCATATGCGTGTGAAAGGTGGACACGGGACAAAGAAGAATGAAGAAATGATTGAGTTGAATTGTGGTGCTGGCAAAGCGTATTGAAAGGACCGTGGACCGGCGCCTGCCCAGCGGGCCAGGAGAGCCTGGGCCATCTCTCCACCCAGCAGGGTCCAAGTCAGAAGGGATGGAGGCGAGGTCCAGTGTGCTTGCGCTGACAGACCTAGGATGCGCACAGTGCACTACTGAAGAACACACAATCGAGAACATGTGGCGGCTAGCTGAGGACCCAGGCTGGCAGGGAGAGGGGGAGAAGCGGGTCCGAGCGTCTGCTTCAGGCCTGGGTACCAAGCGGAGTTGACTTCCGAGGAAATCCTCAGCCTATGGCAGCAAGGGGACAATCTGCCCACCCTGACATCCCCCTCCAACCCCAAACATCAGAACGACAGCTCTGAGAGGCTACGTGAAGAGAGAGAGAGAGAGAGAGAGAGAGAGTAGGGGGTGCTGATAGCATGGGGGTGAACAACAGATGGTATGTGAATGGAGGATAGTGGATGGAGCAAATGAAGGGGGGGCGTAGGGTGGGGGAGGGGGACAAAGTGGAGCTGATGTCAAGGAGCCCAAGAAGAAAGAGAGTGTTTTGAAACAGATTGTGGCAGCAATGGTACAACACTTCTTGATGTCCTTGAACTGTGAAAAGTCACGGTGTCTGTAAGAACTCCCAATTAAAATCATCACCATCGTAAAAGTACCATGGACTGCTGGACGAACAAGCGAACCTGTCTTGGAAGAAGTGCAACCCAAATGCTCCTTAGAATTGACCGTGGCAAGACTTCATGTCACAAACTTTGACGTGTTGTCAGCAGAGACGCTGGAAAGGGTTATCCTACTCATGAAGTGGAGGGACAGTAAAGAGGAGGCAGACCCATGGCAGGATGGACCGGCACAGACACTGCCATGGTGGGCTCGTGTAGGAAAACCGAGAAAAGGACGCGGCACGGGCGGTGATTTGTTCGGTTGTCCTAAGAGCCGCTATGAGTCAGCGCTGACTTGCTGACACCTCCCACACTCACTCGATTACAGGATCAGGGCAAGAAACCTCTGAAAGTATTCGTCACACCGCAGGAGCTGTGATGTAAAGTCTGACATTGGCGTCTCAAGAGCCCTAGGAGAGGGAAAGAGAGAGAGACTGAATGGTACTCAAATACAGACTGACTGAAAACTCTCAAAATTTTGCAAGAGAGATAAATGTACAGATCCCAGTCAGGATAGATTGAAAAGAATCCACACCAAGAAGCCTCATCATTAAACTTCTGAAAACTAAAGATGGAGGAAAAATTCTTGAAAGCCGTCAGAGAAAAATGACAACTTATCCACAGGGGAAAGAGTTCAAATAACAGAGGATTTCTGATCCGAAACCATGGAGGCAAGAATGCAGGGGCAGGTTTTTCAAGTGCCGAAAGAAAACAACTGTCAACCCAGAACCTTATACCCACAGAAAATAGTCTTCAAGAATGCACTGAAGATCAAGCTGAAGGAGAATGAAGAGAATCTGTCGCCCACTGGTCTGCTCTAAGGGAACGACAAAGACATTTTTCTAAAAGGAAAGGAAATTATGAAAGAAGGAAGCCTGGGAGTGTGTCAAGAAGGAAGAAAGAATCAAATCAGCAAAAATGTGGATAAATACATTCGGCTTCCTCTTGAGTCCTCTGACTTACATTGGATAGCTGATGGGGAAGAGGACTTACTTTAAATTATAAATGAAGAGAGTAAAGGGATGTAAAGAGAGATAGTGGTAACACTAGTAGGCTGTGTTCGATTATGTATATATGCGGAGCTTCAAAGAGTCGTGGGGAAATTTTATTATCTTCTCATTCCACTTCTCCATGAGGTTTTTCCAGCCCCGTTCTGTAACGTCATATCCGGAACAAACACTTAAAAATATAAGTAATTAAACTCGGTAACATTACATATAAATCTCTGTGGATTCTAAATAATGATCATGTGCCAACATAGGCGTGAATGTCCATGAGTTTGCACATATATAAATAAAGAAAGAGAAAGTTCTCATGCAGGAGAATTCGCAGTCATTTCTGTATGTACTCCATTCTCATGGAATTCACTGCTGTCTGGTTGGTGCCAGCTCCTAGAGCCTTCCCCTGTAGCTTTCCCAGACGGTAACTCTTTATGGGAGTAGAGAGCCCTGGCTTCCTCTCATGAAGCAGCTGGTGGCTGCAAACTGCTGACCTTGCAGTTAGGAGCCCCAAATGTAACCCCTACGCCACCACTCTCCAAGTGTAGGCTGCACATAGGTACTTCCTTCCGAGTCAACCACATGCAGGTTGGGGGAGTAACTTTACAATAAAGAAACCTGACCAACACTACCTCTGCCAAATGATCAAGGTCAACACCGATCATGCTAACTCACAGTGATAGTGTCCAAACTATGACCGAAAGGTCTGCAGTGCAGATGTGCCCATTGCTCCACTAACAAAAGAGGTGGCAGCTGTCTGCTTCTGCGAAGATTTACAGCCTGGGGAACCCTGTGGGGCAGTTCTACTCGGTCCTGTAGGTTGGCTATGAATTCAAATGGACTCGTTTCAAATATAATGATATAGGCAGGTTGAAATTAAAAGGATACGAAAAGATAGGTCACGTATTAGTTAAAGGAAAAC
Source organism: Echinops telfairi (assembly GCF_000313985.2). Lineage (NCBI taxonomy): Eukaryota > Metazoa > Chordata > Mammalia > Afrosoricida > Tenrecidae > Echinops > Echinops telfairi. The sequence goes on along the minus strand of NW_022111256.1, from coordinate 1,182,380 downwards.
AGGACTGGTTTTATTAAAATCAGATAAAGTAAACTTAAGATTCAAGAAAATTACCAGACAGAAAGACATTACATAACAATGCAAAGTTCAGTCCACATGACAATCCTAAACATGTATGCACAAAACAACAGTTGGAAAATGTGTGAAGGAAAAACTGATAAAACTAAAATGAAGAAGTAGACAACTGTTGAATTACAGTTGGAGATTGCAGCACCACTCTCTCAACAACTACCCAGAACATCAGCAAGGACATAGACTAACATCAGGAGGTCATCAATACTTAAAGACCATGCCACCACCCCCAGCAGACTACACATGTGCGTGGAACGTTGGCGAGCACAGAGCACCTCCTGAGCCAGAAAACAAACCTCGACAAACTTCAAAGGAGCTGGAATCATACAGAGCACAGCCGCCGACCAGATGAAATCAAACCAGAAATAATCACAGGACAAGAATAGGCAACGCTCTAAAAATTTGGAAATGAAAAACAATAACGTCTCAGTAATCCACGCGTGGGTCAACAAGGAAATCCCTAGGGAAATTTAAAAATTACATTGAACTGGGTGGAAAGGAAAATACATTCGATCAGAATTGGTGGGACACAGCTGAAGCGATGCTACAGTGTTCTTGTCGTCCGCTGTCATGGAGTCAGCCCCACAGAGGCGGTTCCTGACTCCTAGTGGCCTCATGCAAAGATGAAGCCTCCGATCAGTCTTCCAAGCTCCGACTTCAAGGGCCTAAAGGGAAAAAAAAAAGAGCAAATGAAATTTAAATTAAGCAGAAAGAATAATAAAGATGAATGCAGATATCAAAAACAGAAAAACAATAAAACGCAAGGAAGCAAAAATTTGATTCTTCAAAATGATCAGTGAAATTGACCACCTTCTCGGGAGACTGAAAGGAGAGAGAGAGGACACAGCGATCAATAGTAGGAAGGGAGCGGAGTTTCACCACAGACGCTGCAGACCTGGACGTGCAACATGAAGAACGTAAGCAATGTCGTGGCGTGTACCTGCAACATGTTTTTAAAAATAAGGAAAGGATAAGAAGGGAATACTAAAAACAACTTTATCCATATAAATTGGTCAATTTAGGTAAAATGGATCAATTGCTCAAGAAACACAAACTACCACACCCACCCAGTGTGAAACAGGTCGTTTGAATAGTCCTGAAAAGCTTCAATTCATAATTTAAAAACTCCCCAAGGGGAAATCTCTGCCAAATGTTTACAAAAGAACGAGCACCAATTCTACACAATAGCTTCCAGAAAAAGAGAAGCGAATGGGTCAGTTTCCCAGTCACTTTATGACTCCAGCAGTACTCTGAAACCAGTGTTCAGCGAACAGCGCGCACACACACTTGTGTGTGCACAAAACAAAGCAAAGACCAGCATCTTTCAAGACTACAGGTGTGACCCAGGGCTCAAGGAGAAAGGAACTATTTTGAAAATGATGGTGGGAACATATGTACAAAAGTGCTTGACACAATGGATGGTTGCATTGTGATAAGAGCTGTAAGAGCCCCCAATAAAATGATTTTTTTTAATCTGAATTATACCAATTGTGAGGTCACTTTTATTTTTTATAGATATTTTAAAGGTCTTTAAGAAGACAATACCAAACAATTGGAAGTAAATATATATATATTTGTCTTCCCATGTCAGGGCAATGAAATTTTAGAACTAAAAAAAAATTTTTTTTAAGATCAATGTTTAAATAATTAGACAAAAAAAGAGTGCAAACATTCTTATCAAAATATTAGCTTCTAAAATCCAGCCTTATATTAAAATTATATACCACAACCAAATGGAGCTTCCTCCAGGGATGCAAGACTGGCTCAGTATTTGAAAGTCAGTAAATGCCACCCATCATACTAACAAGTCAAGAAAGGAGTACCACATAAACACATTAATTGATGCAGAAAAAAGGCGTTTGACAAAAATCCAACACCCACTCGTCGTCAAACTCTCCAGAAATGTAGGAATAGAGGGTAACGTCTTCAATTTGAAAAAGAACATCTACAACCAACCAACCAGCCCCAAACCCTGCAACTAACATTCCAGTAAATGGTGAACAAGGAATGCTATCCACTTAAGAACTAGAACAAGGCAAGCCTGTCCACTCTTATTCAGCATAGTACTGCAATTCCTAGCCATGATAAACAAAGGAGAGGAAAAGAAAAGGTTGGAGTGGGGACACCAGCTGTCAAGAAAAAAGAAAACTGTTCTTATTTGCAAATGTCATGATTGTCTATGTAGAAAATTCCAAGAAATATTTAAAACAAAACAAAAAGCCCTCCTAAAATTAGTGAGTCATGCAAAGCTGTAGAGTAAAAGATAATCAATTCTATACAATGATCAATTCTATTTCTAAGTAATAACAATGAAAATGTGGACACAGAAATTAAAAATACAATGCCATTGACAGTCACTAAAAATAATAAATAAGTGCCAATCTAATAAAACATGGTCCCCCCAAAAATGTGAAATGATGGCAATCATCTTTCGGGACTGAACCTGAAATGAAGAGAGTACTCATTGCTGATCACTTAATGAAAAAAAAAAACCCAAAAACACGGTCCAGATTTGTATGCTGAAAGCCACACATGCTAATGAGCGAAATAGAAGTGCTGAGTGAATGGGGAGGATGCTGCATTGAGGGATTCAAAGCCTCAAGGCTGTTAATTCTCCCCCAAATGCCTATAAAAGTTTAACACATTCCTATGAAAATCCCAACGAGATTTTTTTTGTAGATATAAACAAATTTATTATAACATTTATATGGAAAAGCAAAAAAAACTAGAAAAACTAGCACAATTTTGAAAAATAAGAAAAGCAGGAGCAATCAGGCTTCCCAATGTCAGGCTTACTGCTGCAGTAATCAAGACTGGGTGCAGGGATGGGCATATGGAATAAAATTGAGAGCCCAAAGATATGACAAAATACCCATTTATAAACTATCAAGGGCTCATGCGGGAGGGGGGAGCGGGGAGGGAGGGGAAAAACGAGGACCTAATGTCGGGG
>NW_022111256.1:1169428-1178049 GCF_000313985.2 Echinops telfairi | reverse complement strand
GACAGTGTAACATATGACAAAATAATAATAATTTATGAATTATGAAGGGTTCATGAGGGAGGGGGAAGGGGGGAGGGAAGGAGAAAAATGTGGAGCCGATATTAAGGGCTCAAGTAGAAGGCAAATGTTTTGAGAATGAGGGCAACAAATGTACATATGTGCTTGACAGAATGGCTGGATGGATGGATTGTGATAAGAATTGTATGAGCCCACGATAAAATGATTTTTAAAAAAAGAGTTACAGTCTTAGAAACCCACCATGGGAGTTCTACCCTATCCCATAGGGTTGATCAACTCAATGGCAGTAAATTTGGTGTTTTGTTGAGTCAGAATTAACAACAAATTTTTAAAATATATTTTTATTTGTTAATTTTACTGGTTTTGTTCCTCTTAAGTAACCCAGCCTAAGATCTTGAGTGTTTTCCACTTCATTAAAATTATGTTTAAACATCATTTTTGGTGTCAGTCTAATATTCCATCAAATGAATGCACTCTAATATACAGCCATTACCCTCTTGTCTGACGTTGCCCTACGCACCATTCTATAATGATTATTTTTGTACATAAATTTCGGTTTTCGTTTTTTAATTATTATTATTATTTTCAGCCTCCTCCCTGTGCCCCCCCCTTTTAATGATTGTTTTAAGGCTGATCTTTTAGAAATGAAAGTAAAGAGATGAACTTTTAAAAGTAGCTGATGTGCATCACAAAGTGGATAGAAAGGCTCCGGCCATGACCCTAAGTCGAGGTGATGTCACTGGCGGCTCCATTACTAGCCCTTGCCAGAGCTGGGTATTATTATTTAAAACGAGTTTGGTAATTTGACAGTTGAAAATATGTCATTGTTATCTGAATTTGCATTTCTCTGCTCTCCTGTGAGAGGGAAACAACATGCTACTTTCCAAAATCCTTGACTCTTGTGTGAATGCTTTCCATCTGTTTCTAAGGCTTGGTCTTCCTCCAGAACACCTCCTGTTCCTGGTCCTGATCTGACAGTGGCAGCATCACCTGCTTGATGAGCCACAGCGTCAAGCCCTTTGCTCAATCCCTGCTTCCCTGTGAAACCACAGCCCTTCCTCCCTTATCCTCTCCTTTGTTCTGACGGAAGTGCCACCACCCTTAACCAGGTGGTGCCTCTCACCTGGATTACAGCGAAAAGGCCCTCCTGGTTCTCTCTGAGACCTCTCTCTCCTTTGATTGCTCTCCACCCAAGCAGCACGGCCTCCAAAGCTCTGCTCCACACACATCCCCTAGCTCATTAGACCGAGCCTAGCCGCCTTCACGCTCCGAGCATCACTTTCCACGGCTTCCCAGCCAGATACCCTCCTCCCAGGGGTGTCCTGGACCCGTGAGCCAGGTGGGCACATAAGAGAAAAAGCGAAGCAGCAATTATTTTAGGAAGAGGGCGCTGTGTTTCATTTTGGATCTGTGTTGAGTTTTGGGTAATGGGAGGATAGGCACCCAAAGCTGTTCCTTGTGCTGTTGGGAATATAGGCCCAGAACTGAGGAGAGAGGTGGAGCTGGGAATAAATATTTGGGAGTCCTCTGTAAAGCTGACAGGGGAATGCAGTGGCATTTAGAGAGTCCAGAGGAGTGGAGAAGACGGAGGACAAGAGGCTGGAGTGACACCCAGAGCTATGTGTCCAAACAAGAGGCCAAGAAGTGGGAGGAAACATTTAAATAAAGGTGAGAACTAAAAAAGGGGAAAGGGGCAGAATCAGAGTAGTCTACTCTTTGAGGAAGTTTGATAAGTTATGAAAGGAATGTAGTTGAATTTCAGATGAAGTTGGGGAACTGAAACAGTATTTGGAAGCAGGGGAAAGGCAAGTAGGGTGTGAGTGACTGAGGGACAAATAAGAGGATGGGGGAGAGAAGGGAGGGGCGCCGTTGGGGTGAGGTGGGCCACAAGGTTCTCTAGAAAGCCTACGGGGAAGAATCCTGTGGGGTCTGGAAGACAAGAGAAGGGAGAATTCATGGCCAGCCTAGCCTCCGGTTTCCTGCAATAAGACAAGTGGAGGGAGAGGGCCAGCTACTGCTCCAGAGGCATTGATGGTGCCGAGGAGGTCGGGATGGGGGTGTTAACCTCAAGCACCCTCACTCCATTCCCCCAAATATACAAATCGAAGTAACAAGCTGGTTTTGCTATGCAGATCTAGCTTTAAGACAAGCCCTGAAGTGCGCTTCTAAACCAATGGCTCCTTTTAAAGAAATTATTTAAATTTTAGAGAAAGGGCCCTCTTCTACAGAAATTTGGCCCTGCCACTGTACACCCCCCCCAACAAAAAAAAAGGCTGGCTAAAGAGAACTTCCTCTTGGTGATAGTTCTTTAATATTTCCTCCCCTTACTATTGCGGTTTTTATTTATTTTATCTTATTAGTCATGTTAGACTTGCACATGTTCATTTGTATACTTAAAATCATTGGATACACGAAAGCCAAGATAGCTAAACCTTTAGAAACAGCAACAGGAGTAATGGATCCCTGAAGGTACAGGAAGAGAGGGGGTGGGGAGCGGGGAAGGGGAGGTGATAGCACTGATGACTGTATAACCCTACTTGAGGGGAACAGACAGCAGAATTGTATGCGAATGGATCTATTGGATGGTGTAAGATATGGCAAATAAGTAAATAAATAAGGGTTCCTAGATGGGAGGGTCAGGGATAAAGGGGAGCTGATATCAAGGAGTTCAAGAAGGAAGAAAATGTTTCTGAAACTGATTGTGGTAGCAATTGTACAACACTGCTTGATGTGATTACCTATAAGCGCTCCCAGTGAAATGATTAAAAAAAAAAAGGTGACCACCTATCAAAGCTTGAGGAAGTTTCCAGAGAGAGTATTGCAGCAGCATCTACCCAAATGGCCTACATTTTAATCTTGGATCATCCATTTATTAGCGTTAGAATCCCAAAGATAGAAAGGGGCAAGAGAAAGAACGAAAGAAAGAGGTATATAGTGAAAAATGTCTCTCTGATATTTGCCCCCTAGGTATTCACTTCCTCTCCTCTGAGACAACCAAGATTCTCATTTTATGTTCCCTTCCAGAAATAAAAGTATGTGTGCATGCGTGTGTGCGTATTTCTCTAAGGCACTCTCTCTCTCTCCTCTCTTTCCACACACATGTACATACATACATATATCAATTTTCAAAGTTTGTGGGAACATTCTATTATCTTTTCATTCCATTTCCCCTCATATGTACAAGTACAGAGAGAGACATATCTATGTACGTTTAAAAGTTTTGCCACTGGAGTTTCAAGGCGCACGGATTTATTCCAAACAGAAAGTGCTGAAGCATGTATCTGTGATCGCGATGGAGGAAGATGTGGCCTCTCAGGATCAGGCTTGCCTTAGTCTCGTTACAATGCCTTCAAAGAGGTGAAGAAGGCTGATGGTGCCCGGCTATCAAAAGGTATAGCGTCTGGGGTCTTAAAGGCTTGAAGGTAAACAAGCGACCATCTAGCTCAGAAGCAACAAAGCCCACATGGAAGAAGCACACCAGCCTGTGCGATCACGAGGTGTCGAAAGGATCAGGTATCAGGCATCAGCAGAACAAAAAATCATATCATTTTGAATGAAGGGAGGAGTGTGGAGTAGAGACCCAAAGCCCACTTGTAGGCCACTGGACATCCCCTTACAGAAGGGTCTTGGGCAGGAGACAAGCCAGTCAGGGTGCAATGCAAAAAAAAAAAAAGAAAAGAATAATAATAATAATGCCTTCAAAGAAAGGAATACTTTTTCTGCCAGGGGGAGAAAAAATAATTTTGAGATCAGAGCTAATATCAAAATTGCAATAAAACTCATGGACTAGAGGGTTGACCGGGGTTGCCTTGGGTAAAAGGGAGGATGGGGTTCACAAGAAGAAGAGAAATCAGTGAGACAGGGATGGAATACGTGTGTGTGTGTGTGTGATAAGTGGTTTGACCTGTTGAATGCAAAGTTGATGGTCTGAAATATAAACCACCACCACCACCAAATTCATACACACACACACATTATTAAACAAAACAAAACAAAACTCCAGTGGACATCTTTCCAAGCCGTTGAAGTTTTACCACAAATTTATGGAAATGCTGCTCCATGTAAAACAACAGTTCTTAAGTGGATCAAAAGTTGTAGAGAAGGTCCGGAAGATACGCCCACCCACCTCAACGGGAGAAGAAACGGAGGCTGAAGGGCAGAAACTGGTGGTAGAAGACTGAATCACCACCGGTACAGTGGTGACTGAAGCTGGGCCCTCACATCGTCCAGCACTTTCCATTCTAAGTGGACATATTTCCTCCCGTTTTCCGCAAGTGGCCACACGCGTACATTATTTTCAATGCTTTGCTTTGTTTTGCTCATGAAGCATCTTAGAGATTACTCCATGTGGTAAGTAAAGAGCGTTCTTACTCTTTTCTTTGACTGCATAGCATTCTCCTGACTGAGGAAGCTCAAATGTCCGCCTCCTTTTCTTGGTGGCTGTTTAATTTTTGTAAATACATTTGCAATTCTGATAGATGTTACAAATCACCTGCCAAAGAAATGTAGGATTTTGGGGGAACTGATTGTGGTAGCAATTGTACAATTCTACTTGATGTGATTGAACGATGGATTAATATATGGATTATATCCCAATTAATAATAATTTTTTAAAAGAAATATAGGATTTATATCCCCACCAACAATGTGTAAGAGTTTGGGTCATTTTTAAATCTCTGAATCTGCTTCCTTCCTTAAAAAAAAAGTAGCTATATTTGGAATTGCTGTGAAGATTCATTGAAAAGGCTCATGTGAAATACCTGGTACATAGAAGTACATGCTCTACAATAAGGACAGTGTTTGACTTTGGAGTTGTGAAATGTGGCCCCTGCTGGTTAAGCGGATGGATGGGGCTCTCTGATTAGTGTGAGGGGCAGAAGCTGCGGGATCAGATTCGAGGCGTTGTGAACCCTGCCCTCCGCAGAGGGGCCATGTCCGTGGAGCTGCCCCGCCTCTTCCATGTGGCTTCTACTTCCAGGTCCCGTACAGCAAAACCGCTACGAGTGCAAAAAGAGCGAGTGGGATCAAGGCTCTTTTCCTATGATAATAAGGAATCTTGAGATGCGAGACTCCGGCAATTACATCTGTGAAGTGCAGACCGGGAGGAATGAGGTTCAACTGCTGGTGTTTAAATGTGAGTGGGGAGGGCCTGGAATGAGGACACCCCCACCCCATCTCCCTTCTCCCTCTCCACCCACCGCTGCACCAGAACCAGAGCCTGAGTTGGTGGTGGCCCTTCCACAGACAGAAATGGAGCAGACTGGTGCCCAGGTCCCCTCGCACACAGCCTCGGAAGGTCTAAGGTCTTGAGTCAGGCCGGGGAGAGGCCTAGAGAGGGAACAGAGAAGGGCAGGAAACAATGAAAGAAAGAGAAAGAGAACCAGACACTCGTGAGGGGAAGGAGGGGAGAGAGGAGGAGGAAAGGGCTGGTTTGGGGATGGGCAGCTGGGCGTTGGGAGGAAAGTTGATACTGAGACAGAGCTAGAGACCCTCTTCATTTCTCAGCTTCTTGGGGATCGTGTGTGTGTGTGTGTGTGTGTGTGTGTGTGTGTGTGTGTGTGAGAGAGAGAGAGAGAGAGAGAGAGAGAGAGAGAGAACGACAGAGCAGAGAGACAAGTGTCCTGTTCTTTCTCAGTGAAGAGCTCTCCAGGAACCCGTCTGCTGCAAGGGCAGAAACTGACCCTGACCTTGGAGAGCCCCGTGGGTAGCAACCCCTCAGTGCAATGGAAGCACCCAATGGCTAACAACAGGAATGAGGACAAGAGCTTCTCGGTGGCCCAGGTGCAGTCCCAGCACAGTGGCACCTGGACATGCACGGTCTCCCAGGGCCAGAAGACGCTGGAGCTCCGCGTCAACATCCAAGTACTGTGTAAGAGAAACCCCTCTCTCCGCAGCTGCTCCTGCTTCAGGGCAGACAGGCCCTCCTCCGGCTCTCACTGCTCTGGCCCTGGGCTGGGCTGCCAGGAGATCTGTCCTCCGGGATGCTGAGGGAGGATGTAAAATGTGGGGCCCCAGAGGCAATGTCAAGGATCTCAGCTCCCCACTCCTCTCTCATTGGCGTATGCACTTCCTCAGGGACACTAAGTGAGATTCTCCAGTGCACGTGTGGAGGCACTGAGGAAAGACCAAAAGTAGGGGAACGCAAGGTGGGCCCCAGCTTGCGCCCCCGAGGTGCTTATGTGAGAGAAGGTTAGTGGCGCAAGGTGCGTCCCTGCTTGGACTCTGATATAAATAAACCCTGAATCTTAGACTGCTAGCTAGTTGACCTTGGGCAGGCTGTTCTGTGCCTTGGTTTCTGCATCTGTAAAATGGGCATGAAACGGCAGTCACACCCACCTGGAGTCTGGCGGCAAGAGAGCCGGGTGCTGCGCCATGTAACACGCTTAGACCAGCACCTGGCACGTAGTCAACCTGATTTTAAGTGATTGCTCTGATTTTGGGAAGGGTGACCAACTACGCGCCCTTGGATTCGATTCTGACGGATCGAATGTGACCCAGTGTGGCGGAGGAGCCCGCTCTGTGGCGAGAGAGCTTTGCTCTACCTTTCCCTGAAGCAGGTCACCAGTCCTTCTCCCCTGGAGCGCAGCGGGGGTGGGGGGGTGGGGGTGGTTTCAAACCATCCACCTTGTGGTGCGCAGCCTAGTGTCTAACCTTTGCCCCAAGGTGCCTCTCACAGGCAGGGCAAGCCTAATGGTTTGGGGGCTCCTGGGCTGCTCTGCGGGGCTTCCCCAGGAGGGACGCTGCCTGCAGACCAGGGGTGGTGGATGGCGGAAAGACAGTCGGGAAGATTGCAAAGGACCTGAAATATGCATCTTGGAGTTTGGGCTTCCCTGGCCGCCCTTTCCTCTCTCCTACCCCTGCCTAGCCTGCACTTCTGCCGCCATCTGCCCCCGGTTCTCTCCCCTCCCACCCTCAGCTTTCCAGAATGAAGCTACTATCATCTACAAGAAAGACGGAGAGCAGGCAAAATTCTCCTTCCCACTGAACTTCCAAGGGGAAAACTTGAACGGGGAGCTGACGTGGCAGGAAGAGGGGACCTCCTCCCCCAGGACCTGGATCAGCTTCTCATTTAAGAACCAGAAGGTGACCACAACATCGGACAGCAAGTTCCAGCTGGACAGCTCCATGCCGCTCACCTTCACCATGCCGCAGGCCTTGCCTCAATATGCTGGTTGTGGAAACTTGACCCTGCGTCTCCCAGGGGAGGGAACAGTCCAGCAGAAAGTGAGCCTCGTGGTGATGAGAGGTGAGGTGCCAGGCTGAGCTGGAGGTGGGGGGGGGCAAGATAGGGAGGTGGAGGTGCCTGCCCAGAGCTCCTTCCAAGGCAATGTAGACTCGACATGAGGATGCCTAGCTAGGCCCTGGTTAGGAGTCCCTGGGTAGACAGATGGCTAACATGCTCAGCTATTAACCCAAAGGATGGTGGTTTGCATCCACTCAGAGGCACCTCGGAAAAAAGGCCTGAAAATCTTTTTTATTTTAAAGCGGCCATCGAGAGCCCTTCTCCGACACACATGGAATCTCTAGGAGTTGGGATCAACTTGACAGCAAGTGGTTTCAGGCCCCGATCACACTGATCAAGAGCCCGTGGGCTTGGGTTGAGTTTGAACTTTGAACGAATCCCTAAGTCCCTCCCCAACATCCCAGAGCCAGCTTGGGATTGCGTCCATCTAGAGCCCCCTAATGGGTGTGGGCTGAGAAGCGGGGTTCTAAGTCTGCCTCTGCCCAACTCACCCTCTGGTTCTGAGGAAACCTCCGGACTGGATTTTAAGGGCGATAACAGAGGCTGCTCTTAGTAAGGCAGAGTGAAGGATGCACTTCTGGCAAGTTAGTCACATCCTTATCTCCCCAATTATCAAAACGAAGCCACAAACAATGATGGCTAACACTTGATGCGTCTTCCTTCCTGGCTGGCCCTGTTTTAAGTGGACTCATTCATTGGCTGATTATCTGAGCCTCCTGGAGAGTGAAGTCACTTACCCCAGAGTAAGCAGTAGAACTGAGATTCAAATGTGTTCTCTTTATCAAAACTGCATGAAAAGGTTCTCTGAGAGGCTGCGAGCGGGGTCCCCACGTAAAGCATCACCCTTTCGGTTCTACGGAATGCCCTGAGAGCTTGGAGGTGTGGAACCCTGAAGCCCAGGCTCCTAGCCCCCGCCTCTCGCCCCTCCGCAGTGGCTCAGTCGCAGAACAAGTTGCTCTGTGAAGTGTTGGGACCCGTTCCCTCCACGATGATGCTCAGCCTGCAGCTGGAAAACCAGACTGCAAAGATCTCCAGGAAGCAGAAGCTGGTGCAAGTGTCCGACCTTGAGACGGGGACGTGGTTCTGCCGGCTAAGTGACAAGAGCAACGTTCTGCTTGAATACACGGCTAAGGGTAAGGACCCGGCTCCCACCCTCTCTCCTCAGCCAGCGGGGCGTCATTGGCTCGGCAGAGGCTGCCTGCCTCCCATTTCCTCTGAGTTATACATGTGGGGCCCAAGACAAGAGTTTCCCAACTCCCTAAGTTCTAGAGCCCAGGAAGTTGGTGACACTTCCCTGGCTGTCCCACAAAACACACACACACACACACACACACACACCCCTGAACCACAACTTATGAGA
>NW_022111256.1:1166246-1169233 GCF_000313985.2 Echinops telfairi | reverse complement strand
CACACACACACACACACACACACACACACACACACACCCTGAACCACAATACTTATGAGACCCCTGCAATCGCTAAAACATAGACTTCTTTGCAGCTCTGCTGCTCCGAGGCCTGGAAGGCCACCAAAGCCCTGGGAGCCTGAGAGACCCCAGTCTGACGCCCAGTCTGGGCGGTCCGCATTCCCCTGCCCCTCCAGAGGGCCCTGTGTCCCGGATGAAGGGCAGTGGTCTGAGCACACTCTGTCTCTTGCAGTTTCGCCCCCAGACCACTTCTCCAATCAGCCCGCGATCCTCCTGGGTGCAGGGCTGGGCGGCGGCCTCCTGCTCATCCTCCTTGTGTGTTGCATCTTGTGCGTCACATGCAGGAACAGGCGGGTGAGTGAGTCTCCCAGACCCTCCCTCATGGCCAATGACACCCCACTGCCCAACTGGCCCCCTGGAGCACCTGGGGCCTGGGTAGCAGCAGGTGTACATATGACCTGCTCCTGGTCCGGAGCTCTCTGCTCACAGTTTCCTCATTGGACACAGGAGCCAGTCCCAAGTGTCACCCAAAGGGAGAGACAGGAAGGAGCAGAGAGCTAGCTAATGGCGGGACAGATGGCCTCCGCTATAGTCATGGCTTCTCCTCTCCCAGCTTCCCCCTCTCCCCCCTCCAAGGGGCAGCTCCCTCCTGGAGGCCTGGGAACCTCACGACTCCCCTCCTTCTCCCTGGACAGCGCAAGGCACAGCGGATGTCTCAGATCAAGCGGCTCCTCAGTGAGAAGAAGACTTGCCAGTGTCCCCAGTAAGGAACTGGGAGGGAGGGTGGGTGAGAGGGAGAGGGGAGGGCAGGGAGGAAGAGAAGAGGGTGTGAAGAGGAGGAAGGGGCAGGGGGAGGTGGGAGGGGCCAGAGAGAGGAAATGAGGATGGAGGGAGTCGAGGAGATGGGAAGACACAGAGATGGGGAAAGGGTGGCTGAGGAGGGAGTGGCACGGGCAGAGGTATGGGGGTGCATCACTGGGAGAGCAGAGCAGGGCTGGCATCAGTCACAGAGGCCCTGGAGAACAAAGGGGTGGACAAATACACTGGCTCTCCCCATTCTGTGTTCCTCCAGCCGGTTACAGAAGACATGCCACCTCGTTTGAGGGAGCTTCCAGCTCCCAGCCTCCCAGGCCACCTGCCCCTCGGCTTCCCGCTGGGCTCTGGGGAGCTGCAGACCAGACGAATGTAGCCTGTGCCCACGCCTCTGACCACCTGTCTCCCCGTCCACAACATGCCCCTGGGCTGCCTCCACTTGTGGTCCAAGTCCTTTGGTCAGACTCCAGTCCAGTTGGTTAGACTGTCTGGCTTCCAGCCTTCCAGAGAAGAATCACACCACTTCTGGCCCTGTTGTCCTCGCACACAACCCCTAGCCCTTTCTGATGATTTCACCTTGACCTCTCCCCCACTGTCCACTTGGAGCCCAGGGGAGAGAGCACAGGACTGTCCTCTTACAGCAGAGGACCCAGAGCCAGAAGAGGCAGGGACTTTGCCCAAGCTCCCACAGCCTGTCAGGACAGACCCAGCTCCAAAGACTGCGCTCAGTTGGCAGGGCCAGAACTGGACACGCCCTGCACATGCACAGCCACACACCTGCACACCATTCCTTATGAGGCAGGGGGCATCTGTCAGCCGACACACGCGCACTGTCTATGTGAACCTTAGGAAAACCCCCATGGCTCTGACAGTGACAGGGCATCTCCCGGTGTTTGGGAGGCAGAGAGGTCATCTGATTGCTGGACATCACACAGTAAGTGCTAGAATTGGGGTTGACCAGGTCTCCAGCTCCTAGTCTAGTTGTGCTACTGCTGTTTCTAGAACAGGAGGACAACTAGCACACCGGTGTTTGCAGCTGGCCGGTCACTGGCGCCCAGTGTGTACCTACGGATTCACAGGTGCTCACCGCCTTAGAGAGGGGCCTTCCTGCATAAAATCCCTCGCTTGTCACCTTCTGGTGGCAGAGCCTTGTTACCAGAGAAAAAAGCCTTCCAGTTCTCCTAATCGGAGCACAGTCCTGTGTGAGAGAGTGCCCAGCGACCTGCCACTGGTTCAGTACAGAAAGTGAGCTTTGTTAGGGGGAGGGGACTGAGAGTTAGCCAGAGGGTGAAGGCCATCATGGGACCTCTTGTGAAGGTAAAGGTACCTGAGCCCCAATCTTCCCGCCCTGCAACCTCCCTGGTGGCCTGAAACCATTCAGAAGGGAGAAGCATGGGATCCATTCGGAGGGTTCCTCCCACCCTCCTCGGCCCCTCATTTCCTCTTCCTCAGCCCTCCCCAACTCACACACCTATTTCCCTGTCCAGCTTGCCTCTTCCAGAGAACCCCCTGGTGGCTGTCAGGGATCCCCATTGCCTACCTTGTCCCCTTCCCCACCCCACCCCTGCCTCGGGAGCTGACAGGAAGACACAATAAACTTAGCATAAAGAGGCTGACCCATACTGTGATTCTACTTAATTGTATCAGCACCCACCCTCTGTCGAACTAGTACAGTGCATACAATGTCTAAGGGCTGGAGCACGTGTGTGTGTGTGTGTGTGTGTGTGTGTGAGAGAGAGGGGGTGGGGTGGGGGGTGGAGAATGCCCAGCTACCACTGACTTTGTGCCCTAGCAAGAGGAGGCTTGTGTGTGTGGTTGGTAGAAAGGACTTTGAGAAAATGTTTGTGTGCTCCCAGCATGGATTTGTGTGTTCCAGGAGCCCTGTGGGGTGTGCACGCGGGCGCGCGCCCACATCCTTTTAGACTGGTGCACACACCCCCACTCCACAGCAGCCCCTCACTCCCCAGGCGCCTCCTGCACATACCCCTGTGAGCACAGCCCCAACATACACACGGTGACACACGGTGACACACGCTTCCTCCGCCCCAACTGCCAGCTCCTCTCGGCGGCACCCACCGAACAGCCCCAGCTGCCAGTTAGAGCTTGGGTTCGTGCCTGGGGGTGGGGGGGAGGGGGATGAGGTGGGGGTGGGG
>NW_022111256.1:1162508-1165771 GCF_000313985.2 Echinops telfairi | reverse complement strand
GCGGCCTCCCCTGGCCCCCGGCCGGCCCCTCCTCCCAGCCACCTGCTGTTTCTGCTTGGGAGAGCGAGCGCGGTGGGTGGTGGAAGGGCGGAGCCACTTGACCTTCCCCCTTCCCCCTAAAGGGCGAGGGACCCCCGGTCGGCCCAGGCAACCCCGCAGATTCCCAATCCCCGCTCCCCCTGATCTCTGTCCGCCCTTCACCTCCTTCCGTCTGCCCTTCACACCCTCCCTGCCTGACTCCCTCTCGCAGACTTCCGTCGCTAGCTCCCCAGCCCCCCGCGGGGGCCTGGATGGGGGTGGGTGGGAAGAAGGGGTCCGAGACTTTAAGGGAGGGTAGTGAGGGGGGTGCTGGTCCTGACCAATCCCTCCACCTCCCTCTGACTGGTATTACCATGGCAACTAGGGTGTACTGGGTTTTGGAGGAGACTAAGGTTGGGGGGGCGAGGAGGGGCAAGCTAGGACTTCTTGCAGGAGGCAAGGGTCTAAGGTTCTTCCCCCATCAATAGGCCCTTCCGGCTGCACCCCATTTCCCTCTCACCCCAAAGCCTTCGTGCCCATTTCCACAGCTCCCCCTCTGCTCTAGGGTCACCAGCGCCCTCCCCCCTCACCAAAGCCCAGCCCAGTGGCACTAAAACCACGACTACCCGCCTTCCCATCTTGGGGGAAACTGAGGCTCCAAGCCAGGGGACAACAATCAAGATCTACCTGTGGAAGGGGAAGGGGGGCAGTGGGGAGCAGTCAGGACCTATGGAACATTTGGTTTTTCTTCTTAGCCCCCCCATTCCCTGTCCCTACCTCCACCCAAGCCCACTGCCCTGCCCAGCACCATCTCCGGGGCTTTAGACACTGTCCCCCATACTACCACTTTGCCCTTTTCTTTTTTTTTTTTGCTCCTTCTGCTAAAACTCTCCGCCTTCCTCCTAGTTCCCCCTCTTTCCATTTCTGGATGCTTCTGATGTCAGTGGTTTCCCCCCTGCCTTTGGATTCCCTATCCCCCCTCCCCTTCTCCCCAGGCCCCAGCCTCTTCTCTCCCATCTCACCAGAGAGCAGGGTAGAAGGAGGGTGAACACTCCAGGCTTCTGAAAATGGACTGACCACTGAGACCACTGGTAGCAGGAGACTGGAAGGTTGGGGAGGGGTAGCCCAGTTTACAGTGGTCCTGTGTGACTGAAGATTGCAGAGGGGCGTGAAGATGGGGGCTCCCAGCAGTGAGGAGCAGCAGCAGAAGAAAGCTGGGAGTACCCAAGGGGGGAAGGCTGACACAGCATGGTAGGCGCGTGGTCTGAAGGGGCAGGGGCTCTTGTCTGCAGACTCACTCCATGGTCATCGCATTCAGAAACAGGAAAGTCGTGGTTCTGAGCCACCTCCAGGCCCCTAGTGATGTGTAATCTCTGTCTTAAGAGAAAGGAGTAGGGACAAGAAACCGGCTGCAGTCAGCCTCCCTTGGCCCTACCTCTGTCACCCTCTCTCCCCTGCAGTTTGTCCAGGTGGCTGAGTCCCACCCCCGGAACCCCTAGGGGCATCCAGAAGACCCCCAGCTGGTCCAGGACCAGAAGAAGACTGGGCCTGGAAGTCCTGGCACATCCGTCCTGCCAAACTCCTAGTTGGGAAAGCCACCAGCCTCCCCCCTCACCAGCCACAGGAAAACTTCAGAAGGGGCCCCAGCTCATATGGAGGCTGAGGACTGCCTCTGCTGACCCTTGGCTTCTTCCCCTGCCCTCCACACCTGACCTCAGCGGGGTCAGTCATGCCTTGCTGAGCAGTGGGGTGAGGCCCAGGGGCAGCCGCCTCACCACAGAGCGAGGATTGCGGGCATCATGGGTGGGGGTGTGAGTGAGGCTCCTGGGTGAGACCTAGCCCCCTCCCCCCCCTCCCAGGAGTTCAAGGGAGGTGGGGGTGGGAGGCCAAGGATAGGATGGCTCGGAGTGGGGCGGGGGCAGAGGAGGCCTCCCTGCGCTCCAATGCGTTGTCCTGGCTGGCCTGTGGGCTGCTGGCCCTGCTGGCCAACGCCTGGATCATCCTCAGCATCTCGGCCAAGCAGCAGAAGCACAAGCCGCTGGAGCTGCTGCTCTGCTTCCTGGCGGGCACGCATATACTCATGGCGGCAGTGCCCCTCACCACCTTCGCGGTAGTGCAGCTCCGGCGCCAGGCTTCCTCCGACTATGACTGGAACGAGAGCATCTGCAAGGTCTTTGTGTCCACCTACTACACCCTGGCCCTGGCCACCTGTTTCACAGTCGCCTCGCTCTCCTACCATCGAATGTGGATGGTGCGTTGGCCCGTCAACTATCGTCTCAGCAACGCCAAGAAGCAGGCGCTGCATGCGGTCATGGGCATCTGGATGGTCAGCTTCATCCTCTCCACTCTGCCCTCCATTGGCTGGCACAACAATGGCGAGCGCTACTACGCCCGCGGCTGCCAGTTTATAGTCTCCAAGATTGGCCTTGGCTTTGGCGTCTGCTTCAGCCTCTTGCTACTCGGGGGCATTGTCATGGGGTTGGTCTGTGTGGCCATCACCTTCTATCAGACGCTCTGGGCCCGGCCCCGGAGGGCTCGGCAGGCTCGGAGAGCCATGGGTGGTGTTGGGGTGAAGGGGGGTGGGCCGGGGGGCTTGGGAACCCGGCCAGCCTTTGAGGTGCCAGCCATTGTGGTGGAGGATGCCCGAGGGAAGCGGCGATCCTCGCTGGACGGCTCTGAGTCTGCCAAGACATCCCTGCAGGTCACCAACTTAGTCAGCGCCATCGTCTTTCTCTATGACTCACTCACGGGGGTACCCATCTTGGTGAGATCGGGGTTCCCCTGTTGCTCCTGCTTTCCCCAATATCCAGGCCCCAGTATCACCTGATCTCTACCTTCATCAGCCAAATAGTAGCTCCATCATCCCTCCTTCCTGTCCATCATCCATCCTCTCCTCCCAGCCCCGCTCACCAGTTCATCAATAAGTCCCCATCTCCATCATCCATCTTCTAGTTCCCACTACTTCATCACCCAGCTTCATCATCTTTTCCTGCTCCCACTATTCAACTCTTCCATCCATCCTTGAGTTCCACCAGCTGTCCTTCAACTGTGCTATCCATCTTTCAGTTCCCTTAGCTGTCTTCTGGCTTCATCATCTGTCTCTCAATTCCACTAGCTGTCAGTTCCAGTGTCTTCAGTTCCATTACCTGTCTTTTATCTCCATCACCTACCCTTCACTTCCACCAGCTGTCCTTTAGCTCCATCATCCTCTCGCCAATTCCACCAGCTGTCCTTTAGCTCCATCA
>NW_022111256.1:1157457-1162167 GCF_000313985.2 Echinops telfairi | reverse complement strand
GCCAATTCCATCAGCTGTCCTTTAGCTCCATCATCCTCTCGCCAATTCCACCAGCTGTCCTTTAGCTCCATCATCCTCTCGCCAATTCCACCAGCCATCCTTTAGCTCCATCACCCTCTCTTCACTTCCATTCTTCAGCTCCTCATACCTCTCATCCATCTGCCAAGCCCCACTCTCCATCCCGAATTCCCTCTGATACACACAGTCTGAGCACTCCTGGGTAGATACCCCACTCCCTAGCTGTTTGCATGCTCTTTGAGTCCCTATTCGTGGATTTCTGTCTTTTCATTTATGACCCAGCCTCTGTTCTTTTCCCTCCTCACCCCAGAGCTTTGTCTCCATCACTCTCCTCTCGCCTTCCTCGGGCTCAATCCCTTCCCTGTCCACTGCCTCCTCCTCCAACTTTGCTTCTTAGCGTCCCTGTGGGATCAGGCAGCAGCATTCCCTGGGTTAGGTGGCTCCCTGCCTCTGGGCCCGATCCTGTGCTATTCCTCATTCTCCCACTAGGTGGTGAGCTTCTTCTCCCTGAAGTCGGACTCGGCCCCGCCGTGGATGGTGCTGGCGGTGCTGTGGTGCTCCATGGCCCAGACGCTGCTGCTGCCCTCCTTCATCTGGTCCTGCGAGCGCTACCGTGCAGACGTGCGCACCGTGTGGGAGCAGTGCGTAGCGATCATGTCCGAGGAGGATGGTGATGAAGGTCAGAGGAGGGCCCGGCCTTTCGCTTCCCCGGGCAGTGACTCCTTTCCCCCCTCCCCTACTCTGTGCGGGGGAGGGCTGCCCTGGAGCGCCCCTGTTGGACAGAACCCGGGTGGCCCTGGGCCGAAACCTCCCACTTGCTCCTTTGGCACCAGGGGCCGCCTTCCCTGGGCCCTAGAAGCCCGCTCTGCCTCACCGGAGTGCCTGCGGAACCGCCCAACACAAGCATACAGGAAGGCTGTGACACCCATGGCCGACTAAGCTTCACACGAGGACCCTCAGCCATAGGGAGAGCGTGACAGGAGGGGTGGTCTTTGTTGGCGTGTAGGAAGTGCCAGGGATTCAACGCTGAAACCGACCCTGGCCACGTGCATGGTCTAATAGGAGCTTGGGAGAGTGAGAACAGAAGGGAGCTATCAGGTGAGCCGGAGATTGGCTACTTCTTGACTTGGACCACCCCACCCCACGGCTTCTCTCCCAGATGGGGGCTGTGAGGACTACGCAGATGGCCCAGTGTGCAAAGTTCGCTTTGATGCTAATGGGGCCACAGGAGCCGGCTGCCAGGACCCCGCCCAGGTGAAGCTGCTACCCGGAAGGCACATGCTCTTCCCCCCTCTGGAGAGGGTCCACTACTTACAGGTACATGCCCAGGCCTGGGCACTGGGACCCCTCCCCCTTGGCATCTGCTCACCACAGGCCCCGCTATCCATCCTCATGGCACCCAAGGGGTGGAAGCAGGGGAGGGGAAGAGAGGCACCGAAAAAGTCACCCTTCTGACGCCTCAGAACCAGATTAGCTAAAGCCAGGATGTTTCAAGGGAGGGGAGCCTGCCTTGCTGGGGCCCCACGTTTGCCCGCCCTGTGCTTGCAAGGCGCCTAAATCTCTAGTGCTCCTCTCTCCAGGTCCCTCTGTCCCGCCGTCTGTCCCATGATGAGACCAACATCTTCTCTACCCCTCGGGCACCGGGCTCCTTCCTGCACAAGTGGTCATCTTCCGATGACATCCGGATGCTCCCAGCCCAGAGCCAGGCCCTGGGGGGCCCTTCCGAGTACCTGGGTCGGCGCCGCAGGCTGGAGGAGGAGGAGGAGGAGGACCCCGAAAGTGGGGGGCTGGCCAGTCTCCGACAATTCCTGGAGGGTGGACTTCTGGGGGCAGGCGGGGGACCCCCGCGGGCTCCTGGCTTCTTCCGGGAGGAGATCACCACCTTCATTGACGAGACACCTCTGCCTTCTCCAACTGCCTCACCAGGGCCCTCTCCGCGGCGGCTCCGGCCGCTGGGACTGCCACCCCGCCGGCTCTCCCTTGGGTCCCCTGAGAGCGGAGCCCTCCGACTGCCTTTGGGGCTAAGTGCAGGGAGACGCTGCTCCCTGACCGGGGGTGAGGGGAGTGGGAGAGCGTGGGGAGGCTCCTGGGGCCCAGGTACCCCCATCTTCTCCCAGATGACCTTATGAGCCCACCTGGGCCTGCTGAACTCACAGGAGAGGCTTGGGAGGGGAACACCTTCTTCTGGCCCTACCAGACTTTCGGGTGGTGGGTGCTGGATCTGGAGCCCTGCAGCGCCTGCTGACTCCCATCCAAGCGACCAGATGCCCTATGCGCCTTCTATCATCCCTAGCAAAATGTATTAAAATCTGAAGTGTTGCCATGGAAACTTCTGCGTCCCGTCTACGGTGGTGGCAAGGCTAAGGGTATGGCCAGAGACATGGGGGCTAAAGTGGCTCATGGAGTCAAACAGTCCGAGCAGTGGGGTCGAGGCTGCAATGCAGTGCATTACTTAACATGGCCCTTCTCTGGAGGGTTTTCATGACTTCTATACAATGATTGGGTGGAGTTATGCAAATAAGGTGCTTGTGGTCCACCAAGGAGATTGGATAGTTTGCTGCTCCTGAAAATAAGGTGCATAAAACCCTCATGGAGGTGGGGTAATGCAAATAAGGAATTTGGAACCCTAATGAGGAGACTGGTCTGTTTTACCATGCTGTCAGGCTTAAAATGAGCCATTATTTTAATAATGAATCATTTAATAATAATAAATTTAATAATAATGAGTTGCGGGAGGGGGGTTGAGGGGTGGAGCAGAAACCACTACAACCAAGACGAAGAGATAGGAACATTCTTTGGACCTGAGATCTCGGAGAACTTCCTAGACTCAGGATCCAGAAAGGGTTTAACACCAAAGAGGACACCGGACCGAGAGAAGTAGCTTGGAGGGCAGCACAACTAGCAGTAGCAGAACCAGAGACAGGTGAGAGCCCAGTGCTTGGGGCCGGAGGCTTGGTGGCCAGTGGCGTTCCTCTGGGCATGTATATGGTGCAACTAGTCTGCTGACCTTTAGCGCTAGAGAGCTGAGCGCCTTTAGGAAAAGGGTTGCGCCTTTAGGAAAAGGGGTGTTTCTGGGCATATTTATCAGGAGAGCCATTGTAGAACTCGCCTGAGTTGGGCAGAGGCTGAGCAGAGGGACTGAGGGCCAAAGAGAGGCCTGGGAGCACAGCTGAGGGGAGCTTGTCCTGATCAAAGAACTGTCTCCTGACTGCTTCCTGACCCTGCATTATTACTTGTTCCTTCCCCAACAGACCCCAGAATTGTGAGCATTGCCTTTGAGTTCTGTGTGGCAGCCATTGCAACGGATTGTTGAAGCCAGCAGGCTGCCTGGGGAAGGGCAGCGGTATAGGAATGGGCCAAAAGGCTTAAGATAGGAGGTCTGTCTGACCTCTGCGTCCTGTCCCAGGAGTTGGCCTTGGGCTGTTGATGCTGGTTGTGATTTCCTCTCTTTTGTGACATTATTTGTCAGGCACCCCACCGTGCTATATTTATAGAGGCATGGACACATGAAGACTTTGTCATACAACCTCAAACAGGTAGATATCTATATGGAGACAGAGGCTCATCAGGCACCTGCAACCCCCAGACTCAGCAGATGGAGACCACCAGTGGATCTGCAGGCGAAAGACTGGAGCTTCTCCTCCTGGAAGCAGTTACGCAGTCTCAGAAACTCAGAGGCAGTTCTACCCTGTGCTATAGGGTCACTGGCAGTCGGCGTTGACTGATGGCAGTGAGTTTGGTTGGGGTTTTTTTGAGGCTCAGAAGAACATACGCGCCGAGGCACCAGGCCATGGAGGAATGCCTAAGCTCGCTAGTTGGGGATGTGAGATCTGTGTTCAGATTTGTGGGGTATGGTTTTAATAATAGGCGCCCTGGTGGCGTATTGGTTACATGTTGGGCTGCTAACTGCAAGGGCAGCAGTTCAAAACCCACAGGGCTTTCTACTCCTCTAAAGAGTTAGTTTCAGAAACTCACAGGAGCATTCTACTCTGTCCTCAGTGGCATTGAGTTTTGTTTTTGAGGGGTTTTGTCTGTTTGAATAAGAGTGTGGCACTATTCTCAAGGTTCTAAATTTCATCCAACCCCCTTCCAGCCCCCACCCCCACCCCAATCCATCCAGGGGTTTACTTTCTGGGCTGGGAAGGGTGTGGGCCTGACTTGGGGTTGAAGGCTGGAGTTTCTCTCTTCCATGCTGCATTCTAATAAAGTGGGTTCTTTCCCTACCAGGGGCGTGGGGTGGGGGGCGTGTAGGGGCATCTCGTTTGATTTGAAACCACGCGTTGAGAGGAACACAATTCCGCTCACACTGCCACCCCAGGGGCTGCCGGCTACAGGCCAGGATTCCTAGCTGGCCCCTCCTCCTGCCCTCCAGGGCCCCAAGCCCTCCTGCCCTCCAGCTCTCCCCTGCTGCTCGCCTTGCCTGCTCTCCTCTTTGTTTTGCATTTGACACGAGGCCCACTTTCTCTTAAATAACTCAAATACTAAACAATAATAATAACACATACTTTCCCCACTCAGCTCTTGAACTTCCTCGGACCTCTCCCCCCAGTAATGGTGTCCTCAGCTCCCTGGCCTCGCTCATTCGCCCTCTCTTCCTCTCCCCCCGACCTCACTCCTCTCCTTCCTTTCCCTCCCTCTATCTTCCCCCTTTCCCTCCCTCTCTCTCCCATCCCTTCCCTTCTGCTGCCGGCT
>NW_022111256.1:1141327-1156968 GCF_000313985.2 Echinops telfairi | reverse complement strand
GCTGGGCCCCGGGGGCGCGGCGCGGCTGCGCGTGGGGCGCGCGCTCCGGGACGCCTTCCGCCGCCGGGAGCCCTACAACTACCTGCAGAGGGCCTACTACCAGGTGCGGGGAGCCCGCCCCCCGAGGGCGGGAGGTGGGCATCGGGCCCTGGGCGATCGCGGCCCTCTGCATTGTGTGGGTCCTCCAGACCCTGGAGAGAACCCCCGGGGGGTGGGCAACGGGCGAGCCTAGGGAGCGCGGGAGCCCAGGTCGACGGGGGGCGATCGTGGGACCTGAAATTTCACTTAAGGCTGCGTGGGGGTGAGCGTCCCTCTGGGGTGGGGACGGAGCCGGCGGTGGGTGGGACCTTTGAAAGGGGCGGTTCCGCTGGGGCAGGAGCGAGCCCTGGGAGACGGGAGCGAGCGCACGGAGGGCCGGGCTGCGGGACTGCTGGTATTAGCGGCAGCTGCCTACGTGGCTGGTGGTGGGCGGGGGCTGCTATGTCCACCTCAGGGTCCTAAACAGCTGCTTACTCACTTGTAGCCATCCCTACCACGTTGTCACTCAAACTGAGACCCTGAGCCCTTCCGCCCATGGCCCCACACCTTGATGACCACACCCCTGAGCACGCTGGTTTCTAGGCGGCCTGGAGGTGGGAGAGTGGGGCCTGCTCTGACTGACAGGCCCACCCCCCAGGCTCCTGGGGCAGCCCAGAGTGAATTCTAGGTCTGCAGAGGCTGTTGGTGGTGGGGCAGTGGTCTAGCAGCCCCACCTCAGGACACTGACGCCCCCCCATCCCTCCCACAGTTGAAGAAATTGGATTTGGCCGCAGCCGCAGCACACACGTTCTTTGTAGCCAACCCAACACACTTGCAGATGCGGGAGGACATAGCTAAGTACCGCCGCATGTCGGGAGTCCGGCCCCAGAGCTTTCGGGATCTGGAGACACCCCCACATTGGGTGAGACCCTCAGCGCCACCCCCACCCCCCCAGCTTTTGGCCCTAGGCAGCTTGGGCATCTGGACCCTGGCTGGGGAGTCCCTCTTTGGGGCTATTATTTCCCTTCGCATGTCTAAAGGCTAGTGTTGGAAGGTTCTGATTCTGAGACCCCTCCCTGCCTTCCCGAAGGTGAAGAGGGACAGAATTCATGCCCCAAATGAAACCCACAACCCACTCCCCAACCCTGTTAGGCACAACCCAGGGTCTCAAGTAATTGAGGGCCCCTCCCCTATAGGCAGCCTATGATGCAGGCCTGGAACTGCTGGAGCGACAGGAGGCAGGGCTGGCACTGCCCAGGCTGGAAGAAGCCCTGCAGGAGAGCCTGTCCCAGATGGAGCGCTGCAGGGCTGACTGTGAGGGGCCTGAGGCGCAGCAGCAGGAGGACGTGGAGGAGGAGGAGGATGGCGCCTGGAGCCAGGGCGGCCTGTATGAAGCCATTGCAGGTAGGAGCTCAGAGTACCAGAGGGAGGAGCCCCCCACAACACAAGCCACAACACAAGCGTACTGGCTCACGTGCTTCCTCTGCAGGGCACTGGATTCGGGTCCTGCAATGCCGGCAGCGCTGTGTCAGGGACACAGCCACACGTCCTGGTCGAAGTTCCCCTGTCCCAGACTTCCTTCCCAGCCAGCTGAGGTGGTTGCATGAGGCCTACGCTCAGGGTCAGTTACAGAATGGTGGGCTCTGGAGGCCACTGGGGTAGGCACTGTGGGGAGGGAGGCTTTGCCCCTGCCATCATCCTGAGCCTGCTGTCTCCATCCTTCCCACCTGTCTCAGGATCTGTAGCTTCCTGTCAGGTGCCCAGCGGACTGACTTCCATGGCTCTCCTCCTTGGGAAAAGCTCAAGAGAGGCTCCCAGGGCTGCTTCTGACTTTCTGCTTCTCCCCTGCCTCTGTGCTCTCCTCTCCTCTGCCTCTCTGAACTCTGTTCTGCTAAGGTATGTTTGAGTAAGCTTTTGAAAAAAAGCAGTTGATGAACATGCCTGTCAGGTGGGCAGGGCCGAGGGACTCTTGGAACTGGTTGGTGCTGGGGAGACCATCTGTCTTCTCCAGCTCTGCCTCTGTCTAAGGATCATTGCTGTCTCTTCCCGCCCCCCTTCCCCACTGGTACTCCATCTCCAGTGGGGAATCTGACCCAGGCTGTGGAAAATGTCCTCAGTGTCCTGCTCTTCTACCCTGAGGATGAGGCTGCCAAGAAGGCCCTGGAACAGTACCAGGCCCAGCTAGGAGAGCCGAGACCCGGCCTTGGGCCAAGAGAGGTAACCCCCGCCCCACACGTCCCCTGTGAAGTAACTCTACATCCAACAAATATAGTTGAGACCTTGGCTTGGACCTGCATCTGGATCTGGACCCACTCCCACATCCGGTCCTGCTTGCATCTTTACCTGGTGCCATTGTGGGATAAGCATTGGGTGGATAACCACACGGTTGGTGGTTCAAACTCACCAGCTACAGGCTCTCACAGAACCCCCTGCAGGGAGGAGCACTCTGGGTTGGAATAAACTCGGTGGCAGTGTGCTTGGGCCGGGTGTTTTGACTGTAGCACAAATGCCACAAACGGATGGGTTTAAAGAACAGAAATACTTTCAACATCTAAATCAGGGTCTCAGCTCTGTTGGTTCCTCCCTGGTCAGTCACTGTTCTTAGTTCCTTAGCTTGCACAAGATGCTCACGTGAAGTCTGTCTTCCCCTGTGTGGGAATGCCTCAGTAGCTACTCGTTTGTGTTTTGTTTTTTTCAAGAGCTCAGAAGTGATTAGGTTTAGGATCCGCCCTACACTGGCACAGTCTCAGCAGAATTGACATTATGTTAGCTGAACACATTTGACCCGATGTAAAGTCACGGTGTTACCGTAGCTGACATCCACAGATACGTTGTTGGTCATCGTTAGGTGCCAGCCAGTCAGTTCTGACCCACAGTGACCCTGTGCACAGCAGGAGGAAACACCGACCGGTCCTGCACCGGCCTCACCATTGTTCCGTTGTTGTTGCCGTGGTGTCAGTCTAGCTCTTTAAAGGGTCCCTGTACTTTACCAAACATGATTCTTTCTCCAGGGACTGGTCTCCCCCGACAACATGTCCAAAGTATGTAAGCCGGAGTCTTCCCACCCTTAGCTTTAAGGAGCACCCTGGCCCTACTTCCTCCCAGACAGATGTGTCTGTCCCTTTGGCAGTCCATGGTACTTTCGATCTTCGTCACCAGCACCACCATCCAAATGCATCAAGCTTCAGGAGCCGTTCGGTGTCCAACTTTCTCATGCATCTCACACCATGGCTTGGGTCAGGTGCACCTTAGTCCTCAAAGTAACCTCCTTGCTTTTCAATGCTCTATAAAGGTCTTATGCAGCAGAGTTCCCTAATGCAATGGGTCCTTTGCTCTCTTGACTGCTGCTTCCATGACATTCATTGTGGATCCAAGCAAGACAAAATCCTTGACAATGCCAACCGTCTCTCCATTTATCATGCTGTTCCCTATTGGTCCAATGGTGAGGAGTTTGGTCTTCTTTACGTTGAGTTTTAATCCACATTGACGGCTGCAATCCTTCATCAGCAAGCGCTTCAATTCCTCTTCCCTTTCAGCAAGCAAGGTGTGTCATCTGCATACCACAGATGGTTAATAAGCCTTCCTCCACTCCTGATGCCACACTCTCCTTCATATAAGCCCGCTTCTCTAATGATCTGCCCAGCGTACAGCTTGAATGGGTAGGGTGAGAGCTACAGACGCTAGGATTCCAACACATATTTGGGGGGACACAATTGAATTCACAGTACCATCTCTTCCCTGAGCACCCTAGTCTCTAATCCCACATCCCAAATCTGTCTCCACTTCCTGCTCCCCACTTCAGATCCTACTTCGGAGTCACCTGCCATACCCACTCTTCTCCCTTCCACCTCATTTCTGCCTTCCGTCCCGCACACAGACACACACACGTCCGCTCTGCACCTGCTAGCGAAGGGACGTTGAATCCAAAGGCATCGTGAAGCGTTTAGGGGCAGGTAGTTTCCTGCCCACCCCTTCACACACGCACACACTGCACTTCTTGTCTCTCGTCTTCTCCCTGTCATCCAACCCCCTCTGTTCAGGACATCCAGAGCTTCATCCTGCGATCCCTGGGGGAGAAGAGACAGCTCTACTATGCCATGGAGCACCTGGGGACCAGCTTCCAGGATCCTGTAAGGAACCCCACCTTTTGTCCTGTCACACCCCTCTCGCCCCTGAGCACTGCCAAGGGGGGAGATAATAAGAATGGGCTGCATTTGTCACTGCGTTTTGTAGCAGACTTTCCCATGCCTTAGCCATCTGGCTCGCACACAGTCTGTGGAGCTTGGAAGGCGCCCTGGTAGCACAGTGGGTTAAGCACTGGGCTGCCAACTGATAGGTCAATGTGTTAGTCCAGGTAGACTAGAGAAACAAATTCATGGACACTCATATGTGTATAAATAAGAGCTTTGTATACAAGAGTGGTTGAATATTGAGACAATATCCCAGCCCAGTCCAGATCAAGTCTATATATAAGTCTTGATACGTCCGATATGCTCATATATCCGATATCAAGCTATAAAGCCCTCTTCAGACTCACAAAACACATGCAATGATGCCAAATGCAGGAAGATCCCAGGCCAGGGGATGGAGAGTTTTCTAAGACATAGTGTCGGGGAAGGATCTCAGTGCTGGCATGGGTCTCCACGTGGCTCCTCAAGCTTCAGGGTCCTGGCTGCCATCAGCATAGCTCCATCAGGCTCATCATCAGGAATGTCTCACAGGGAGTGTGCGCGTGTCCGCCTCCAGCAAGCTATTTATCTCCTTAGCGCCTCCAACTGAGGTCATCAAGCCAGACCTGACTGACAGGTTAAACTCCATCCCTTCACTCTTAATCGTCTCAGATTGACAACAGATTATACAACTACAACCATCAGAAACCCTGTGGTCAGCCGGAAGGCCAGTGAGCGGTCTCCCAACCCCATGGAGCAGTTCTGCCCTGCCCTCTAAGATTGCTGTCGTGCTGCAAGGGGCTTGATGGCAGTGGGCCTGGCTTGGGTTTGGTGTGGGGCTGGGAAGGGACGCAGGTGTCCCAGTTGTGCAGGGACAGAACCCACCATGGGTCCCACCTTCAGGGCTCTGGGGGCCCAACAGCTCTGTGGGCATCCAGTGGAGGAGGCTGTGGGTGGGTGCTCTCTGCATGACAAGAGTTGCCAGCATTCTAGCCTCACGCAGTAGGATTGACAGCACCCCCTGGGCCATGCCAGTCAAACATTCTTTCAGTGGCTGAGTGCCACCGGTTAAGAGAATGGAATATTTTTGGACTGCAGGGGCTGCCGCCCTAGAGGCTCACCGGTGCCTGGCAAGGCCAGGGTCGTGGCCTGCAGCGTGGACGGACTCCTGGCACTGGTGTTGGCCTCCCTTTAGGAGGGAGGAGTGAACCTGGAGGCGGCTGCCTCTGAGGGCCCCAGGGAGAGAACTTAGGGTCCTCCAATCACAACGTGGCTCCCCGTGGGGAGCCAGACGAGAAATAACACTGTTGAGACTCTGGAAAAATATGGAGTCTAGACTCATTGAGCTGGTTCAAATCCTTCCCCAGTCGGTCACTGACATTCTGAGAGGCCTCGACTTCTAAATGGGCACACTGATAGTCTCTATTTCCCAACTCTTGTGGCCATTACGTGATCCATTCCATTCATTCTGGGTAAGAGCTCTGAGAGGACCCCACCATACCCACCACCATTGAGCCAAGTCTTAGTGACCCTGTAGGACAGCACAGAGCTGCTGCATGGGGCTTCTGAGGCTTAGCAGACAGCCTCATCTTTCTCTGGAGGAACAGCGAGTAGGTTTGAACTGCTGACCTTGCGATTAGCAGCCCGACAAGTACCCCTCTACACTACCAGGGATCCATGGCTCTTCGACTAGCATCAGACAAATAGTAAGCCCTTTTGTTGTTTTTTTTTTTAGTAAGCCCTTTTGTAAGCTATGTTTTGTTTTATTTATTTTTGTTTTACTGTGGTTTTTAGCATTAATGATTATTATTACAGAGTTTGACCCAAAGCCCCAGTTCCTGATAGTCCAGGCCTTCCCCTTTGGGTAGAAGGGAACCTTTATGTGATTTGATCAGAGTCTCACGTCAGGGATCCCCCAGGGCTGAGCATGGTAGGTGATGGGAACTTTCTGACCATCTCCCAGGATCCCTGGACACCGGCAGCTGTTGTCCCCGAGGCACTGAGAGAAAAGCTCAGGTAGGAGATGCTCCGTGGTGGAAGGTGGGACAGGGGGAGTGGGTGGAGGGTGGCGCAGGGGAGCTGCCTCTGGGGAGGGTGGGTTTATCCTGCTCTGGGCATCCACTGAGCGTGTCTCTCGCTCCTGAGAGAGGATCAGGAGAAGAGGCCTTGGGACCACGAGCCTCCGCAGCCAAGCCCCTTGACCCATTGGAAGGGTGAGTTTCTGGGAGGGTGGGAAGCAGGAACCAGAGGGCCTGGGGGCTACCAGGTACGGCTGGGCCTGCCCTCAGGATGTCCGACTACCTTCAGCCTGCCCTTCTTTTCAGATGCCCTTCTCCTAGAGGGAGTAAGCCTGACCCAGGATGCGGGCCAGCTGAACGGCTCTGAGCGAGCCGTGCTGGACGGGCTGCTCACCCCCGCCGAGTGTGGGCTGCTGCTGCAGCTGGCCACTGTGAGTAAAGCAGGCTGCTGCCGGGTGGCAGGGCTGGCTGCAGGGACGGACCTCTGGGCTCTTGGCCTGCACCCTCCCTAGCTGGGACTGTCCTTGCAGCTGCCCCTCAGGTATGGACAAGTTCCTTCTCTGAATGTAGCCACAGCGAGTGGATTTTATTTACAAAGGAATTCGACGAGAAAGTGATAGAAGCAACAAAGCAAACAACATGAAGGCCCCCCTCCCCAATAGGTGCTTTTTGGGTAAGGGTCCCTTGGTTAGCTGAGATTTGGTCAGTGGCAGCCACCCAGATGCCTTTCCTGAGGAGGCTGATGGCTCCCTTAGTGCGGATTGAATAAGCCACACTCACCAGGCTGCCTACACGGGTAGGAAGCTTACGTCTTCAGCGAGGACGGCGCAGGACCAGGCAGGGCTTCATTCTGTTGTGCACAAGGCTGCCGTGGGCCGGCTCACTGGCACCTGACAGCATCAACAATGCAGCCTGCACCCATTCGCTGAGCACATGCTGAACCCACTTCACCCCCAGGCTCCTCCACCTGAAGGCAGGCAACTCAAACCCTGTGCCCTGCTGCTGCTTGGGGGTTACCTGTTAGGCTGCTCGCCCCAAGGCCAGCAGTTCTAACCCACCAACTGCTCTGAGGGAGGAAGACAAGGCTTTCTACTCTCGTGAAGAGTGACAGTCTCAGAAACCCACAGGGGCAGTTCTACCCGGTCCTGTAGGGTCATTAAGAGTCGGAATTGACCCGGTGGCCGCATTTCTGCTTTGAGTCACTCTGGGAGAGAGGCGTGGCAGGCTGTCCGCTGTGGGAAGGACGTTGGGCTCCCTAATTAGGTGGAGCACTCTCGTGGCAGTGTGCAGAATGCCCTGGGAGAGATGGGACAGACATGGCGGAGACTTGGAGTAAGGCCTGAGTACCGCTGCCTTCTGTCAGGCCTTCGTTTTAAGAGGATGGAGCGGAGAGGGCGGATATCAAAGAGAGATCAAATGTAAGGATTGCGTGTGGACGGTGGTGAGAAGAGTGCAGGATAACTCCCAAGTACTGGACTTGACGGTACTAAGCTAGGGCCCATTCGACCAAGCTTTATGCTGCACACAGGCAGCACCTGACACCAACCACGTACTCAGTTGATGCTGACCCCAGGCCCTTTGCAATGGCTGTTTCCTCTGCAAATCTCACGTGACTCCAGAGCATCCTTCAGTGCCCATTTAGATGTCACCTCCCCAATGATCCGCCCCTGACCCTGTTTGAGTCTCACGAGCTGAAAGCCCGGTTAGAATGTTCTTTGTAGCATTTTTCACCATGATTCACTACTTATTTACTCCTTTCAGCTTTTATCTCAAAATACAAGGTCCATATGAGCAAGGACCTTTTCTTGTTCGTGGTTCTTTTTTTTCTTGTTCTTGTTTGTAGTTCTATCTTCAGGGCCTAGAACAGAACCTGGGTGTGTACACACGTGTTTAAGGATCGACTGAAAATAGGTTGGGTGACGTAGGCAACTGACCGGTCTCTCACAGATGGGTTTGTGTGCGGTACCTTTACTGAGATTCAAATAGGTACAGGGAAGTGGGGGAGGCGGTGCTCCTGGTTCTAGATGTCCAAATACGGAGTCACTCAGGAGATACTAGCCCCGTGTTGGGACTCGGTGTCAAGAGGCAGTTGAAGCCACAGGGTTCTGGCCTCACCAAGAAGGTGCCACGTGCAAGAGACCGGACAGGGATGCTCCGGCAGGTGCTGTTTCCCCACCTTCCTGCCAGGACCTGCCCTGACAGTCAAGCTCCCTGTTCGGGGTCGGTTTCTAGAGACTGCCTCTGTTCTGAGCTGATGTGGCAGTCCGGGATGGATGGTCAAGGTCTCCCTGCCCCAGCCCTGTCCCGAGTGGATAGACTGGAGTGACAGTTCAGGCAGGGCCCACAGCAGGCACTGAGCGCTCCTGGCCCCCTCAGCAGTGGGCGGCCAAGGGAAGATGGCAGAGCCACCTGGGGCCAGCGCCTCGGAGATAACTCCTTCCCATGTAGGATGCAGCTGGGGCTGGGGCCAGGTCGGGCTACCAAGGCCGCCGCTCCCCTCACACCCGCCACGAGCACTTCGAGGGGCTCACGGTGCTGAAGGCTGTGCAGGTGAGAGGAGGCCCCAGGACTGGGTGTGCAGGGGTGGAGGAGTCCTGGGCCTGAGATCCACGTCCAGGACTGAGGACCCGGGGTCTGCATGGTTGAAGGAACAGTTTGGGTTGAGGGAGGGGGCTGCCTCCCCATGTGGAGGTCACCGCTCAATGGCCTGCTCTTCCTTTCACCCCTGCAGCTGGCCCGGGCTGGGGCCGTGAGCACTCAGGGTGCTAAGCTGCTTCTGGAAGCGAGTGAGCACTCGCGGGCAGTGACAGAGGCCTACTTCTCCCCGGGGCGGCCCCTGCACCTCTCCTTCACGCACCTGGTGTGCCGCAGCGCCATAGCCGGTAACCGCAAGCCGCCCTCAGCCCTTTCCCAAGGAGCCCCTTACTGCTCTGCTCTGCCAGGCCTGGGAGCGGTGGGCGGTGTGAGTCCTTGGGGGCGGTGGGTGGGCACAGAGGCCCTGGACAAAGCCCCTCTGCCTGACAGGAGAGCAAGAGCAACGCATGGACCTGAGTCACCCCGTGCACGCGGACAACTGCATCCTGGACCCGGATACCGGAGAGTGCTGGCAGGAGCCCCCAGCCTACACCTATCGTGACTACAGGTGGGCAGCTGCCCTGCTAGGCGCCAGACACATGGCCAGAGAGAGGGCCACCCCCACCCCCGCCACAGCAGGCCTGAGCTGGGGGGCTCACCACCTCCTGTCTTGCTCCCGCCCAGTGGAATCCTCTACCTCAACGATGACTTCCAAGGTGGGAACTTGTTCTTCACGGAGCCCAACGCGCTGACGGTCACGGTACGTGGAGTGGTGGGGGCGGGGGACATGTAACAGGGAGCCAGGTGTGGGGTCAGGATTCAAAACAGAAGGTTCCCAGAGGCAAATGCAGGGAAATGGCTGGGGCCACCTAAACCCTCTCCCCTCGGGGTCTCCAGCCCTCCTTACCAGCCTCTGAGTGCAGGGGCCACCAGTGGGCTCTCTTGGCCTCTCAGTCCTCTGGGTGGTGTGGGCCTGCACCCCGAAGGAGATGGGGCTGAAGCGCAGTCGGCAGGGCCCCTCCAGGAAAGCCAGGTCCCTATTCCGAGGATGTAGGGAACTTGGAAATACCCCTTCCCCACAGCAAGATGGACATGGGGCTGGAGCACTGCTGGGTTTGCTGGCCCCTAGTGCAGCTTTGATTGCTCACCTGCCTGAGGTTCTATTTGTGTGTGTGTGTGTGTGTGTGTGTGTTAACACTAGTGCCGATTTTAAAGGATTACTGTCTAGAGTAGATTAGACCAAAAGAGAGAGCTGAGGCCAGCAAAATAAACAGCTCTTAAATGTTAGCTGATAGGACTGCTTTCTCCCTGTTCCTGCATCGGGGAATGTTCCAGGTGGAAACCAGGGTCTAGAATTGGGAGATGGAGAGGGATAGTCGTTCCTATTTGCCTAATGTTGTGTCGTGAGGAGCCCTGGTGGCAGAGTGGGTTACACGTTGGGCTGCTCACTGCATGGTCAACAGTTCAAAACCACCAGCCGCTCTGCAGGAGAAAGAAGAGGCTTTCTACTCTCATCAAGAGTTAGTCTCAAACCCACAGGGGCCGTTCTACTCTGTCCTGTGAAGTCACAAGGAGCCAGAACCGACTCTGGCAGTGAGCTTTTGGTGACGCTCTGTCTTACCCGATGACCTTCCCTCCTCCCGTCCTCCCCTCGCCCCCCAGACCCAAAACCAAACCATTGCTGCCAATTCTTTTTTTTTTTTTTTTATATAACCCAAGTTCTCCTTCCATACCGATCATGGAAGGAGTCCATAGCTCAAATAACATTTCAAACGCCAGCCAGCAAGTCAATTCTGAGTCCTAGAGACCCACCCGAGCAACCCAGATGCCGGTAGTGCCCATCCTCCTTGGGGTGCAAAACACCTGTCTGAGGTTCTGGCCTGGCACCCTAAGCCTCGGATTGCGCCACACACTGGCCCAAAGGGTTGAAAATCCAGGGCACCCAGGGCAGGGGATGAGGAGACTAAGTGCTGAGTAATGGATGAGAGAGTGGACCCACTCAATGCAGCTCCTGCCCACTGACCCCCCTTGCCATTAAGAGCAAAGGCCAAGCTCTCTGAGAGGGCCCTGCCGGGCCTGAACCCGCCTTCACCTCCAGGCTCAGGTTCGCCCTCGCTGCGGACGCCTGGTAGCCTTCAGCGCTGGTGGGGAGAATCCCCATGGTGTGTGGGCTGTGACCCGCGGTCGGCGCTGTGCTCTGGCACTGTGGCACACGTGGGCACCTGAGCACAGGGAACAGGTGAGGGGTTGCAGAGGGAGGGAGTGGTGGGGGGTTCTTGTGGGTGGGGAGGGTCCCTGTGGGCCAGGGGAATGAACTGACCGGCCCCCAGCAGGGGTCTTTGGGGCAGGGTGGGCTGCGGCTCATGGGGCCAGTCTCTTCCACCACCCTTAGGAGTGGGCGGAGGCCAAGGCGCTGCTGCAGGAATCCGAGAAGACCGAGGAAGAGGAGGAGGAGGAGGAGAAAATGCCCAGCAGAGGCCCTGCCCCAGAGCCCCCCAGCCCCAGGCTGCAGCGGGTCCAAGGCAAAGCGGGGAAGCCCCCTCGGGTCCGGGAGGAGCTGTGAGGGGCTGTCCCAGCCCCCAAGGATGTGACTGCCAGACATGCGGAGGGCTCCGGGGAACATTCGGAGCCCAACATCGACTGCTGTCCGTGCATTCCCACCATCTGGGGCCCAGGGTCCAGCCCAGGCCAGGCTTCCAAGGACACTGCACTGACTAGCCCAGAGCTCCCAGGCCTGGCCCCACTGACTGGGGATATCATGGCTCCCTGAGCAGAAATGGCAGAGGGCACAGAACTGCCTACTTTCCACAAGGAGGGGGCGGGGCTGCCTGGTCCCCCTCACCCCAGCCTGCGCAATAAAGAACATTCAGACCCCTCCGTGGGGCTCGGTTGGGTGTCTTCAGGTTCTGTGCCTGTGCGGTCAGGTGGCTGGGGCTGGCCTGGAGGAGGCAGGTGTCTCTGGGCCTCCCGAGGGAGGTAGGGTGCTCAAGCTGAGATTTGTCAGGGAAATCTCACCACCTGCTCCCCTCATGCAAATGCACCCCAGCCTGGCAGCTGTTCCCTGTCCTCCGCTCAGCTGGGGCAACCAGGCCCCTCTGGCTCCTGCCTCCACAGCCCCAGCAGGACCTCATGAGTCAGGGGCACAGAGGATGGGGTTTCCCTTAATTCCTCCCCCCAAGGTAATAGGCAGCCCAACCATCTTCTAGGGATCCCCTCTACCTCTCCCCACCCCGCTCCAGGATCAGACCTGAGGGCAGCTGGTTGGGGTTTGTTCAGAAGTAGGATTATCCAGATCAGCCCCCCTCTAATCTCAGCTCCTGACTGCACCTCCCTGTGCTCCCCCCACCCCTGAGGCGGCTGAGGGCCACCTTTGAGGCTCCTTCTACACTCATACTCCCCCTTATGGACTGGTCCCGGTGGGGGCCAGGTCTGGGGGTGCTGGAGCCCTGGCTGATGCTGCTCCCATGCACCCCTTCCAAACGTCAACACCTAATCCTCGCAGCTTTACTCTAATCCCATGGGCCTCTCTCAGCCTCAGAGACAGACCAGGAGAGCACCCTTCCCACTTCCCTCCCTCTCAGGCAGTCGGGTCCTAGGGGCCTCTCCCCTCTCCAGAGCCAGGTTCCCACCCCTCACCCCACTCCTCCCACTTCTCACCCCACCCTAGTCTGCAGGCCCAGGTCTCTGGAGTGGTTGGCTCTTTCCCCTCCACTGCAGCTGATTCCATTTGCCTCCTGGTCACTGTCACCGCCCACCCCCACCCCCAGCTCGCTTGCTGGTCCTAGTCTGGGCCAGGCCAGGCCACCTGTCTGGCAGCCTTGGGCCAGGTGAGCGCCGGCTTTGCAGCTAGGGAGTAAGAAGGTGCCTGAGCACTGGAGCGGGCAGCCCGGGAGAGATCCAGCCAGAGCCCAAGTAAGAGGGGGCTGGTGGGCTCTGTGCTCTGGGACTGAGGCCTTGGGGGGTGGGGGTAGGGGAAGCATTCAGGCAGGGGTAGGAGTGAATGCACAGGACTCCAGATATTGAGGACCCAGGGAGGGAGGGGGGATGGGTACCCCATTTATCTCCCCATTCTTGGCATGGGCTTCAGCCCTCCTGAGGAGTCCGGGGCAGGGTGTTTGGAAGTTCCCCAATGACCAGCCCATGTTCCCCGCAGGAGCAGGCGCAGCTCCTTGACCTGGCGGCCATGGGAGAGATGGAGCAACTGCGGCAGGAGGCAGAGCAGCTCAAGAAGCAGATTGCAGTAACCCCAGAGCCCTCCCATTCAGGGTCCCCCCCCCCTAGCACTGAACCAGAATCAGGAGGGAGTGTGGCCTAGGGGTGGGGGCTGGGTTTTCTCTTGAATGACACCTGGAGACCACTGACCAGCCACCTCCCGATCTTGGGTTGCATACTGTCGACCCGAGCCCCAAACCCTCATCCCTCGAGGCCCACCCCTCCCCTGCCCGTGCCCCTGTCTGATGTCTGCTTCCCCTAGGGTGCCAGGAAAGCCTGTGCGGATAGCACGCTGGCAGAGGTGAGCCCTCCTGTCCCCCGGAGGGCAGGGCGTGAGGGGTGAGGCTGGGAATGCCCTGACCGGCCCCAAGCAGGTACTGAACACGAGGGACAGCATGTCCTCAGGCTGAGCCCGGGCGGCTGGTGAATTCATGCAGCAACATCTGGTTAGAGAGCGACTCAGTTGGGCGCTGTGTTAGAGGCTAAAGATACCAGGATGCAGACGTTGTCTCTCCTGGTCCTCCACCTCCCAGGCAGGGTCGGAGGATGAAGGGACTTTGTAAATGGAAAAGCCCTGGAGACATTAGCGCCAACAGTTGCTCAATGTGCTAGTTCATCAATTCAGACACGCGGTTTCTCCACATTCTGACATCTGAGAGGTGTCTAACCAAGGATGATGCCTTCAGGGGAGAGCTGACAGCACCCCCTCTCCTTTCTTTGTTCTATGTAAAATCATGGCATGTCTCAGTTAGTGGTAACCCAGACCACGGCCCTTGAGCCAGACACTGGGCTAAATCGCTTTTCATTTTCACAACCCTGGGATAAGGCTTTATTTTGCACGTGGGGAAGGCAAGAAACTTGCCCAAGAGCACAAAGCAAGTCAATGGCAAGTCAATTGTGGATTCGGAAACCCTTGTCTAAGTCTAAAAGCTGGTCAGAGTTTTCAGGGCAGCTCAGGTACCAAGAGGTTCCAGCTAGAGTCATGGTGCCCCGGGGGTGCCCAGTGACAGAGCTGGCCACACTGCAGTGTTGAGCCCAAGTCTGTGTTTAGCGAGGTGGGCCAAGCGGGAGTCTTCCATCAGGAAGACCACCTACCAAACAGCCCTCGCTCTCCCCCAGCCCCTGCTCGAGCCATTGTTCAGCCCTTACGTGCCCACCACTGGTGCTGGGGCCTCTCTCCCCCAACGGGACCAAGAAGACTCATTTCTCTAAGGCAGGGGGTGGGGGATGGGGTGGGGATGACCAGGAGCAAAACCAGCATATACTAGTCTACGGCTGTAACACAGGTCCTGCCATGTCCCCTGCCCACTGACCTCCAATGCCCCTTTCTCCACAGTTGGTGTCTGGCCTGGAGGTCGTGGGGCGAGTCCAGATGCGGACGAGGCGGACACTAAGGGGGCACCTGGCCAAGATCTATGCCATGCATTGGGCCACTGACTCCAAGTGAGGCTTGAGAGGCCGGGGGTGGGGAGGGGGAAGCAGGCAGGCAGGAGACGCTGGGTGACACGGCTCCCTCTCCCAGGCTGCTGGTAAGCGCCTCGCAGGACGGGAAGCTGATCGTATGGGACACCTACACCACCAATAAGGTACCAGCCTGGCTCCCTGACCACCTTGCTGGGGTACCGGCTGCCAGCTCAGCCAGGGGCTCCTCTGCTCAAACCCACCCTGCCGCAGGTGCACGCCATCCCACTGCGCTCCTCCTGGGTCATGACCTGTGCCTACGCCCCCTCGGGGAACTTTGTGGCATGCGGGGGACTGGACAACATGTGCTCCATCTATAGCCTCCGATCCCGGGAGGGCAGCGTCAAGGTCAGCCGGGAGCTCTCCGCGCACACAGGTGAGTGGACCCTCTCCATCCCAAAGTCCCGGGACCTCAGGCCCCTGGCAGATGGTGACTCTGTCCTTGCAAACACTGCCACCAGGTTACCTCTCCTGCTGCCGGTTCCTGGACGACAACAACATCGTGACCAGCTCCGGGGACACCACGTGGTGAGGACCCATGCTCTGGGTGAGTGGGGGCCAGCCCTGGCCCGGGTGCAAAGTGGCCTTTCTCAGGGACGGTGCCTCTCCTCCCTCCCGCAGTGCGCTGTGGGATATAGAGACGGGGCAGCAGAAGACGGTGTTTGTGGGCCACACGGGTGACTGCATGAGCCTGGCCGTTTCTCCCGACTTCAAACTCGTCATCTCGGGGGCTTGTGACGCCAGCGCCAAGCTCTGGGACGTGCGGGAGGGGACCTGCCGTCAGACCTTCACGGGCCACGAGTCGGACATCAACGCCATCTGTGTGAGCCCCTTCCCGCCCGACGCCCCAGCCGTGGCCAGCTCCCCTGGCTCTTAGTGTTGCCAGGTTTCAAGACCAATGTCACAGTTAGCACTCTCATTCGCTCTCTGAAGAGAAGCGGCTAGCTATGCAGAGACGGAGACAGAGCCAGAGTCCACTCCACCCGCGAGGCCCTGCAAGGCAGAGAATCGCCCTGGAGGTGGAGGCTGTCCGTCAGCCTGGTCTCTCTCTGAAAATGCTGGTCCGGATACATTTGAGGGCATGGTTTTTGTGAACAATGTGCAGACACCATGCCTCTGTGCTCCCTTAAATACTTTAGTGTGTATTACTTTTTTAAAAAATAGGCTATTCTTTTTCCTTTAGACTTTT
>NW_022111256.1:1120425-1140481 GCF_000313985.2 Echinops telfairi | reverse complement strand
TACAATATATATTCAGATCTCACTTAGTATTGCAACAAGGCCCTCATTGCCTTATTGTTTCCCCCTGTGCATGGTCCTCTTCAGGAACATGCATCCCATTTTCCTCCCGTGGATCCACATTAAGCTGAGCCCCTGCCCTGCCATTCTGAAGTAGGCTTGTTCTCAGTCCGAGTGAACTGGTTGATCATGACAAGACAGTGGCATCTTTCCCTGACCCTGGGGTCCCCCTTGAGCGGCGCCGGCTGCACTCACTGGCCACGTGGAAATGGCGCCTGGGAAGAATGTTGGTTGTGAACACAGTGTGGTGTGCTGGCTCCTTTTCAGCCAGTGCTGGGGAAGGGATAGGCGGCAGGGTGGTGGTGGTGGTGTCTGAGCCAGGTTCCAGACAGGGCAGGACAGGTGGTGGCTTCCCCAGGCTGGAGTCCTGACCACCCCCCTGCACTATCAGTTTTTCCCCAACGGAGAGGCCATCTGCACGGGCTCGGACGACGCCTCTTGCCGCCTCTTTGACCTGCGGGCGGACCAGGAGCTGACGGCCTATGCCCACGAGAGCATCATCTGTGGCATCACCTCCGTGGCCTTCTCGCTCAGCGGCCGCCTGCTCTTCGCAGGCTACGACGACTTCAACTGCAATGTCTGGGACTCCATGAAGAGCGAGCGCGTGGGTGAGGCTGCCACCTCCTGCCACCCCTCTCTGTCCTCACACCAGCGCCCCTTGTTGGGACCCACTCACTGCTGCGCCTCAATTAGTGGGTAGCTCTGAGACCCAGCCCAAGGACCCAGCGCCCGCAGCTCCCCATCTATGACCATCTTCCCTCAGAGAAAAGTTGCTCTTGGGCCCCATGGGTGCCAGGAGTCAGCCCCTCTGTCCAGTCACTTCTGGGTTCTTGAGGTTCCAGACCAAGGGTGTTCTCATGGAAGTGTGGGGGAGAATCAAGGCGTTCGGGGAAGACCTGAGGGCCCTGACCCCAACCTGGGGCCATGACTGGGCCCAGCATGAGCGTGGCTGCTGCTCGGAAGGCGGGGACGACCAGTGCCGAGTGACAACACTGGTCCCAGAGTTTGAATCTCAACCCTAATTCTGCTGCTTACTTCCTGAATGCCTGGGTCTGTTTTTTCATCTGCAAACAAGGAGTGGGACTGAAGGGCCTTCCCTGTTTCCCAGGACCCATCCACATATGGGAGTAACCCCCGCCCTTGTCTTCCTCATTGCACACCCGGCACCATCGCAGACTTGAGGGGTTGACCTCAAGAGAAACCCCCTTCTTACTTAGAGTAACCCTCTTCAGTCTTCTCCAGGGGCTAAAAGTCCGATAACTAGCCTGCTAACCGATGACCCCTGTATGTGCACACACACACACGTTTTCTCCCACAGCCATGCGAGGAGGCAGGCTAACCCTGACCTTCTTCTTCAGGCATCCTGTCTGGCCATGACAACAGGGTCAGCTGCCTGGGGATCACGGCGGATGGGATGGCGATGGCCACAGGTTCCTGGGACAGCTTCCTCAAGGTCTGGAACTGAGGAGGTTGCAGGCGAGGGAGGCAGAAGGCCATGGAGACCCCCAGCTGCATCTCCTTGAGGTTCCTCTTCTATATTCTGGCTGCTTTTCCCACCAAGCGTTCTGTCTGGCCCACAGGGGGGTTTGAGGAGTGTGCCCCTGAGAGACAGCATCAAGACAGAGGTGGTGTCTTCTCCCTTGGTCTCCCCCTCCTCATAGTCCCACAGCCTCCCCCTTACTGAGCAAGGACAACGGACCCTCTCCTGCTCCAGCCCTGCCAGGTCCATTAGAGTCTCCAAGTCCGAGCTCTTTCCCCACGGCCACTACCAATGCTCTGACCTGGGTGGTTCAGGTGGCTCAATCTGGACCCTAGCTCTGACCTTGTGACATCGCTCGGGTGCCGCTGGGGACCTGGTCCCCTTTTCCTACTGTCCTGTGTTCTCTCCTAAAGCACCTGTAATAAAGTGTAGCGCCATGCTATGTCTGTGTTTGGCTTCAAACCAAACGGAAACCTTCGGCCATGGAGTCAGTTCCAACTCATGGCGACCCCATACCAAAACACACACACAAACAAACAAAAACACGAAACAGTTCATTTCAACTCGTGGGGACCCCATACCAAAAACATAAGCAAACTGTCAGTTCTAACTCATGGCAACCCCGTACCAAAACACACACACAAACTGTCAGTTCTAACTCATGGGGACCCCATACCAAAAACATAAGCAAACTGTCAGTTCTAACTCATGGCAACCCTGTACCAAAACACACACACACACTGTCAGTTCTAACTCATGGCAACCCCGTACCAAAAAACAAACAGTCCGTTTCAACTCATGGCGACCCTATAGGACAGGACACAACTGCCCCTGTGGGTTTCTGAGACTGTAAAGCTATAGAGCCTCATCTTGCTCCCTTGGAGCAGCTGGTGGTTTCAAACTGCTGACCTTGCTGATCACAGCCCAACAAGTAACCATTATGCCACCAACAACCCTATGGGACAGAACTGTACCGGAAGGTTTCTGAGACTGTAAGTCATCACAGGAGCACACAGCCTTTATTTTCCTCTAGTGGAGTGTCTGGTGGGTTTGAACCACTGACCTTTTGGTTACCAGCTCAATGCTTAACCCATGGCACCAACAGGGCTCCTTATGCTTGGCTCTATCCTGGTTTAAGTCCCCAAACACCTGAATCTCACTTCTTCACCCATGGAAGGCAGCCTTGTCCTTTTCACCAGTAAAGCTCAGAGAACCAAAGGCTCCCCTTTCCACTGATGCAAGAGGTTTGGAACTAGAACTCTGTGGGACCCCACTGCAGTCCTGGTCTCCCTGGAGGAGACGCCTGGTGGAGGGAGCTGGAGTCACAATTAATTAGAGGTGCTTATCTGCAGGGAAAGCCTAGTCAAGACAGGACAGGGCTAAGTAACAGGGTTGGGTGCAAGGGTAATGGCTTTAGCAAAGTAATTCTCAAGAGCAGCAAAGTCACAGGCGGGCAAGAAGAAATGGACTTGGTTTCTAGCACAAGTTCAGATCCCAGGCGCCACTCTGTCACTGAATCAAAAACTGTTAAGTGTCTATCAGGCGACATTGTGCTTGGGCCTCAAGGAGCCAACAGGCAACGCGATGCAGCAAAGCATTGCAGGTGCAGTGATAAAGGCTGGTACTTGGGAAAGATGAGAAGACATGCGGCGAACTGGGGGTAGGGTGGGGTAGGGGTGGAGTCTGAGATGAATCAGGGGCAGAAGGTATTCACCTGGAGGTGGGGGAGTGGGTTCTCCAACAGCCTGCCTGCGGTGTGTGTGTGTGGATTGCCGTTGAACAGGAGTAAGGTTATAAAAGGCTCTTAAGTGCCAGAAGCCACTGAAGAGTCTTGAGCAGAGTCGTGCTATGCCAGTCACAAAGGCTCAACTTTTCACAAAGACAGCCTTACCAGCTGTGTGGGTTGAATTAGAGGGAGGGGTGTCTGGAGCCCAGGTAGGCTGCAGGTGGTAAAATCACAAGAGTGATGGGGACAGAGGTAGGGCAAGGGAGAAGAATGGGAATGAGATTCTAGATAGAAAATTATTGATCAAGTGCTAGGATGTGGGGCATTCTGAGGAAAGGCTTGCAAATGGTGGCCAAGGTTTGGAATTGAATAAATGGATGACCGATGCTCTTGCATATTGGAACAGGAGATGAGCAACAGCTGCTGGCGGGAGATGATAAATTTAATTTTAGACCAACTGGAGCTGGCTGGTAGAAGGCCTGGTGGTGCAATGGTTATGCATTTGGCCGGGATCCACAAGGCAAGCAGTTTGAAACCACCCGCTGCTCCATGGGAGAAAGATGGGCTTTTTACTCCTGTAAAGAGTTACAGGCCTCCTGCCCCCCCGCCCAAAAAAAAAAAGTTACAGTCTTGGGAATCCACAGGGGACAGGTCTACCCTGTCTGAAGGATCACTGAGTCAGAAGCCGCTGATGGCAGTGAGTAATTGGATAAAGGGTCATGGTTAGAGAGACCTGGGAATCATCAGAATGTATGGGGATGAATGCCTGGAGAGAGCAAGGGGACAGGTCAAGGA
Source organism: Echinops telfairi (assembly GCF_000313985.2). Classification (NCBI taxonomy): domain Eukaryota; kingdom Metazoa; phylum Chordata; class Mammalia; order Afrosoricida; family Tenrecidae; genus Echinops; species Echinops telfairi. The sequence goes on along the minus strand of NW_022111256.1, from coordinate 1,136,423 downwards.
GGGAGAGAAGCTGCAGGGAACCTTCACACCGGGGAGCACAGGCTCTTCTGGCTGGTGTTTTCTACCCAGAAGACCCAGCACAAGGTTTAGGTATAACACTTAAAAAAACATTTTAAATTACTTCCTTTAATATACAAGAAACATTAACAACAAAGGTCCGATCACGCTCTCAAAGGAAGCCCAACCGAGGGGTGTAGAAGAGTCAGAAAAAAACCAACCAACCACACTACTTCTGAGTTCGGCAGAGAAAGGCAACATCACGAAGCTCCGGGTGATTCCAGTACTGGGGTCACGCAGGGCCTAGCTCTCCACCAGGGCAAAGTGCTGGTTTTCCTTGTCATGGCCCTGGCTTGGCTCCCACGCTTGCCCTCTGGTTTTCATTAGTCGCCTAGTTCCGAGGCGGGGCCCCTCTTTGAGTTCCCTAACGTTTCCACTCAGGGGAGAAGGCCGCTTTCCCTGAAAGGAGAGTGTGCGAGTGGGAAGATCCGAGTAAAAGGGTCCCCCACTCCCTGGACTGGATTGCTTCACCATGGCCCCCTCTCCCTTTACCTGCCGTGGTGTCAGGGTCCCAGGGGAGTTGTCATCCTGAAGGATAGTGAGAGGGGATCGCCCTATGCCCTTGCCCTTGGGTTTCCGTCGGGTGCATTTAGAACCTAGCGTGGGTTGGGAGTTAAAGCAAGGACCCCCATTAGTGGCTTCCACTTGACTCCTTTCACATTAGCATAGCACATTCTCCTGGTGTCTCTGATGGACACCTTGTCCTTAAGATTCTGTACCTGAAGATTGAGGCGTCTCAGGCTCTCTCAAGGGCTTCTCTGAGCCCTGGCTGGCCATCAGGCTCTCTGGAGGCTGGCCTGCTTCCTCTGTGGAAAACACCTCTTTGGAGGGGAGCTCTGTTTGGCTCAGAGGCGGTATCAGATCGTCTCTCGAGACCTGGGTGCCCAGAGGTAAGTCTAATTTGGGAGATGAAGGTGGCTCTGGGGGCAGAACAGGCTCTGGGGAAAGACTTGACTGGGGAGCTTCGGTGTCAAATACTTCACTCAGCTGCTTCACCAGTGGGCTCGGAGGCTCTAAAGGAGATACGTGAGGTGGGACACATTTGACCCGCTGCCACAGATCCCTCAACCAGCTGAAAAGAACACAGGAGTTGTGGCATTCCTGCCCAGGTGGGTGAGGGAATTGGAAGAGGGAAATCAGGGGAGAGGGGGCAATGTGGAGAAATGAATGAGGCGAGGAGTTGGGGAGACAACAGAATTCTCTTGGAGGAGTCCTGAGACCCACCACCCAGGGCCCAGAACCCACCGCTGGTGGTCTTCATAGGTGTCCGTGCAATGCCGAGGGTAGGTGAGCGCGGATCGCAGTCCTGCGTGGAGTTAGGACCCTCCTGCTGTTTCCCTGATGGTAGGCTTGGCTCTGCAGAGCTCTCCACCTGTGACGACCACAAGCAGGCCAAGTTTGGCTTGGGACTCTCCTCTCCCCAGGCCCTTGGCCTCGGGCAGACATTCCAGGGAGAGTTTGCAAAGTCCTCGCACCTACCCCACACAGGCTGAGAAGGTGCAAAAGAAAGCCCCGAAGTGGGAATGGTGGCGAGAGTTAGGGTCCACTCAGGGCCAAGTGCGGCGGGGGCGCAACCACTTGCTCCTCGCCTCCCCTTCCCCGCCCCGCAGTATACCTGGATGGGTGTGCGCTGGATCCCCGCACTCGGAGAACGCGGGTCCGCCACTCGAGCCAGGAGCTTGTTGTGCGGCGGAGACCGCGCTGGGGTGACCGGGACGCTCTTGGCCAAGCCCATGTCCACCAGGAAAGCGGGCTGGGGCAGGGCCCGGCTCGAAAAGAGGAAGGGAGGCCTGCGAGAAGCGACTCAGGTCTCAGCTCTTACCAGGATCGGGCCCGCATTTGACCCAGGACAACCCGATCTTCCCAGTGTCCAAGGGAGGAACCTCCCGGCCGCTGTGCAAGAGCTACTTGCGGGGCTTAATGGCTGGTGCAGCTGACCAGGAGGTGCATCCTAAGCCTCCTGGGACCCCTAATTTATTCAAATCACTTACCGGGCCCCAGTGCCACCTCGAGTCCACCGGAGCTCGAGTCTCAACTCCCGAAGCTAAGTTTCAAACTTCCCGCCACGCCCCCTGCCTTGACCCTATTGGCTACCCCGACGTTGGCGTCCCCTTGCTATGGACGTTACCATTGGACTGGAAGCACGTCAATCAGAGGGGTCCTGGGACCAACGGACGGAGACTTGGCTTATCGCGAGACTTTGAGCGCTAGTTTTCGCTTTTGAAACCTCCAGGTTCAAAGACAAATTATTTTATTAACCAAGAGAGAAACCATAAACGATCACGCTGTTATGTTCAAAACCAGTTGGAGATGGAGCTAGGATGGTTTCGCTTGAGACGAGTGGGATAGGAATAGTTATTGGTCGAAGCAGCTATTAATCACTCGATACTAACTCGTTCCAAGCTCAGCCTCATGGGGCAGGCCTTTTTCAAATATTAGGAAGGCAAATCGCTTTTTAGTCACTTAGTATTTTCTGATTGGACAAGTCCCCAGCAAAGGTTCTGGGACCGATTGGCTTAAATATCTGTCAATTTCTCCTATAGAAGGCACTCGAAGGGATTGCAGCCCACACCCGGGGTCCCGCCTGGCCGCTCGACAGACGCATAGACCGTAGAGAAGTGAGACTGGTTCTTTCCACTATCAATTGTGTCAGAAGCGCTTTTCATTGGCTTTCGTCAGGAGTGGGAGCAGAAGGGGGGGGGGGCACTAGCAGTCAGGCCCCGCCCAACTGCCATTCTCGCGCGGCTTCCCTTCGGCGCATGCGCCTAATCAGTACTGCTCATTGGACGCGAGGAAAAGGGGGTGGGGGACTGGGAACGGTGGGAGCCGCCGTGTGGAAGAGCCGCTGCCGGTATCATGGCGGAGCTGTGTGAGGAGGCGCTGATATCAGTATTACCAACAATCCGCGTCCCTAAGCCTGGAGACCGGGTCCACAAAGACGAGTGCGCCTTCTCCTTCGACACCCCGGTAAGCTTGTTCCCCACGTCCGCAGCGAACACGACTTCCTTCCTTCGCCCTGGTCATTCTGCCGGGGCCTGCAAGGCTTGAGCGGCCGCCTCCCCGCGGTGCACCACGGGACTTGGAGTCTCCCACGCTCCTCCGCCCCGTTGCATTTCATTCTCTGGGCCCGTCGTCAGACTACTATCCCCGGAAGCGACCGCGCTCTCCAAATCCGCTCCCTCCCTCGCGGAGCACTGTGGGGATTGTTGTTGCTCACTCCCCTCCGCCGCCCTCAACTAAGGGCACAACCCGACCTTCGGACTACATCTCCCGTGCGGCCCCTTGAGAAAGTCTCAGAGCTGCCCTGGGCTCTTGCGCGTGGCTCTCTGGGTTTTGTAGTTTCATGATGGGGGCGACCCCCGCCCCTATTCTGAGCCGAGGTGGAGGGGTAGTGGTGTCTGCAGTTGCTAGGCGGCTAGTCGTCTGAAAGGGGCGTTGAAGTCGATGGATAGAGAAAGGCCGCGTTAGGGAAACCACCCGTGGTTAATATGGACCTGGGGCGGGGAGGTGGGTCATTGATAATGAGAGGTGAACCTTGCTCGCAGCACCCCAGTACAGAGAAAATGGGACACCTCATTGAAGGCATTCCCAGAGAAATGTTTCCTTTCTTGGTGGGTGCTAAGGAGTCTTACCCATCCCGGCTCCCACTCTTGACTAGTTAGACAAAACTGCCACCCACACCGCGCTTCACGTTCTGCAGGCTCCACCCGGTGCCTCCCTGCAGCAGCTCCATCCAGGCCGGAGCCTGCACAGAGAGGACAGCAGCCTGGGACCCGCCCCCCACCCCCCTTGCCACCCCTCCCTTCAAACCACGACTGGGCCCTGCCCATGGTGTTCAGCCGGACCAGCTCGTGGCTGGAAAACTGCAAGTCAGAGGGGGAAGGCTTGTTCAAGCTTCACCACTGCTGAGTACAGCAGCACCACCGAAGGCCCCAGTTCAGGAGCCCTGCTGTCATTTGGGGCTTGCTCGATTTGCTGGACTTGCATGGGGTCTCAGACAATGTGCTGCTTCTCTGAAATCGGGGCTTCAACAAAGGGATAAAAAGGACTTCTCGAGCCGACCTTCAAGGGGCCATACCGTCTGTGGTGCCCTCGGCAACTTTTAGTTCCAACAGAGGAGTTTTCATCCCCACAGAGCTCCCACATTCCTCCAGATTCTCAAATGCATGGATTTCTCAAGCGCCCTCCTCCTTGGGAGGGAAGTGGTTTTCTGCATTCCTAGCATATGGTAGAAGATGGTGGGTGCCTCCTTACACTCCGTTCCCTGCCGCCTCTCTCCTCGGTCACAACGTTGACTACTTTAAAAGAAGTTTTTACACTCTTCTGACACTCTCCTTCTCTCACGCCAAGTCAAGAGGTCTGCTGGTGACCTAGTTGCCTAATTGACCGTTTTTGCCACGTTTGATGATCTTTACATTCGGTTCATGGTGAGAGGCCCGTGGGTGACTTCCCGGGTGGTGGGAAGTGCACTGTTTGCCTGTGAACCTTGCAGCCCATGCTGTTCTAGGGAGTGGCGCAGAGCAATCTGGGATCAGGACTGGCTCCGCATCGTCCTAGTTTTCACTTCACTGCAGGGAGATTTTCAAGGCCACTGAGCCTTTTATTCTGGGAAGAAGATGCCTATTGTTACTCAAAGCCTTGACTTTCTGGGAAGACTGTTATTGTCTCCAATTTCCTCCTCCACCTTCTCCCTCTGTTTACTACAAAGGCTCCTATGTGAGCTTTTTCAGCCTTGGGAGGAAGCCCACCCTCCCTCTTCAGACCTTTTGTCTTTCCTGGTCTTCTTACTGGCTTGTACTCGTTCCAATTGCCTCATTAATGATGCTAGATTGTTTTGGGAAGAAGGTGACCTTGAGGTTAGAGGTAACTAGATGGCACTTTGGTGGGGATCGTAGTTATTGATCAGGCTTCAGTGGGAGAGGAGGTGGAGGGTTCACAGGGTGGCCCCGTTTGACCCCCCAAGAAGAATGTGGTATAGGAAAGGTCTGTGCTTGCTGGCAAGCACAAGGGTTACAAGCTCTATTCTGGTGCTGCAATCTGCTCCCCTATCCTAGAGGGCAGGTCCTGTTTGTCTTGGGTGTCCCTAACTGCTCCACTGTCTGACATGAACATCTTTTCTCTCCTAAGAAAGGACCCTTTCCCCTCTGAATGTCATCCCTGGTGCTCGCAGTACACATGGTTGATTGCCATTTACTTTCGGGATCTCTTGACTCTGGAAAGAGGAGTGGGAAGTGAGTTCTCTGGGATTGACTAGAGGGGACCAGTGTCCAAAGGAACAAAAAGGATGAATGGTGACTCAGATGTTAGCTAGCCCTCTGATGGCCTTTTTGGTTCTTATCAAAGTCATCAAAGGGGATGGGGAGAATCTAAGCCAGGTAACAGTCACAGAGGGATAACCAACTTGCTAAGGGCCACACGGTGTTAGAAAACAGAACCTACCTTCTGGAAGCCAGGAGTTTTAGCTCCAGGTCTCTGACTTCCCTACCTGGCCAGACTTGATCCGCCTGTGTATCTTGCACTGCAGGAGTCTGAGGGGGGCCTGTACATCTGCATGAGCACCTTCCTCGGCTTCGGGAAACAATATGTGGAGAGACACTACAACAAGACGGGCCATCGAGTCTACCTGCACCTCCGACGGACCCGGCGCCCGGTAAGGACAGGGCAGAGGGTGGCGCAGACACACCCCACAAAGCACTGCTTTACAACCTCTGCCCTTCTTACCCACTGGCTTCGGGTCCTCTTTTTTATCTACTTTTGTGTGTCTTGAAAACCTGGATTGAACATGGTGAACGGAGTTAATGTCACTTAACCACACACAGGAAGATATTGGAATGGCAATGTTTTGTGACTTGTTCCTATACTTGGTATTTGGTTTTCTGCCCAACAGTTGTGGCTCGTTGCATTTTGTGACACTGCTGGCAACCTCCACAGTCTCCCAGCCCATGTGTCATGTCCCTTCCTCCTGTGTTGCTCGTCTCCTTTCTCCTCCCCTCCTCCCTCCTCCCTTCAGAGCTTTATCCCTGGGAAAATGCTGTCCTTTGAGCTCACACGGTTGATGGTTCCAAGGAGGCGGGACTCCCCTGGTGTGATTGGTCACCTGGTAGCCCCATCTGCTGCGTGGCTGAAAGTTGGGTCAAGGGGATGAGCTCAGTTCAGGCTTGGGGGTGAGATGGGGGTGACTAAGGGCAGTAGTTGGGAGGACGGGACAGGGTCTACCAATTTCTACCCAACCGTTGAGCTTAACTGTTACATAGAGATTTACTTCACTCACACACACACTTGGCTCAGTATCTTTGTCTGCTGCAACCTCTTCCTAGTCCCCCACCATCCATCCTCGGAGTCTTCCCTTCCCTGGCATCAGGTGCCCTTAATGAGCCTGCTCTTCTTACCCCCTTGCAGAAAGAGGAGGACACCACCACAGGCACCGGAGACCCTCCCCGGAAGAAACCTACCAGACTGGCTATTGGTGAGCAGCATGGACATTTGTTCTCTCCTGTGAGCTGGCCTTCCCTCCCCCTCTCGGCGGCATCAGGGAAACCCCCGCACAGGGTCCTAGAGCTCAGGAGGGGATAAAGAGGGGGCATTGACCTGTGGCGGCTGTCCTACTCTTCCTCTTCCTCCCTGTCCTGCCAGGTATGGAAGGTGGGTTTGACCTCATGGAGGAAAAGCTTGAATACGAAGAGGATGTGAAGATTATCATTTTGCCTGATTACCTGGAGATTGCCCGGGAGGGACTGGGAGGACTGCCGGACCGGGTCAGAGAGCGGGTAGGAGACCCTTCCCGCCCCAGCAGCAGAGATGGTGGGGCCAGGGCAGGGGTGCTCAGAGTAGTGAGGTACTGGGTGAGCATCACCAGAGCTGAAGAGCACGGTGGGGAGGGAGGTGCACAGAACTGGGTGCTGTCTCTGACCCGCTACGTCCCCCTCCACAGGTGACCAGTGCCATAGATGCCCTGCTGCGGGCCGACTCTGCCTCCCGCAAGCAGGAGGTGCAGGCCTGGGATGGGGAAGTGCGGCAGGTGTCTAAGCACGCCTTCAACCTCAAGCAGCTGGACAACCCTGCTCGAATCCCGCCCTGGTGAGGCCTGGCCCTTACACCTTGGGGCACCACTGTCAGGGCAAAGACAAAGAGCCACCTTTTGCTGGGGATCTGGTGGGAGAGCGGGTTTGCCAAGGGCAGGACTGAGAAGGAGACTGACAAAGCAGGGCCCCCTCCAGAGGAGAGCAGGTGGGAGGGCTCTTGGGGCAGGTGAGAGCCCCCTTTCCTGGCCACACGCATCACCCCCAGCCTCCCTCCCCACTCACCTCTTTGGGCAGTGGCTGGAAGTGCTCCAAGTGCGACATGAAGGAGAACCTGTGGCTCAACCTGACCGATGGCTCCATCCTGTGCGGCCGCCGCTACTTCGACGGCAGTGGGGGCAACAACCATGCTGTGGAGCACTACAGGGAGTCAGGCTACCCGCTGGCTGTCAAGCTGGGCACCATCACGCCCGACGGAGCAGGTAGCCCCCTTCCACACACACATGTGCTATGTATGTCTTCGTTTTGTGTGACACCAGTACATACGTGAATACATCCTCTTAATGCAAAGTGAGGATGTTCAAGATGAGACTAAATCTTCAGTTAACCCCCTGGACCTAGTCCCGTACTGACGTGAGACAGGTCAGTCCTGCCCTCACTCTGTGTGACTCCAGTCTCCAGCCCAGCTTCCCTTGCGCCTCACCTGGAAGGGCATGTGACCGCACTGTGATTCAGGCACCCAGCCCTCCTGTCCCTCTAGGGCAGGGAGTGGGATTGGTGGCCATGACAGTCCACCCTCTTGACTCTGTCCCTGCCTCCTGCCCTAGACGTGTACTCATACGATGAGGATGACATGGTCCTGGACCCCAACCTAGCTGAGCACCTGTCCCACTTTGGCATTGACATGCTGAAGATGCAGAAGGTGAGAACTGCCAACTTTACCCCTGCCCTGTGACGGGCCGCCTGAGGCAGAGGGTAGAATTTGCAGCAAGGTACTACAGTTAACCCAGTAGCCAAGATACAAGGGAAGGCTTCGAAACGACCGTGGGGAAATGCCATTATCGTTTCATTCCCTTTTCCACCAACTTGTTTAACATGCCCTCGAATGTGGGCCTCCTGTGGAAAACTCCGTAGGATCATCTGTTCCTCCAGCGAATACTAACGGAGTGCCTACGACAAGTGTGGGCCCGCTTTCAGAGGCTTGTGTTCTGGGGGAAAGGCAAGTGGTAATCACATAGTCAGCACAAACAAGTGGATGGACAGACAGACGGATGCATGCTGTGAAAGAGGGGTAGGGGCGCAACAGTCATTTATAGCAGGAGGTCTGGGGGATCAGGGATTGCCCCTGAGGAAATGGCATCGGAGTGAAATCTGCAGGTGACCCAGGATTAACTTCAGGAGGGGAAGGGCCTTTCCAGTAGGGGGCAGCACCCCTACCAGCAGAGGCGAATAGGCCTCTGAGCAGGTTGTGTGTGGCCCAGCCTGGATAGCTTACAGGCCTCTCACTTTTCAGGTGAGTTGTATTTGACCCTGTGAGAGGTCAGTGTGAAAAGGGCCAGGTGAGTGTCTTGCCCAGTCTAAAGTGCGCCTGCCTTTGCAGACAGACAAGACGATGACCGAGTTGGAGATAGATATGAACCAGCGGATTGGTGAGTGGGAGCTGATCCAGGAGTCTGGTGTGCAACTTAAGCCCCTGTTCGGGCCAGGCTACACCGGCATCCAGAACCTGGGTAACAGCTGCTACCTCAACTCCGTGGTCCAGGTGCTCTTCAGCATCCCCGACTTCCAGAGGAAGTGAGTGGTACCCTCTCCCCACAGTGGCCCAGGGTTCTGCACCCATAATCCCTTCAGCTCTCCTCCTGGCTGCCAGCCTCTGGGCAATCTCCTCCTTCAGCCGCCCTCAATAGGTGTGCGCTTTCTCCCAGTCTCAGAACAGTTCTAGGGTGCCGTGGCTGGTGTGTGTCACCACATCCCAGCCTTGCACTCATTCCCCTGGCAGAACACACCAGCAGATCCCCAGGCTCTGCAGGCCGCGCATCTGACTCCAGGGTTAGCAGGGGTAGTGACATTGGATGAGCGCCTAAGATGGACAAGTAGCACTTGAGAGGAAGGGTTTGGACCACGAAGAAGAAAGGCAGATTCTTAGCGTAAATGTTTCCTGCCTTAGTTGGGAAGCAGCCCTGGCGGCATCTTAAGTGTTGGGCTGCTAACCACATGATTGGTGGTTCAAACCCACAAGCTTCCGTGTGGGGAAAAGATGAGGATGTTGACTCCTGTAAAGATTTAGTCTCGAGCCCTTCTACCCTGTCCTATAAGTTGGGATCGAGTCAATGGCAGTGGGTTGATCTAATTCGGAGGGATCCAACACAAATTCGAAAACTTAGACTGTACCAGCAAGCTCTGCCCGGTAGACTGGGAACTAACTCTCCTACTCCTGAGCTGCCCTCCCCCTGGTAAGTGCTGTGCCCTGGCATAGTGGAGAAGGCGACAGAGATGTGGGCTCCGAGGTTCTGCTACCCGGAACCTCACACTGCGGAGAGCTTGTTCTGTGAGTTAGTAGATCACCGCTCGCTTCTCTTTTCCTCTGAGCCCAAGCAGTGATCTCTGTCTGGTTCTTAGGTATGTGGATAAGCTGGAGAGGATCTTCCAGAATGCTCCGACAGACCCCACCCAGGACTTCAGCACCCAGGTGTAGGTAGCCCTCTGTCCGAGAGTCCCTCCCACTCAGCGGGGGTGTGCACTCCCTCCCGCATGGACACCTGAGGGTGGGTGGCAGGTACCCCCTGGTCACTCACCAGCTCTTGGGTGGCTGTCCTCTTGGCTTGTTTGTCCTCGTCTTGGTCCCTGTGGAACACAAAGGTTTTCACCCTTGAGACTTGTCTGAGGTGGGCCACCATCGAGGGCGAGGGGCAGTGGGCGGGCAGGCGGGCGGGCGTCAGCGGGACTGGAGCTAACTGGTTCTCCTGGCTGTTTTCACAGGGCCAAGCTGGGCCATGGTCTTCTCTCTGGAGAGTATTCCAAGCCAGTGCTGGAGTCCGGTGATGGGGAGCAGGTGTCTGAACAGAAAGTGAGTTGGGGTGCCTCTGCCCCTTGCCGATGCTGGGGTTATTGGGAGACTGAGGTCTGGGTGCCTTAAAAGCTACCGGACGGGCTAAGCCCAGCTGAGTCCCTACCCTCACTCCCCAGGAAGTTCAGGATGGCATTGCCCCTCGGATGTTCAAAGCTCTCATTGGCAAAGGTCACCCCGAGTTCTCTACCAACCGGCAGCAGGACGCCCAGGAGTTCTTCCTCCACCTTATCAACATGGTCGAGGTGAGGGCCAGAGGGAGACTCGCAAAGTCACACTCCTCGAATGCGTCCCCCTTTGCTTCCCTCCCTCTCCCTCCTGCCCATCCTTTCCTGTCGGGGCCCCGCCCGCCTGCCACCGCCCGGGCCTCCCCCTGTTCCAGACAGTCTGCACGAACGGAGAATAGTTAGTGAGGGCGTGCTTGTACACCTTGAGCTTGCAGCCCTGTAGGATGCAATCACAGAGAAGGGCTCAGAGCTCAGAAAGAAAATAACCAGCATGGCAGCCTAGCCACACAGTGCTCCGTGGGCCAGCCTGTGGAGGAGGGGCACGTGTGCATTAAAGTCGCGAGCTGACGTCAGTCTGCTCCACCCTTGCATCCTCGAGGCTGTCTCCACCTCCTCCCCCTTTCCCCTGCCCCCCCAGTGAACCTGCTCAGCCTCCTGTTCCCTGCCTGGCTGCCTAGAACTCCCCACCCTGTGTCTTCCCCACAGAGGAATTGCCGGAGTTCTGAAAACCCAAATGAAGTGTTCCGTTTCTTGGTGGAGGAGAAGATCAAGTGCTTGGCCACAGAGAAGGTGAAGTACACCCAGCGAGTTGATTACATCATGCAGCTGCCGGTGCCCGTGGATGCGGCCCTGAACAAAGGTAGTGTGTGCTCAGCAAGGGCTGGAAGCAGTGGCAGGCGTGCTCTGTGAGAAGCACTGGGCATATCCGATGGAGGCAAGGCCTGGCCCCAAGGGCCAGCTTGCTTCCCGGTGTGCCCTGCTTCCAGGGTCACTGGGGATGCATAGGCTTCACCTTGCCCACAGCTTGAGACCAGTCCTTGGTGAAGGACATCACCCCATTGCCAGTGTCAACTCACAGTGACCCTCTAGGACAGGGTAGAACTGCCCCTGAGTTTCCCAGATTGCAACAGTGTACAGGAATAAAAAGCCCCGTCTTTCCCCTGAGGAGCTGCTGATGGTGTCGAACTCTCGACCTTTTGGATCTCAGCCCAACCCGTAACCACTCAGCCACCAGGGCTCCTCTGGTAAAGTGGGAGGGCAGCAAAAAGAAGGCCCTCAAAGAGATGGATCGACATGGTGACAGTAGCAGGGGCTCAGGCATAGGGACCATGTGAGGCTGGGGCAGGACCGGGCAGTGTTTCGTTCTGTTGGGTTTAGCGTCTCTGGGTTGGGACCAATTTGATGGCACCTAACAACAATAACAACAACCACCACCAACACAGCCTGTTGGCCAAAGCTGTGTTGAAAAGGAGAGGCAAGACCCTAAAGTGGCTGATGGTCTAGTGGGCATTGGGAGGGGAGAGGAGCTGTAGTCAGCATGGCCGCAGAGCCTGCGGGCAAGGCTGGGGGAGAAAAGAGTCGATGCCCTCCATCCGAGGGCCCCACTGGTCCCTTCTGCCCCAGAGGAGCTTCTGGAGTATGAGGAGAAGAAGCGGCAAGCCGAGGAGGAGAAGCTGCCGCTGCCGGAACTGGTCCGGGCCCAGGTGCCCTTCAGCTCCTGCCTGGAGGCCTACGGGGCGCCCGAGCAGGTGGATGACTTCTGGAGCACCGCCCTGCAGGCCAAATCAGTAGCTCTCAAGTAAGCCCTGCTCGTCTGGGCCTAAGGCTTTGGGAGCACTGGGAGCTGTGAAATGTCTCCTGTTCTCACCTTGCGTTGTTGGAACCTCAGGCTGAGTCCTTTGGGGGCTGGTGATCTGGCAGGAGTAGACGTGGGTGACTGCTGTGTCTGTCACCTGCCCTGTCCCCGCACCCCTTCCTTCCCTCTCCCCTGGTACACCCATCACCTACAGCCATCCAGCCCCTCCTGCCTCAGAGCCGCCCTCTGTAGGGCTCCGGAGCGGTTAGCCACGGCTTTCCCCCACCCTGTGGGTCTGCTTTCATCCCTTGGTCGTGGTTGAGTGCAGGCCCTTAGGGACAGAATTAGGATTGCCAGAAACAGCCTTTGTGGTGGCGTGCCATGTTGTTGGCACAGGCTGGAGATGGGAAAGAGAGCCCTGGTCGGAAGGGAATTCACTACTTACCCTGTACTGTGTCCGCGCCTGCGGAGGGAGAGTGTGGTGGGGGATCTTTTGAGCTTTTAGGTCTCCCCCCCCCCCCAGGAGGGACTAAGGGGCTATGAGGAAAGGGGAGCCATGGGATGCTCGGGGTACCAGGACATTCTCTCTTCCCTAGGACCACACGATTTGCCTCATTCCCTGACTACCTGGTCATCCAGATCAAGAAGTTCACCTTCGGCTTAGACTGGGTGCCCAAGAAGCTGGGTATGGTGCCCGGGCCGAGGGAGGTGACGCTGAGAATGCTAGGAACCAGGAGGGGCCGTAGCACCTGTAATCCCTGCTTCTCAGACTGGCCTCTGAGCTTCCATAGTTTAGAGTTGGTGCAAAACAACGCTGACTCAGAAACGTTAGAAGGCGTCTTCAAGTTCGCAGTTAACAATCCCAACCAACGTGATTTCCATAGTTGGGTTTTTATAACCGGTCAAATGTTTTTACCTTGAGAGTCTTGGGCAGTGAGTTCTGGCTCCTGGAGAGATTACTGGTCTGACTTCCTTTTCCCAAACAAGGAAGTGGAGCTCCTCCGAAGTAGTAAACCCCCCCAAGCCGGGAGCCAGGCCGTCTAAGGTCGGGCCTGCTCTTGGTAGCTCCTCATGACCCAGCAGTGAGCTCCCCAGAAGTGGTTCTTGAGAGCCGCCGAGGCGACCCTCGCCCTGCCCTTCCCTTTGCAGACGTGTCCATCGAGATGCCGGAAGAGCTGGACATCTCCCAGTTGCGGGGGACAGGGCTGCAGCCCGGTGAGGAGGAGCTGCCTGACATTGCCCCTCCCCTGGTCACTCCGGATGAGCCCAAAGGTAGCCTTGGTTTCTATGGCAACGAAGACGAAGACTCCTTCTGCTCCCCTCACTTCTCCTCTCCGACATGTTAGTGACTCTTCCTGCCTGTCTCTCTCCTTGCTGATGGGGGGCCTTCTCTGCCTGCCTCCCCACCCTGTCCTTTGTGCTCCTCTCGTCTTCCCTTTCCGGTTTCCTCTGTCCTTTTGATCAAGCTGGGGACGCCCTAGAGCACACCCCGCCACCTTCTCCCCAGGGGTGGCCGTGGCCCTGGTTAATCGCCTCTGAAGTCCCCTTACCTCCTTGCTTGGGGGTGGGGGGGGAGTGAGTGCCCTGCAGCAGAAGCTGGGCCATTCTCTGAGCAAGCCCTGTCACCTCCCTTCTGCGCCTTTGGGATAGCTGTGTGGTCCCTCTAGTTCTGGGATAAGGTTGATGAGGGGCATGCATGCACTTGGATGGCTGGGAGAAAGGGCTGTGGGTGCATTATGGAAGGGAGCAGTCAGTGTGCCCACCCCACCCCCCATTCCCCACCAGCACCCATGTTGGACGAATCCGTCATCATCCAACTGGTGGAGATGGGCTTCCCTATGGATGCCTGCCGCAAAGCCGTCTACTACACGGGCAACAGCGGGGCCGAGGCGGCCATGAACTGGGTCATGTCACACATGGATGATCCAGGTAGGCTGGCTGGCAGAGCGGGGCGGGGCAGGGCGGGCTACCATCCTCCCCGCAGACACACTTCAGCTCTTTACCGCTGACAGATTTCGCGAACCCCCTCATCCTGCCTGGCTCCAGTGGACCGGGCTCCATAAGCACAGGCGCCGAGCCCCCGCCCGACGACTGTGTGAGCACCATCGTCTCCATGGGGTTCTCCCAGGACCAGGCCCTGAAGGCTCTCCGGGCCACGGTATGGGCTGCCACGGGGAGCAGAGAGCCAGACTCGGTCTGACCGAGCAGAGGATTGTGTGCGTGGTGGGGGGCCAGGGGTTGGGTGTCCTTTGGTGACTGCAGTGAGTTCTCCCCAATGACTTGCTTGCCCCAGAATGTGCTCAGAAAAGTAACGGTTCCTTCTTCTCCAAGAACAATAGTCTAGAGCGGGCCGTGGACTGGATCTTCAGCCACATTGATGACCTGGACGCGGAAGCCGCCATGGACATCTCAGAGGGCCGCTCCGCTGCCGACTCCATCTCAGAGTCGGTGCCAGTAGGACCTAAAGTCCGGGACGGCCCTGGAAGTGAGTGGGCCCGGGAGACAAATGGGACAGCTGGGAGGAGCTAGCCAGCCCACTGCTCCTCTTGGGAATGCAGTGCTGCTTTCCCCAGGGGCCAGTTCCTGGGGGTGGGGCTTGAAGAGTGCCCTGCATGTGCCACATGCCCTGAGCCTCAGAGTGGCATGCAGGCATTCCACATTCATTGTCATCTGTCCTCTCTCTCCCCAGAGTATCAGCTCTTTGCCTTCATTAGCCACATGGGCACCTCTACTATGTGTGGTCACTACGTCTGCCACATCAAGAAGGAGGGCAGGTGAGGGGCTGCCCGTGGGCACCTTCAGTGGGGAAAGGGAGGTGGGAATCCGTAGGGACCTTGTGGAAGAAATTTTTAGAAAACCTGTGATATGGGGCACAAACACCCCCAGACTGGACCGTAACTTACAGCAGAGATGGGCAAATGAGCCGAAGGGCTCTTGTCAATTCTGTCTTCTTAGAATAGAGCCATACCTCATCATTAGGCGTTGGCTCTGGCTGCATTCAGAGCCATAATGGCATCATGGCTATGTGTCGGGCTGCGATCCAAAAGGTTGACAATTCAAAACCAGCAGCTTCTTGGGAGAAAGGCGGGGCTTTCTACTTCTGTAAAGAGTTACAGTCTTGGAAACTCACAGGGGCAGCCCTACCCTGTCCTGGAGGCTCGCTGTGAGTTAGCATTAACTCGGTGACACTGAGTTTTGAGTTTATGGCGGCATTTGTGCTGCAGAAGCTAGACTAAGTCACGCTCAGAGGGCAGGTGACCTGTAAACCCTGAGAGATCCACTGTCCAGCCTTCACCAAAAGTTTGCCGACCCCTGCCTTATAGGAATGTTGTAAAGATAAAAGAGGACCCCAAGACACAATAAGGGAAAAGACCCTGGTGGCATTGGGACCCTCCCTTCAGGTGGATAGCAGGTAGGCTGTAGGTTTGGGGGCCCAGGCAGAACAAAAGCATCAGGATAAATTGTAGGGACTGTGCCTTGAGAGGTGAAACCGATCCAACATGAAATGTGCATCCTTTTCTGCCCTTCCCCAGATGGGTGATCTACAATGACCAGAAAGTGTGTGCCTCCGAGAAGCCCCCCAAGGACCTGGGCTACATCTATTTCTATCAGAGAGTGGCCAGCTAAGAGCCCCCCTCACCCTTAGCACTGGGGGCAGGGGCAGACCACCCGGCCTGAGGGATGGGGCTGTGGGATGGGCTTCGCCCGGCCCCTTGCTCTATACCTTTTTTCTTTTTGTCCCCTGCCGCAGGGAAAAAGCTGGAGGCCTAGAGCAGGGCCAAGCAAAGGGGAGGGGCCACATTATAAACTTTGGGAGTAGAGCGGGAAGGGTAAGGGAGGGCCGGCCGCCTGTCCACACCAAGACTCTAGCGTCCCCTGCCCCTGGACCCAGTGTGCTGCTGCTCTGCAATCCTGCCCAGCCTCTGGTGTGGAGCGGGGAGGGGTGTCTTCTTTGTGTGTGTGTGTGTGGGTGGGTGGGTGTGTGCGCGTGCGTGGGTGTCGCTTTGTGCATCCTCTTCCAGGGGAGGGAGCGTCTGTGCCTCCCCTCCTCC
>NW_022111256.1:1113667-1120231 GCF_000313985.2 Echinops telfairi | reverse complement strand
AAAGTACAATGGCAACTTTGCGTCCTGTCACGGTTGAGACCAATGTGGATTAAAGTTCAATGGCTACATGGAGACCTTGGGAGGGCACTTGGGCCAGTTTAACAAACTCGATGCCTCCGGTGGGTGCCAACTGCTATCTACCCTATAGGCAAGGGAGACCTGGTCTTGTGGGTCCCTGAGACTGAGTCTGGGCAACTCGCTGGGTACCTCCTCTTTCATTTTCACTGGCCCTGGGAATTGAGTGTGCCACTCCGAGGTGGTCCTTGGAGCGGCAGAAGGGCTGGAGACAGAGTAGAAGCACCGGGCTAGTTGGGGCTGTGAGACCGGGGACGTGGAGTGACAGTGCAGAGCAAAGGAAAGCGAGCTCAAGAGCCCTTCCTCCTGGGAAGGTGCCCAGTAGATACCTCTCAATTACCCCTAGTGGCTGGGGGGCCCTCTGCCTGGCTCCCAGGAGTGTCTTGTGAGCTGGAGTAGAGTAAGGCATCTCAGAGGGGGCTGCTGTCCCTCCCCCAGACCCTGCCATTTGTCCAGCGGCTGTGGGGCCAGACATGTTACTGGGTAGGCCAAGGGTGCTCCCCGGATGTTGGGGGCAGGGTCCTCTTTCCCTGAGTTGGAGCCATGCCCCTCGGAGCTGGCTGAGCCCTGGTGAACACTGGCGCAAGGTCTGGCTTCCTTCCTGTCGCCCAGAGGCGCCCCTGTGGGACACAGGCCGGGCCCGCCTGAGCACACATCAGTGCTTGCCTCCCCTCAGCCAGGCAGTGGGGGCGACGGCCACCAAGCCCCGACCCCCGACGCCGCTGGAACGTCGATAGGAGAAAGGGGTGTCGTCAGCGGGGAACGTCAGAATCCCGGGGCCGCGGCGGGCGGGCTGGCCGGCGGAGGGGCGGGCGGGCCCAGGGGCAAGGACTCCCAGGCAGGGGGAGGGACCAGCCATGACGGAGGAGGAGGAGGAGGCGGAGTTCTGCCTCGCGGCGCTCTATATAAGCCACCAGTGGCAGCGGCTGCGCGGTGACTCTGACCTTCAGTCTGTGGGCACCAGCACCATGGCGCCCTCCAGAAAGTTCTTCGTCGGGGGAAACTGGAAGATGAACGGGCGGAAGAAGGGGCTGGGGGAGCTCATCACCAACCTGAACGCGGCCAAGCTGCCGGCCGATACCGGTAAGCCCTCACCCACCCGGGCGGGCGGAGAGCGGGGACGGGCGGGGCTCCCCGAGGGGTGCCCTCCGGGGACCGGGCCTCACGCGCGGCCCGGGATGAGGGCTGCTAGGTGCCCGGCCCTTGATGCCCCCGTGCGGCGGCTGCAGGGGCGGGGCTGTGTCCAGGGGAAGGGAAAGGCGAGGCCCCACTTCATGGTGCCCTCCGACCCGGGCGCGAGAGGACTCCGGTCGCTGGGAGGAAGATGGCCCCGGGGCGCGCACGGGGACTGGCCGAGCGAGGAGCCGGGATAGGAGCAGAACCCGCCCGAGCCCCGGTGGGCGGCCGGGAGAGACTGGCGACGCCCCCGAATCGGGGAGGCCACCGCGCACGCGGCGCCCGGCCACCTGCCCCTGGGCCCCGGCGCCGTGCGCCGCCGCACGTAGCCCGAGACTCCTCCCCGCGCCTGGCCTGGCCTGGCCTGGCCGCGGCCCCCCGCTGACCCCAGCCGCCCCGCCGCCGCCTGCGCTCGGGTCCGTTCCATTCAGCAGCCCCGGCGGCGCGGCCATCGGTGGACGCACTGAGCCGATGGCAAACTGGCCGAGCCATTGGGACTGGGTAGCGGTCCTACAGCGTCCCCACACCTGGGAACGGGGAAGCGCGAGGCCTGTAAGAGCTAGTCAACTGCGTGCCACCCACGGGCAAGAACGCTGTGCTCTGCCCTCGCCCGCCCACCCCCTACATCACAGGCGCCAGATCCAAAGCCCTAGTCCCTTCTGGTTTATTCCCCTAACGACCCCCATGCAAACACAAGCAATTGGCCCTCTCTCCCCTGCTAAATATCCTCTCCTGCTGGAGCAGGTGAGGATGGCTATTTTAGAAAGGAGGCGGGCTTGGCCCCTCGAGAATGCTGAGTCTGGGAGGTGCCGGTGCCCAGAATAGCCCCCGGAAACCAGAGCCACGGCTTTAGTTAAAGAGCAGAGTGCAGGCCTAGGGCCATGGCCTCTCACGGCCACCTGGAAGACTCTGGGTCGGTTGCAGGCCCGGCCTGGGCTGGGGAGTGGACAAAGGTCATCTTGCTGGGTGACAAGAAGAGGGAAGAAGAACTGAGGAGGAAGGCTGGTGGGGGTGGGGCGGGGTGCTCCAGTGCACAGCATGGACAGTGAGGAGTGCAGGTTTCTTATGTCTGCCTCACCCCCACCTTCCATCTCATCCTCAGAGGTGGTCTGTGCGCCCCCTACTGCCTACATCGACTTCGCCCGGCAGAAGCTCGATGCCAAGATTGCCGTGGCTGCGCAGAACTGCTACAAAGTGACCAACGGGGCCTTCACTGGGGAGATCAGGTGAGACGCAGGCAGAAGGGAGGTATAACCCCCCCACCCCCACCCATACCCTCCCTTTCCTAGCTAAGGGGAAAGTTCCCTCTTGACTTGTAGCTCCCTTTCTTATTTAGCCCTGGCATGATCAAAGACTGTGGAGCCACCTGGGTAATCCTGGGCCACTCAGAGAGAAGGCATGTCTTTGGAGAATCAGATGAGGTGAGTTGGCAGGAAAGAAGGGGGAGAGGAGACCCTTATTCCAAGAGGGGTGTTTAACCCGGTCTGTTCCCCAAACAGCTCATTGGGCTGAAAGTGGCCCATGCCCTGGCAGAGGGCCTTGGAGTAATCGCCTGCATCGGGGAGAAGCTGGATGAAAGGGAAGCTGGCATCACAGAGAAGGTCGTTTTCGGGCAGACCAAGGTCATTGCAGGTATTTCTGGAGAATGGACCTTTGAGCCTAGCCAGGGCCACAGAGGGTGAGATCGGATGCGCTTCAGCTTGACTTTGGACTCCAGGCTGATCCAGGAAAGGGGGGACCAGAGTCCTTGTGTCTTCCCTCACTTCCTCTGATGGTACAGTTGCCATTTGGGTGGGTGAATAGGGTTCTTCAGTCACCAGGAGGGGGCAGCAGGGGGCTGCCACCTTTCTTCCTACCCTGGGGAGGTGGCTGGCTAGCTGCTTCTGTTCATGCCCTCTCCATCTCTGATCTCTGTCCTGCAGATAACGTGACCGACTGGAGCAAGGTTGTCTTGGCTTATGAACCCGTGTGGGCCATTGGTACCGGCAAGACTGCAACACCCCAACAGGTGACCTACCCCAGGAGCCCTTCCTTTGTACAACGGGGTAGCCACAGAGAACTGTGGGCCAGCCAATCCCACATGTTAAAGACTAGGAGCCCCTAAATCTAGAGAGAAAGATTTGTCTGAGCCCCTCATCCTGAGCCCTGGCTGGGATTAAAGTGCTGGTGTTTGAAGATCGCACATCGGTGCCCAGTGCTTTTTCCTGTTGGGTGGGAAGGAGAAAGGGCTGTATTTGTCTGCTCTTGTCCTAGGCCCAGGAAGCCCATGAGAAGCTGCGCGGATGGCTCAAGTCCAACGTGTCTGATGCAGTGGCTCAAAGCACCCGCATCATTTATGGAGGTGAATAGGCTTGGCCCCAACGGGCTGAAAACTAAACCAGGTCCTCCTCAGGGGGCCCACTGCACCCCTGATCACTCCCCCTCTCTCTTCCCTCCCAGGTTCTGTGACAGGGGCCACCTGCAAGGAACTGGCCAGCCAGCCTGACGTGGATGGCTTCCTGGTTGGTGGCGCTTCCCTCAAGCCCGAATTTGTGGATATCATCAATGCCAAACAATAAGCCCCTTCCTTCCATCTCCCTGGCCCCCTTCCTGCCGAGTCAGAGACTAGGCAGCCCAGAAGCCCATCAACTGCCACCCCGCCACATGCTTCTGATGATGTCACCTGCCCCCCTATCGTGGCCTAATCCAAACTGTACTGTGTGCACCTTCCCCTGTCATGGTTGGGACCAGGCCAATCACTTCACCCAGGACTATAATGGTTGGAACCTTACATGTCACCAAGGTGGCTTCTTGTAAGATGAGAGGTGGAAGGGGTGTTGGGGCTTGCCCCTGGGTGCCCTTAGCCTCAGTCCCCAGTGAAGGCAGGAGAGAGAAAGCACCCTCCTTTTCCCCTCCCGCATATCTTGAGGTCAGCAGCTGAGGTCCTGTCTGCCCCTCGGGGCCCAGGGGTGCTACCGTCTCCCATGATTCCATTGCCTGTGTCGTGTGTGAGCTGTCGCAGTTGTGGGGGAAATAAATATCTGGCACTATGCCTTGTGGTTTGCCCTTCGCTGTACTTGCCCATACAATTTCTCTCCTTTTTGAGACAGCCACAGCCCCTATACTACGTGCCAGGAGGGGGAAAATAGTCGCATTTCTATAACAACATATCTTAATATTTTTACTCAAAAAAACAAACTTGAGTACCAGGCAGCCACAGGCTCGAATAATGGCACCCTCCTGCCACCCACTCTGGGTGCCTCTGGGACTGTTGAGCTCCCCAGAATACTGGGGACAGGAGCTCGCCTCCTCCCTCAGAGGCACTGGCTTTAAGAAGCTGGTGTGAGCCAGCAACCTCCTGTGCCACTCCTGAGACCCACAAGGTCTCCTTGCACTGTTGGGTAGCACAGGTCACTGGTAGAGCAGGTAGCGCTTCATGGCAGGGGGCAGCGGCAGAGCAGATACCTGGCCAAGCCGGGTATCCCCCAGGGCATGGCGCACACACAGCCGGCTCAGGTGCAGAAGGGAGTGCGGCTCCGCTGGGGGAGAGAGGGAGGTGAAGGTTAAGAAGGCGTGCAGCGCCCACCAGGAGACAGACACCTTCAAGCTACTGGGCCTTTGCCCAGGGCCCTTCTGGCTTCCCTGCTCCACAAGGCACCTTAACCTGCATTTCCACTAGATTTCACACATCCTCCAGCAGAGCTGGGAATTCAGCTCCAGCTAGGCCCTCTAGGGGGCAGGCCACGGTGCCTTGGGGCTGGTGCTATGTGACAAAAAGGATGGGTTGGCCCTGCTGGGCCTGTACTGCTTGCTCTAGCTGGAGACTACAAACTCAGGCATGGCTAAATTCAGTCAGCCCCAAGTTCTGGCCTTGATTGGCTCCCCAAGGAGACCCCTCCCTAAGGCCCGCCTCCTGCTCTTCTGGGTGCCCAGGAAACCAGCTTCATCCTGGGTAGTTTGACTGTGGGAGGAAGTAGGTATGTGTCAGCGATGGGTCAGAGCTCAGGGAATCTGAACACACCCCTGGTGCCAGCCTTCTCTGCCTTTGAACCAGTGCACCTCCCAGCCACCATTTAACCCTTGCATCTCTTGCTTCAGGGCCTGAAGCCTCAGTAAACCCTAATCCCTAGACCCTCCACCCATTCAGCCCGCCTGCATTAGCCCAGAGAACTTCAAGTTATTTTTGCCATGCCTCAATTTAACCTGTCCTTGGGAGTAAATTAAACCGCCTCTTGGCTGAAGAAGGAGGGGTAAGAGGCAAGGCTGAATTAGAACCACCTGCCAATTCACCACCTCCAGTGACAGACACTCTTCCCAGCCCTGCCCCAGGCCTCACCTCTCCTCTCGCCCAGGTAGCAGATGCGGACCTGGCACTGGCCCCAAACAGCGCTTACAGCCGGGTAGAGGGTCCGGCCCTTCAATCCTCGGAAGGCTGGCCCCAGGTAAGTGCCCCCAATAGCGTAGCCCAGAGTTCCCTCCTCCATGTCCAGAACCACCAGTAGCCTCTCTGGCACCTCCAACGGGTCACCCTGAAGTCCGGCTGGATAGTGGGGGGCTCCAGGCCCCTTGCCCTGATGGTACAGCTTTCCACGCCCAATGTCCCAGCCCCAGGACTCGCTGTTGCTGCCCAGCAACGCCGCGTAGTGGTCGGCCTGCAGCGGGGCCAGGGCCGTGGCCACGCCGACTACTGCGTGGGTGCCCCTCTGCTCCGGCGGCCAGCTGATCTCCCAGGCGTGCAGGCCTCTCGAGTAGCCGCTCTTACCCCGAACCCCATCAGTACTCTGGGCCACAGGCCGCCGCTCAAAGCACAGCCCCCCTTCCTTGACATCGATGTTTTCTGAGCAGTCCTTGGGGTTCCACCCGTGGCGCCGCTGGGACCGCAGGTCAGGAGGGGGTGCAGACAGCAGTTCCTCCAGGCCCTCAGGACATGAGAGGTCAGGGTACGGGGCCTGTGGGGTGGGGGTGCTGCGGCTGCTGCCCCCTGCCAGGGCCGTCTGGCCCATGGAGGTGAAAGAGTTGGAAGAGTCCCGGGTCTTGCAGGGGTGTCTCGCTTCTGAAAGTTGATCTCCAATTCCGGACTGACCTGGAGCGGGGTTGGGAGAGAAAGGAATGGGCACCGTGAGACCCTGACGGAGGCGGCCCATCACCCAGCCAGTCCATCCTCCCACTCGCCCTCGGTTCGGCTTCGCAGCCGCCGCCGCCGCTCCCCAGGGCGCCCAGCCCCATTCTTCACCTGGCCCACAACCTATCTGTCCCGAGACCCGCGTCAGTTCGCGCCCTTTGCGCCTCTCGCCAAGAGCATCGCTGTCACCACCGCTAACTGAGGACAGTTTC
>NW_022111256.1:1103776-1112950 GCF_000313985.2 Echinops telfairi | reverse complement strand
AGGGAGATGTGCCCCTGTGGGTTTCCGAGGCCGCAGGGGTTCTCAACCTTCCTGATGCCTCGACCCTTTAATACAGTTCTTCATGTGGTGGTGACCCCCCAACCACAAAATTATTTTTGTTGCTAATTCATCATTCTCATTTTGCTACTGTTATGATTCAGGGGACTCCTGTGAGAGGATCGTTCGACCCCCAAAAGGGTTGCGACCCACAAGTTGAGAGCCACCGCTTTAGGGAGTAGACAGCCTTGTCTTTCTCCCGTGGGGGCATTGGGTGGTTTCCAACCGCTGGCTTGGAGGTTAGCATCCCAACGTGGGGTTAGCAGCTTGGTTTTCAGCCAAGGAAGCCATGCCACGCTAAGTAGCTGTGCAATCGCCAAACTTCCCCAAACCGGTTCCTTCGTGTTTGTTTGTTTGTTTATTGTTTTCTCCGTGTGCTAAATGGGCGTGCTGATGGTACTTTCCTCACCCAGGAGCTCCATGCTTAGTGGGTCACGCGTTGGGTTGCTGACTGCAAGGTCAGCAGTTTGAAACCACCAGGTTCTTTGAGGTAGAAAGATGAGACTTTCCACTCCCATAGAGTGACAGTCTTGAAAACCCCCAGGGACAGGTCTACTGTGCCCCACGGGGTCATTGTGAGTCAGAACGGACTCCATAGCAGTGAGTCTGGCTCTTTCTTTTCCTCATAGGGTTGTTTTGGAGCTGAAGAACCCATGTGATAACTGATGCAGAGCGTTAGCACCAAGCCTGGCACACAGCCTAGTCTGTACTTGGGAAGTGCCACTGTTGCTATGACTATTTCCTGAGGGCAGATTCTGCGGAGAACAGGACAGTGGTGCAGGGTGGCAGCTTAGGGGCAGGCTGACCGGGCACGCATACCTGAAAGCTACTCTACATGTGACCTTAGGCAAATGACTTACCCTCCTGCAGGCCTGCTTCCTCCTCTGGAAAACAGAGGTGATCCTCATAGGCTGGCGGGGTTGTGACCGTGGAACCTGACTCAGCACAGTCCAGCTGGACAGAGTAGACCTGCCCCATAGCGTTTCCTAGATGGCCATCTTACAGGAACTGATTGCTGCCAGGTCTTTTCTTCCACAGAGCTGTTGGGTGGGTTGGAACTCTTGGCCTTGCAGTGAGCAGCCAAGCATTTAGCCATTGTGCCGGTGGGGCTCCTTTATAAGGATGTACTCACCCCTGATATTGAGTGGACTCCTATGGGGTTGATTCTTAGCCACCCAACATAGGGTCTCTGAGATGGTCAGTCTTGATGGGAGCAGTCAGCCACGTCTTTCTCCAGAGGAGTGGGGGGTGGGTTTCAACCACTGACCGACGACTTGAGTAGCCCAACACCTTCCTCACAGCATGCTCAGGGCGCCCTTTTATAAGGGTGTAGTGAGGGGGAATGGGTTTCTGTACAGTGAAGGGCAGTGGCGTTTGGTGGTCGAATTCTTGCCTGCCTTTCTGCTTCAGCATACCCAGCCCACTGTCAGTGTTGTTCTACAGGTAACTTTCCTGCTGAACAGATTTTGGGGAGCGCCCAGACTAGGCAGGAAGGTCTGGCCATCTTATTTGTATAGTCCCACAGAATCATTTTGTGGGAATTAAAAGACCATGGGTAGCCAGGTCATAGGAAGTAACTCAAAGAGCCACATCTTGAAATCCTAAACACACTCTTTCCAACACGCATTGGCCTCTTCAAGCTTAATTGCTGTTTCCATTAACTTTAGTATAACTGGTGCAATGGGCAGTGTTACAGGACTTTCAAGCACCATCACATCAGACTTAGGATCAAACATCCAGGCCTGGAAATTAAGGAGGAATTTCCGCCTCATGGATGTGGCTTTGAACAAGTCGATCATGCTCAGATCTGCAGACTGACGGACAGGGCTGACACTGGATAAGCACGCTGGGGTACATCAAGGTGGTGCAGTCTGAGGTCAGCAATGGGAGAGCCACCGTCTTTTTCTTTGGAGCTCTGCTCGACTCCTACAGTGAACAGTGTGGAACCAAATCAGGAAAGGTGCTTCAGGAACTTGTCCCTCGGGACATTGCATTTGACTGCTAGAGTATATGTGGGTATTATATATATATATATATAGATAGATAGATAGATAGATAGATAGATAGATAGATATAGATATATAGATATAGATACACACACACCAAGATATATGTGTATATATGTATATATAGACACACAAAGGTATATGTGTATATATGTATATGTGTACACATATATACACACATACATATATATGTGAAAATTCCACTTATATTTTATAGATGTAAACTTTTTATATCTATTATATGTATAATTTTTAAGGGCCCTTGGACTAGCCTTTTTATGAAATGTGTTCCACAATGACATATGTCCGCTTACTTGGGCCATAATTCTCAGTGGCTTGAAAGTTACACAGTGATACAATGTAGCAGTTACAGAATGATGCCATCAACCCCAGTGATGTGATTTGATTCGTTCAGTCCTCAAGGGGATTAGAGTGGGACGCCACACCCGTCTGCCAGGAACCGCTCTGATCCCAGGTAAGGAGATGGTCCCTCGGGTGAGGCCTGCACCACCTTTGAGCTTATAAGCGATAAAGGAGAAGAAGTGAGCAGAGGAGCAGGACTACTGTCACCAAGAAAGACCGAAGTTTAAAAAAAAATTTTGCACATGTGGCTAATATGCTAACAATGATTAAATCTATGTGGAAGTTATATCGATGTGCATTGAACTATTATAATCAAGAACGTTTTCTAAGAAAATGAAGGAAGTGAAAAATAATAATTTGAACTAAAATAGGAATTATTAAAATAAAAATCCAAATTTAAAAAAGAAAAGAAAGAAGACATGTGAGAGGCAGAGCATGACCTTTGGACCCAGGGTCCCTACATCCAGGACCTCTTAAACCCAGGGCAGAGTGATGCCAAGACCCACGTGGATCTCCAAGGAACACCACACTCACAGATGCTGAAAAGAGCAAGCACCATCTTCCAGAGCTGACAGGAAAACCCTTCCCCTAGGTGCAGTGCTCTGAATGCGACCTTCTAGCTGCCTCAACTGTGGGAGAGTAAGTTTCTGCTTGTGAAAGCCATCCACTGGGGTACTGTGTTAGGGTAGCACCAGAGAGCCAGACAGTGCCGTGGAAATGTCTGGGTGACTCCACACAAGGCTGCAGTCCTCAAGAGACGCAGAACAAGCAGCAGGCAGGTCATTAACTTTCCTCAGCACCTTCTTTCTAGTGTGAAACTATCAACCATTTCTCCCCACAAGTTACCATCTCATCTAGGTCTAGAAGACAGCTCTTTTCCCCAATAATTATAAAAAATAGTGTCAGGTGGATTTTTGTTTATTTACTTTTTTATTGTGAAACAGGTAAAGGTTTACAGAGCAAATCTGGTTTCCATTCAACAATTCATACACATTTTGTTTTGTCATTAATTTAAAGTGACCAGATTTTAACATTGGTAAAGTGGGACACCATTGATAAAACTCATATCCTGGCGAAATAGCCACTTGGCAGCCGTAAACCATATACCCTAGCTTGTTGTGCATTCTTTCAAAAAATCGGGACTTTTTAAAAATGCCGTGGGACGCAGGAAAAATTGTTAAAAATCAGGACGTCTGGTCACCTTGCATTAATTGCAATTCCCACAACGTACTATCACTCAATCCCCCTTCTACCCTGGCTTCCAGTTCCCAGTCAACTTTCCTCCCGAACCTTTCCTGCTTTCTGAATTTTTTTTTTTGCCTTCTGAATTTTGTCCATGGGAAAATGCTGCCCTTTTGACCTTGTGTGGGTGATTGTGCTAAGGAGCGCACACACCTCAAGGATCAGTGTGCACCGTATAGGCTTGTCCAGTGCTGACTGAAAACTGAGCCATGGAGTTGTGTTTATTCCGTGGGGAAGGGTAACTCAAGGCCATAGTCTTAGGGGTTCCACGGATCTCTAGCTAGTCAGCCTCATTTTTTTGTGATTTTGAGTTTTCCTCTATATTTTTCTCTCACTCTATCCAAGGTTTCCTAATGTGGCCCCTTTCAGAGCTGTTGGCAGTGGTAACTGGGCACCCTCTACGTCTCTAGATAGTCAGCGTCATAGAGACCGAGGTTCACATTGTCCATGAGTCCATTGGATTGTTTCCATTAAGTCTTTTAGTTTGCACAGGGAGCTCTGCGTAGTTTGCACTGTTTGTTAGTCTACTGACAGTTTCATCAAGTCTATACATATTGAGCCATCCTTGACTGGTTTTAAAATCCTTCTAAAGGCTTTCATTTGGGGCAGGAGGTTTGAACTGTGACTTGAAACTAAAAACTTTGCTTTGTGTTCTGTGTGTGTGTGTGTGTGTATGCGTGCCATCTATTGCCTGTGTGAAGCACATATTTTTGGTTCCTGTCTTCTAGCCTGTGTTAGTCTGGGTAGACTAGAGAAACAAACCCATGGACACGCATATGTGTATAAGAAAGAGATTTATATACAAGAGCAATTGAACATTGAGAAAACATCCCAGCCCAGTCCAGATCACATCCATAAGTCTGATATTAGTCCATATTTCCAATATCAATCTATAAAGTCCTCTTCAGACTCACGAAGCCAAACGCAGGACGATCACAAGCCAGCGGGTAGAACATCTTTGGGTCCAGTGGCGTTGTAAGCATCTTAGTGCTAGCAGGGGTCTCTCTGTGGCTTCTCTGGCTTCTGAGGTCTGGTTGTGTCCATGTGGCTTGTCTTCTGCAGTGTCTCCCAGGGAGTAGCAGAGAGGGAGAGAAGTGTCTTCCGCCTCCAAGGAGGAAGTACCAGATTTCCCAGAATTCTCAGGAGAAGGCCATGTCCACAGAAGTCTCATTGGCTAACTTCAGATTGACAGCCTAGACGCCACCCCTACACTCTTCATCCTTAAATTGACACCAGATTAGGTGACTACCACGCAGCTACTAATTTAATGCCCTTTCAGCCTTCATTAAAGATTTGTCACATGTACTTAGCTGTCATTGTAGCAAGCAACAGTTACAGGAGCACTAGATGACCTGGCTTCACCAATTTATTTTCTTTCTTTTTTTTTGTGAAAAAATTCCATTATCTCTTTAAATAACCAACCAACAAATAAATGGTTTTTTATTGTCAACTTGTTAAAAGTTGACAGCAGACCATTAGTTTACATTCAACAATTTGTTTGTTTCAGCTCGGCCATTGCAACCCCCTCAATGTGCCACCTCTTCTCCCACTTCCTCCCCGTGTTTCCTGTTTCCAGCTTTCCTAACTCTCGGAACCTTGTCATTGGGTAAATGCTTCCCTTTTGACCTTAAACAGTTGACCTTCCTTCCCAAGGTGGGTTCAGTTCCAAACCTAAAGAATGAGTAAGGGCTGTGGCCTTCCAGTTCCACCAGTCTCTGTCCAAGCGGTAGCCGGGACTCTCTTCTGACTCTGAGTTTGTGCCATAAGTTTTAGCCTCTCCATCCAAGCCCTTCTAATGCGATCCTTTCCAGAGCAGTGGGTAGGGGTGGCCAGGCCCCATCTCGTCATTCTGGTCTCAGGGTTTTGGAGCCTGACGTTTACATGAGCAGTTAGTGCACGGCTTGAAGGGTCACTCGAGGCCACAGTCTTAGGGGTTCCACCAATCTGTCTTGTCAGCCTAGTCTTTTTTATTTGGCGTTTCTTCTTTCAATTTTCATCACTTTTTCCCTCCTGACAAACAGGAAGAAGACCAATAGGGGCACCTCAGATGGCTGCTCATGACCTTTTGAGACCCTAATCATTATTCATCAAAATAGGATGTGCCGTTTCACCAAAAGACATCCCCCGAAAATAAGACCTACTTACAGTTTTGCCTCTCGCTGAAATATAAGGCACCCCTGAAAATAAGCCCCCCCCCAAGCTACCGTAACTCTGGACTCTGGACCGTAATGGTGGGCAGTGCTGCGCAGATCACTGTTGGCCGCAGCGCAGCCTGAGCAGACAGGAAGTGCAAGGCCTCTTTTAATAAAACAAATGTGTACCGTATTCTTCATGGAAAAATAAGACATCCCCTGAAAATAAGACCTAGTGCATCTTTGGGAGCAAAGATTAATATAAGATAAAAAAAAGATTAACATAAGACACTGTCTTATTTTCGGGGAAACAGGGTAGAACACAGGTTTCCAAATTTATTGGGCCTATTGGCCCCTTTGCAGAAAAAAAAAAATTACTCAGTGCCTCCCAGCAATGAAACTTTAGTATTATAGTCCATAATCCCGGATAAAGTGTGACTATGTGCTTTTACTGTCCCCTTTATAGGTCCAGCACCCTCCAGCGAGCAATATTGCTCACTTTGGGAAACACTGATATGGAACATCGTGAACTACATGATGCCAATTGACATTGGTGTTCCCGCCTCCTCAGTTTTAAAAATAGTTTTATTAGCATATAATTCACATATCCTACAATTCAAGAGCTCAATCATATGCAGAAGAGTTGTGCAATCAAAACCACAATGAGTTTCAGAACATCTTCTTTCTTAGGCTTGTTAGTTCCCCATTTCCCCTAGGCAATTATTAATCCAGTTCCTGTCCCTCTTGATTTACGGAACAAAGCATGCTAGTTTTACTCCCATCACAGAAAGGGATGTTCTTTGGTTAAGCCAGAAGGGGCTGGGGTTGTTCAGGGTCAGACTGCCTTAGGAGCATTGTACAGAATGGAGGGATCTTAAAACACTAGAAGCAAAACATGTTCTTGTCATCTAATTTTAAACACGCCGATCGCACTTAGTCTTGCAAGGTGCACACAGAGAGGTTCAGAACTAGGGCTAGGAAAGCGCGTATTCCATCTCACAGGGGAGAGTGGCTGGCCACACAAGTGGCCTTAAAACTCATAGTGAGCTGGACTGATGGGATAGCAATGGGTTTGGTCTGCTTTATTGTGCTAAATGGGTTTATCTCATAAATCAAATCCTCACAACAAACCAAATCCCTGAGCCCATTCTCATTTCAGCAGGGCAGCGCAGAGCAGACC
Organism: Echinops telfairi; assembly: GCF_000313985.2. Taxonomy (NCBI): domain Eukaryota; kingdom Metazoa; phylum Chordata; class Mammalia; order Afrosoricida; family Tenrecidae; genus Echinops; species Echinops telfairi. The sequence continues at coordinate 1,105,970 of NW_022111256.1, read as the reverse complement.
ACTGGGGTTTCGAAGGCTGTCAATCTCCCCGGGAGCTTCATCCTTCTGCTGCAGAGGCGGGCCTAGCGTCGCCACCCACATTGAACCCACGATGGCCATCAGGGCCCCTTCTCAAGACAGTGAAGGTATCAGGCTTGCAAATGGAACGCATCACGCACCGCGGCTTAGGAAAGTTGAATTTGTCCCAGGCTGAGGCTGGTGAGTAGCAGCAGGCGGGCTCAAACCCCAGAAGGCTCATCTCCACACGCGAGGGGGACCACGAAAGGGCGACCGCGGCGACCCATAAACCTGGACCACCCGCGGCGCCCCGCCCAGCGCAGCCGCCCCAGGCGCGCCGGACGCCACCCGGGCAAAGCCCGCAGCCCGCAGGGACGCTGACTCACGCTGGGGGGGGGCGAGCCCGGGGCGGTCACGTGACCAGGCGGCGGGGTCCGGACGCGCGTGCGCACGGGCGGTCACGTGATCGGGCGGGGCGGGGCCGACCAGTGGGGGCGGAGCGTCCGTGGACGTGCCCGGCAGTGGGCGCGCTCTGGCCGGCCGAGGCCGGAGCCGGAGCCCCAGGACCTTCTGAGGACCGGAGACGGAAGGAAAGCCCCCCCCGCCCCCCGCAGTCTCCAGCTCCTTCCGGTTTCCCTTCGGTTAAAACTCGGATCTGGTTCGGCGTTTCTGGGGTGGAGAGGCAGCTCCTCGGCGGGGAGTTAGGACCCAGTGAGGCAGCCGGCTGGAGGACCCCAGGCTGGGTGGTGGGGGGCGTGCCGGGGTCGCTCAGCTGCAGAGAGAGGGAGGAGCACTGTGCTTGTGCAAATCTCATAGCGGGGTTCACACCCCGTTTTTTGACATTGCTAGGGCTTGATTCTGCTGCTCCCTCATCTCCTTCCTGCCTGTCCGAGTGCGGTCGGTTTTGGGACCCTCCGGAGAGAGAATGTTTCTGTGCACTTGAAGTAGGAGGCACCCAGGGGATCTTAGAAACGTCTGTACTAAGGAGCATACTACGACAATAATCACGCCTACGCTCTGCCAACCCCACCTAGATTAGTCAGCCAAATACAAATACCCTTTTGCTTATCCTTCTTTCTTAAAGTACTCTGGCAACTTGCTCTGGCGCTCCCTTCCGCCTTTCACATCGTCCAGGTGGACTCTACCTGTGAAGTCCTCACGGGGGTCCTCTCAGGCTGTGTGTCCTCTGTTCTCAGAATGGATCCTTAAAGATTGGGGGGGGGGAGTGGGCCTTGCTGACCTTTCAAAAGCTTATTTAATATTAAACCATTCAGTAAGGCTTTAATGGATCCTTAAAGATTGGGGGGGGGGGAGTGGCCTTGCTGACCTTTCAAAAGCTTATTTAATATTAAACCATTCAGTAAGGCTTTACTGGACACTTAGTACGTGCCAGCCAATAGGATGGGGAGTGATGCTCAAGGTTTATTGGTATCCGACTTATAGGTAGATAGATGAGGGATAAAGGGAGGTTGTCACTCCAAAATGCCTGCGCTAGGGGTATTCGGCTGGCAGGGCCACAATAAAGGGGTTGCAGGAATCAGGCACGCTATTTGGATACCTATGGGAAAATCCAGAACTGGGTATGCTCAGAGGCAGGTCACCTAAGCCCAGGTGAAAGCCAGCTTGGACACACCCACGTTAAGCACCAGCAATATGACATCACACAGGTGCGTCTAGACTCAGCCAATAAGATCGGCCAATACCCTCAACCAGCCTGCCCAGCAGAGAAATACCAGACAGAGAGCAAGTCACTTCCTCTTGTTTGGGTGCTGTCTTGCAGGTTGGAGGGCATAGGTGCCCCTGGCCCTTGGGGCCCTGCTCGCTTGGGATTTCCTGCTCTTGGTTCTGCGTGATTGGTTTCGAGCTCCTGTTCGGTGTTCTCTCACGTGTCTTTTCTCGCTCCACTCAAGTGGCCATTTTCAGTGGCGAACTCTCCCGTGGGTCCCTGCCATACGGCTTTGAGTGCTTTCCAGGGGTAGTGTGCACCCTCTGAGACTCTAATACCTGAAACTTCCCTTTCCCTCCTGAAAGCTACAGAAGTGCTTCTGCCCTGTGAATTATTTTCAGTGTTGAGAAGCAAGAACCGAGGTGAGGGAAAGGAAGTGGTGTTAACAAACCTAGGGACAAGGGAACAACAAGTGATCCAAATTGGTAGTGAGGTGGGTGTGGGAGTCGGGTAGGGCATGATCAAGGGGAA
>NW_022111256.1:1100370-1102732 GCF_000313985.2 Echinops telfairi | reverse complement strand
GCTTTACACAATTGATGTATGTATGGATTGTGATAAGAGTTGTATGAGCCCCTAATAAAATGATTTTAAAAAAAGAACCGAGGTGAAACGCAAGAAGACTACATAGCACGGTATTCTTTGATGACAATACAGGACTGTGCATGTGTGTTGATTTATAAGGATGAACTGCATGGACTTATCAGGGAAAAGCAGGGAACTGTAAGGGAGCATCCAAATTTAGACAGAGGTCAAGGAAGGCCTCTAAGGATGTCGCATTGAAGCCGAGGCCCCCAGGATGGGCAGGAGTTAGTCACGTTGAGAAAAGTTCCACACAGGAAGAGGGACCCTGAGCAAGCATGGTGGGAGCACGACCCTGAAAGGTGGCAGTGTGGCTCAGAGCGAACAAGAAAGGTCACGACAGACCTTGAGCTGCTGGGCCGCACTGAGCCGATGTGATGAGAAACTTCTTTTTTCCCCTAATCTTAAGAACACTGGGGGAAATTAGAGGGCATTTAAAAAGGAAGCCGCAAAACTAAATAAATAAAAAGGAAGCCGCTGTACGTTTAAAAGAGCTTACTATTAAAAAAATCTTATTATAAGAAAAATAATAATGAAGCTATGTCGATGGCAGCCAGAGCCCTGGAGAGGAGCTGGAGGAGCCACGTGGAGAGCCACGCCATTTTCTCACCCACTGGCCTGTGATCTTCCTGCTTTCAGCATCATTGCATGTGCTGCATGAGTCCAAAGAGGAATTTATGGACTAGTATCAGACAAATGGGCTAATATTGGACTTAGGAACTTGATCTGGGCTGGGATGGTTTCTCAGTATACAGTTGCTCTTTGATATAAAGCTCTCAAAATAAACAAATAAAATACACTTACTATAGTCTTTCACAGATGAGGCAAAGAGTGGAATCACAGCTACTTAGGAGCAGTGGTGGGATTCAGCCCGTTCGAACCAGTTTGGCAGAACCAATACCTAATTTTTTGTTGAGTTTGGTGAACTGGTTGTTAAAATAGCACTTGTAATCAGGGTTCACTAAGGTGAATAAGCAACTGCATATTCTACCTGCATATAGTCACAGTCATTCTGTCCATAGGTCTAACACGTTAGATGAAACTGCTTGTAACATGAACAAGGGGGAGGGCAGAGTGGGGACAAACCCAAAGCCCATCTGTAGACAGAAGGGTCACAAGGAAGAGATGATCCAGTCAGGGTGCAGTGTAGCACTGATGAAACATAACAAACTTCCTCGAATTCTTTAATTCATCCTCCCACAACCTCCCCACTATCATGACCTCAATTCTACCTTACAAATCTGACTAGGCCAGAACATGTACACTGCTACAGATCAGAGCTGGAAACAAGGAATCCAAGACATAAACTCAGGTCCAATAATGAGAATAGAGATACTAGAAGAGTTAAGGGCAAGGTGGGGGAGAAAAGGGGAATCTATCACAAGGATCTACATATAACCTCTTCCCAGGGGGACAAACAACAGAAAAGTGGGTGAAGGGAGACAGTGGACAATGTAAGATATGAAAATAATTTATCAAGGGTTCAGGAGAGTGGGGGGTGAGGGGTGAAAGGAACTCATCAAGGGCTCAAGTAGAAAGAAAATCCTTTGAAAATGATGGCAACCTGTACAAATGTGCTTGACACATTGTCAAGATGGATGGATGGGTGGGTGGATGGATTGTGATAAGAGCTGTAGGAGCCCCCAATAAAAATATTTTTTTTTAAAGTTCCTTAAGTCTTAAAAAAAAAAAAAGAATATTAGGAGGACGCTAATCAAGAAACCATATGAAAATATTTTAAGTTTTGTTTTTTTGTCAGTTACTATTTAATATTTTTTCATTAATATTATAACTTTCTTAGAATCTAGTTTTGCATGCCTCTTGTTCTCACTTAAGTACTAAGTGTATGACATAGTAAACTACCTTTTGGTGTATATATATTTATATTTAAAACAGGCATGAGTCCTGCTGGCCAGCTGTTAAATGATTTGAACCCTACCACTGCTCAGAAGGCTACTGTAGTTGCTGGGGTGCTGACAGCAGTTTGGGCCAGAGGGGTCTAACCAGAGACAGAGACGATGACGGGCTCAGGTTAGACAATCATTTAGTGGTAGAATTAACTAGACTTGGTGATCGATTCTATTGGGGGGAGGGGGGCTGGTGGAGGAGAAGGGGTGAAAAGTATGACCCATGGTTTCTGGTTTTGAACATTTATTTATTTGTACTTTATATAACAGTTTTTTTTTTTCATTTTAATTTAATTTTTATTTGTTTAACATTTTATTAGGGGCTCATACAACTGTTATCCCAATCCATACACACATCAATTGTGTAAAGCGCATTTGTACATCGTTTCTCAAAACAT
>NW_022111256.1:1094209-1100270 GCF_000313985.2 Echinops telfairi | reverse complement strand
TACATCGTTTCTCAAAACATTTTCTCTCCATTTAAACCCCCGACATTAGGTCCTCATTTTTCCCCTCCCTCCCCGCTCCCCCCTCCTGCATGAGCCCTTGATAGTTTATAAATGGGTATTTTGTCATATCTTGCTCTGTCGTTTATATAACAGTTTTGTTGGCTCTTCATCCACATGTCATACAATTCAATCGTTCAATCATATCAAGAAGAGTTGTACAGTCATTGCCACAATCAATTCTAGAACATTTCTTCTTCCTTGTACTAATTGTTATTCGTGTAATTATTATTTTTAATTGTGGCAAAAATATACACACCAAGGAACTTATATCAGGGGCTCAAGTGGGAAGAGAATGCTTTGAAAATGATGATGGCGGCATGTAGTATTAAATTTTGAGGGGTGGATGGGGGGGCTAGCCCCCACAGCTACTACTACCCACGGGTTCAGTAATGCACAATTGTATGGTTGAGATATATGAATATTAAAGTCATCGAGAGCATGAGAGATATTACAATAATGCAGTCAGACACATTGCATGGTAGCATTGCTCACCTCAGCCCGGCTTGGTGGTCCACGTGGAGAGAGGGGAAGGGAAGGAGGACAGGAAAGAGAACAAGGGAGAGAGTGTCATGGCTCCTTCCATCGGAACCTGGTGTGAGGACAGGAGAGGAGAGGGGGAAGAGTGGGGAGTGACCAGCAAGAGAGCCCAGAGAGAGAGGAGCGAGCTCTATTGCTGACCCAGGCCTATATACCTTCTGGGGGCATGCAAGCCCACTAATTACAGGTAAAGTCATATGTCACAGGAAGGGGTTGCACTATAGGTTATACAGCAATAAGGGGGTGGTCTAGGGACATACACGCAATAGGAAGAGGAGGAACTGGGGGTATACATGTGACAAGATGGGCGGATCCTAGATTTAGGATGGCAGCTTAACTTTGACCTGGTCTCTGGGTCTCCATAGGAACCATTATCAGTAGGGTGTAAACACCTCTTACAGGAGCCTGTCCATTGTCCCCAGCAGCAGGGAGCAGGACCCACTGCAGTTGGAGGAATGTATGGATTGTGATAAGAGATGTAAGAGCCTCCAATAAAAGTATTTTATATATATATATACACACACACACACACACCCTCCTATTCCACCACTTGGTTGGAACATTTATATGATTATCAATATAGGGGGTGTCCACCACTCACCTGTCTTGAACAGTGGTGGTTTTTATATGATTGTGATGCTGGAAACTATGCCACTGGGATTCTTCACATACAGCAGGGTCACCTAGAGTGCGCAGGTTGCAGCAGAGCGTTCAAACCAAGACAAACTGCAAAGGAGGACCTGACACTATACTTCTTTAAAACAAAACTGGCCACCGAGTGCCTTATGAATGGCAGCAGAAGTTGGCACTAATGACACGGATGAAGCTGAGCATTCAGGTCATTCATTTGGGGATGTGGCCTACCTTAAAACAAGAAAGAAGAAACAGCGGCATCCAGTAACAAGCAGAAGCAGAGGTGTGCGCAGAGGCTCTGAAACTTGCTCTAGAATATCAAGAAGCTAAGGTGAAGTGAAAAAAAGTGTAAAACCTGAACAGAGAGTTGGGGGGTGGGGGTGGGGAGGTGGGGCCGCAGGCAGGCATTGCATGTATGTCAGTGGTAGTGGAATAATCTAGAAAAGGATATCAATAATGGCTGTACAGCACTGAGTATGATCAGTGGCACTGAATTATACAAGTCGAAGCTATGAGCTGTGGATTTGGAAAATGTTTTGTGTAGCATATTTTTGCCACAATTCAAGGCTTAAGTTACAATACTGTCCTCCTCGCTCCCACTACCATGTCTCGAATTCGACCTTGCAAGTCTGGCTAGACCAGAGGATGTACACTGGTACAGATAGGAACTGAAAATACAGGGAATCCAGGGCGGATGAGCCCTACAGGACCAGTGATGTGAGTGGCGAAACAGGGAGGGTAAAGGGAGAATGGGTAGGAAAGAGGGAACTGGTTACAAGGAACTATATGTGACCTCCTCCCTGGGGGACAGACAACTGAAAAGTGGGTGAAGGGAGACGTCGGACAGGGCAAGATATGACAAAATACCAATTTATAAACTATCAAGGGCTCATGAAGGAGGGGGGAGCGGGGAGGGAGGGGAAAAATGAGGACCTAATGCCGGGGGTTTAAGTGGAGAGAAAATGTTTTGAGAATGACGTACAAATGCGCTTTACACAATTGATGTGTGTATGGATTGCGATAACAGTTGTATGAGCCCCTAATAAAATGTTTTTTAAAAAAGTTACAATACTGAAGAAATCTATGGTCAAAATACTGAATGATGCAGGAAACATCACAAGAAGATGGGGCCAGAAAAAGAAGATGTAAAGAATGGCGTCACTGTACCAAACAAAATTTGGTCAACCTTCATTATTTGGGGAGGTAGCGTATGTCAAGAACTGATACTATTGAATAAAGAAGTCCAAGCTACACTAAAGGCATTTACAATAAACAAGGCTCCAGGAACTGACCGAAAACCAATTGGGATGTTTCAGTAAATGATGCCGTTTTGAAAGTGCTTACTTGAACTAGGCCAAGAAATTTGGAAGACGATTTCATAAGCCAACTGTCTGGAACAGATCTATATTTATGTCCATTCCAAAGATAGGAGATCTTCCCAAAATGTGGACATTATCAAACAATTATCACAATATCCCATGCAAGTAAAATTTTGCTAAAGGTAATTTAAAAACAGTTGCTGTAGTACAACAGGGAACTGCCAGAAACTCAAGCCAGATCTATAAGAGGGGGTGGAACGAGGGATCTCATTCCTGGTAACATATGGATCTTACCTGTGTTTTATTGACTATGCAAATGCGGACAACTGCATGGAGCATAACAAATTGTGGGTAACATTGTGAAGAATGGGAATTCCAGCAAACATCCTAGGCCAGAGGGACAGTCACTGGAACAGAACAAAGGATGCTAATTGGTCTAAAACAGGAAAAGGATGCAGGAGGGTTGTATTCTGTCACCATCTGCGGCTGAGCCAATCACCTGAGGCTCTGGATGGGCTACCTGAAGAAGAATCAGGTGCCAGGAGTGGAGGAAGATTAAGCACCTGCTCTAGGCAGACAGTACAGCCTTGCTTAAAGTGAAGAGGACTTGAAGCTCTGACGGATAAAGATCAAAGCTACAGCCTTCCATATGCTTTGCACCTGGACTTACAGAAACTAGAAATGGTACCCTGGACCAATAAACAACATCACAGTCAATGGAGAAGAGATGGACACTGTCGAGGTTTTCGTTTCACTTGCATTGAGCAAGTCTGCTGCAAACGATCTCTGAAGGGAGACGAAGGCACACCTGAACCAAGTCATAATATTCTGAGTCTCCCCATGTGCAAGTGAAGGTGAGTCAATGAATAAGGAAGATCAAAGAAGAGTTGATGCCTTTGAATGGGCGGTAGTAAGAATCATTAAATACACTACCGACACCCAGAAAAAAACGAAACTACATCGAAAGAAGTGCAGTCAGAATGTTCCTCCGAAGAGAGAATGGGGAGACTGAGCCTCAAGGGCTTTGGGCACGTTATCAGGAGGACCTTGGTGGAGGGTAATCCAGATGGAAGACCCTTGCGAGGTGGCAGGTGCAGTGATTGGCACGGGGAGGGCTGTGAGGGTGGTTCAGGACGGGGCAGTGTTTTGTTCTGCGGCATACAGGGTAGCTATATGAGTCAGAGCTAACTCCACAGCCCCTAACAAGAAAATAAATAAGGAAGAGTGGAGTTTGCGGATGCTGCGAATGGTAAATGTGCCAGGCTGACAGCAAGATCGGAAATTTGAGTCCATCCGGAAGTGCTTTGGAAGAACGCAGCAACAATCTATACTCCCCCTGTTCCCCCCAAGCCCCCCCCCAAAAAACACACCCCACCACCACAACCCTAAATCAGCTATCGAGAAGTCTTTGGGTTTCAATTCTACTCTGACACAGAGCCTCCACAAATTGGAGTCTTTTTTTTTTTTTTACGGTGAAAAGGGTTAGCTAGAGTTTTTTCTAAACTAAATCAGGGGCTTCAGTTACTTGGAAGCAGGAACCTGTGGGAGACAAAGATTTCTCCCAAGTCCTCTCCCCTAAATATGTTAGATTTAGGACACTGCTTGTAGCTAATGATAAAAATTATTTCCTTCAAGGCAACCGTTGGCTCGCCCCACCCCTGGGTGGGCCTGCTCCCTGCTGCTGGGGACAATGGACTATTTCTCCCTGAGGCTTGCAACCATTAGCTTGGTTCCTGTGGATGGGGTTTATACCCTACTGATAATGGTTCTTGTGGAGATCCAGAGAACAGATCAAACCCACCCCTGAACATCCAAAGTTAAGCTGCCATCCTGTATCTAGGATCTGCCCAACTTGCCACATGTATACCCCTACTCCCTCCTCTTCCTATTGCGTGGATACCCCTAGATCACCCCCTCCCACTACTGTATTACCTATAGCACAACCCCTTGTATGTCCTCACCTGTAATGAGGGGGCTTTCATGTCCCCAGAGAATATAAAAGCCTTGGTTAGCGTTAAATCTGGCTCTCCATGTGGACCACCAAGCGGGGCTGAGGTGAGCATTGCTTCCATGAATTGTGTCTGACTCCATTGTTTCAATATTTCTCTTCTCTCTCTCATGCTATGACTTTACTATAATCTTCACTTGCTATCGCTGTACAGTTGCGCCTACTGGACCCGTGATCATGTGCTGGGGCTGGCTTCCCCTAGCAGGAACCCAAATGCTGATCACATTGGGCAGATTGGAGAAGCAGTCAGATCTTACCAAGAAAAATCTAAAGAGCAATTAGTGCAACTCTCACTAATTTTCTAACTAGAAATCTCTCCCCACTGCCAGAGGTAACCCAGATGACCAGAACCAGGCACAAGTGTGGTTATGGCATCATTGACAAAATGCCAGCATCACCCCGCTTCATCATGCAAGCACATTTTTTTATCTGTATTTTTTTTCGAGTTTCAGATGTTTATTATTCAGTGTAAACCCCAACACAGCACAGCAACATGATTTCGTGCACTTAGGAGCGAAGGATGTACTGTTTCCATGGAAACTTGTGTGGATAACTGGAAGACCCTCCTTCTGAGCAGCTTGAGGGAAAACATTTCATTGAGAAGTCAGGGCCTTCTTTCTTCAGTGCGCTGTGATCCGTGTTCACAGCGAAGAACTTAGATTGTGCATGGGGACCAAGTTTATTCCCTGGTTCTGGGTGGTTCTTTCCGTCCCAGCGGACATCGGGATTAAGCAGTGGCAGACGCGTGGCATATGGTGCCGCTCCATTCCCTCCAGCTCCAGTCAACACGAAGAGAGGGATCAAACTCGGCTGCTTCCTGGCCTGGCTGAGGATCTGGCGCAGCATGTTTTCCGCGGGTGCCCACGTCACCCAGGACCTCCTACCTGAAGATCTGTAATTTTAAAAAATACAGATATGCAGGAAAATACCAGGGGACTTCAAAAACGTGTGGATGGGGATGAAGGGAAAAAAGAGGAGCTGATACCAAGGGCTCAAATAGAAATAGTAAATGTTTAGAAAAGAATGATGGCAACATATGTACAAATATGTTTGATACAATTGCTGTATGGGTTGCTATAAGAGCTCTCAAAATTATCTTAAAAAAATGTGTGGGGGGAGCGGGGAAGGAGGGGAAAAAATGAGGAGCTGATATCAAGGGTTCAAGTAGAAAGAAAACGTTTTGAGAATGATGATGGCAACAAATGTACAAATGTGCTTGACACAATGGATGTATATATGGATTGTGATAAGAATTGTACGAGTCCCCAATAAAAATATTTTTTTAAAATGTGCATGTTTGTATATGGACACAAGCATGTGCACACACACACACACACACTTTAAAATACCATCATCTTTCTATTTGTGAAACTAGGTGGGGTTTTGTGGGAAACAGAAGGGTTTCTCCCAAGTTGTCTTCCCCAGATATATGCCAAGACTAGCTGCTTGCAAATGACTATACACTTGGAGGTCATCAGGAGTAGATCAGGGGTCATTCTCCCTA
>NW_022111256.1:1079199-1092586 GCF_000313985.2 Echinops telfairi | reverse complement strand
TGACTAAAGGGTGTTTTTCATGTCCTCTATGCTCTAACTATGAAAATATTTGATTTACAAATAAGGAATCCTACTTCGCGGAATTTCATTTATCATGGTAGGGTCTAGAACCGATTAACCGCAATAAACAAGGGTTCACTGTATACCCCTAGACCTTCCCATTCCTATGGGCACACCCCTAGCTCATCCCCTTCCTGTCACACTTATGCCTATCATAGATCCCCTTCCTACTATGTGTATGCCTACTGTACGATCCCTTCCTGTGACATGTGGTTTCCTGTAATGATGCCCCCTAAGGAGATATAACCCTTGGTTAGCAATAAAGTTGGGCTCTCTCCTGCTCTGGCGCCAGGGCTCCCCCCAGGAGAACCACCATGCGGGGCTGAGGTGAGCATGCTACCATGAATTGTGTCCCTTATTTGACTCTTCTATGTCTCATGCTCTCTATGACTTTACCATAATCTTTACGCATTATCGCTGTACAGTTGCGCCGACCGGACCTGTGATGATTTGTTGGGGACCCTCCTCTCCCCACAGGGTTTACGTTTTATATCATCTATTTTGTATTCAACAACTAAAACTACTTATCAGCCACCCCAATAAGTGTGCCCTGCCCCCCCCACCTTTGATTTTTCTTCTCCCCCTAGTGGAGTACTGTCTTCCCCTTTAACCAAGTTAATACCTGTCTACTCTCTAGCCTATTCCTTCTCTCCCCTCCCTCCAACCACCAAGGTCTGTTTCTTTTGTTATGGAAACTTCTGTCCTGTTTCTCCTCTGATCATAGTGGACTCCTACCACACTTACCTTTGGGGGACTGGCATTCCCTTTGATGCAGCAATGCAAACGCGATGGGTGCTAGAGAGACAAAGACAGTCTTCTGAGAAAGCATGATTTGCCGCCAGGGATGCTTTCCACGAGTCACAGAACCTGATCAAATGGTGCCACGAAAGTTTCTAAGCACATTTGTAATCTCACGGAAAAGTAAGGCCAGCGAGCAGAAGTACAGACTGGGCGTGAAAGGTCCCGCAGTAGTCCCTGATTGCTACCTGCAGCCATCACGTGACAGTGGGAAGAACAGCTTCAGGAAATCCCAGACCGCAGTCATGCATGATAGAGAGCTGAGGGATCGGCCAACCCGGAAGACCGGCTCTGGTTCCCTGTCTCCAGTAAGCTAAAAGACATCTCCTGAGCATGCTCCCCGACAATCGCAATCCCAGTCAACGCCAAAGAAAGGTGTTCTCCTCCAGATTTCCCGCTATTCCTTCCAGCGCTCATGTTATTTCCTCAGGAAGTGTAGATTCAGCCAAACCTTGAACTCATTCCTCTTCTCCACACTCGAAGTTCACTCAGTCACGGGGTCCTTTGGAGCGTTCCGCTCCATCCCTACCACATAGCCCCCGGCCCTGACAGATTGCCCCCCATTCAAAACACTGTCGATTTACAGCTTACGAATATAAAATCACATCCTGGAATTTACTGAATCATTCCACTCTATCCAATAGATAGACTATTCTATTATTAGAACTAATCATAAGAGGGTTCAGAAGATGACAGGATATGTGACATATATATATATGGAAATCAATAGTAAAATCCATAACCGTGACAATGGGTACCAGAGAAGAAAGTGCCAGCTATACAAGTCAGTGAGAAATAATCGAGAGCCGCAGAACCGTCCACATACACACGAATATATGGTCCAGTGGCTAAGCCCTTGTTGATCACTGGAAGGATGGCCACGGGAACCCAACAACCGCTCCACAAGGGAGAGAGGTAACGATCTACTTCTGAGAGGTCATGGCCTTGGAACCCCTCTGGGGCCGCTGCCCTCTGCACACGGGGGAGGGGGGGGGCCCAGGGTCAGAATCAACTAGATGGTAACTTTTTAAAAAGCCAGTAGATTCCACCCCGAGCTATGTTACTACTCACGGAGTTGTCATGCCAGCAGCATGGGCTTGGCATCCCTTGGGATATCGCCGTCTACATTTTAAGGCGATCATCAAGCTCATTAAAGTGTGAGCAGCCCTTGCAGAGGGGTTTCAGGGAGGAGATGAGCCAGTCAGGGTGCGATGTAGCAATGATGAAATATACAACTTTCCTCTAGTTCCTAAATGTTTCCTCCCCGCTCCCACTACCGTGACTCGAATTCGACCTTGCAAGTCTGGCTAGACCAGAGGAGGTACACTGGTACAGATAGGAACTGAAAATACAGGGAATCCAGGGCGGATGAGCCCTACAGGACCAGTGGTGTGAGTGGCGAAACAGGGAGGGTAGAGGGAGAGTGGGTAGGAAAGAGGGAACCGATTACAAGGAACTATATGTGACCTCCTCCCTGGGGGACTGACAAAAGAAAAGTGGGTGAAGGGAGACGTCGGACAGGGCAAGATATGACAAAATAATTTATAAATTATCAAGGGCTCATGAGGGAGGGGGGAGCGGGGAGGGAGGGGAAAAATGAGGACCTGATGCCGGGGGTTTAAGTGGAGAGCAAATGTTTTGAGAAGGATGAGGGCAATGAATGTAAAAATGTGCTTTACACAATTGATGTATGTATAGATTGTGATAAGAGTTGTATGAGCCCCTAATAAAACGATTAAAAACAATTTAAATAAATAAAATGAAGTGTGAGCAGCACCCCGGCAGGGCAGTCACAAGGAAGGGCACAAACATGCCTAAGAGTTTACTGCAGCCTTGCTGGTCCTGTTCCCCAGTGAATGGTCATCAGTTAGGACTTCAAAGAGCTTGTTATCTTTGAACTCCGTTTTTTTCCAGGAAGTTTTTGGAAGTTCCCTCATATACCCGTAAATTAGAAGATTAGACAATTATCATAGGGACATGAAAGATGTCCAAGACACATTATATCTTAAAAATCCAGTTGATGAACAGGACAGATGATTGATCGTACCTTATTTATTTATATTTTAATTCTTGAATAAGTGAAAGTGGTGTTGGGGGAGATCTTGGCCTCTTACTGTTGTAATTGAAGGAGATGGTGCCTGGACCAGCCACCAGGGGAAGGGTCTGACCAAAGACGCGCGGCTCTCATTAAACAGTGTAGGACGATGGATGCATGGTGATAAGAGTCGTATGAGCTCTCAATAGAATTATTTTTTAAAAATAATAAAAAACAAACAGTATAAATTCAGCCCTGGTCAAATAAATACACAATAAACCCTCCAGTGGGACTCCACGGCTCTCAGGCTAAAGTCCAGATCACTCTGTGGGATCCAGCTCCATTGGCTGTCCTGGCATCACCCCCTCCCCCACCACCTTCCTGCACCCACTGTTCCAGCCAGCAGAACCACCTGCTCTCCTGGCCCAGGCAGTGAGCTCTCTTTCCCCCAGGTTTCCCCACAGGAACCTCTGCCCTAATATATGATAGTAGGCAGGCATTATAAAAGTATCCCCTGGCATTTAGTAAAAGGTCAGGTGGGGTCAGGGATCATTATTGCAGGATTCATCTCATTCTATTAAATGACTTGTTGACGTAATCCTCGCAGGTGGCAGTCAATCCTGGATGTCGGGGTGTTAGTGTTATGAGCTGCCTTTGAGTAGCTGGGACTCATGGTGACCTAGTGCACAATGGAGTAAAATGCTGCCTGGCCCTACTGCATCCCCATGATGGGTTATATAGTCACCAGACCCTTCTTCCTACTCTTAGTTTGGAAGCAGAGCAGGAAGTAATAGTTCTTGATTTCCAGTTCACCTTACCTCTCTCATCTACCACACCCCTTCATAAAACCAAACTCACGAGTGAGGTCCAGGTAGTATGGCAGGGGCCAGACAAAATCCAGGGATACTTATGGTAGCCAAATAAAAATGAGGGGGAAAAAAAGACATGGGTAGCCGGGGGAACAGGGCACTAACCCACAAAGGGGGAGGGTGTTGTTTATATCTCCACAGGGAAAGAAGGACCAGAGTTCAACCAGGTGCTTCAAGATGAGAATGTATCATACCGGCATGAAGCAGGGAACCAATAGAGAGGTCTGAGGGGCCGGCCCCAATCCCAACTATGTGGATAGCCCCCCTCCCCGCAGAAGAATTCACTTCAGAGGACAGCACTGAAGCTGCAGCACAGGGAGAGGGGCATGTCTGATCAGAGCACACAGGAGCAAACTAAGGGGGAGGGAGAGAGAGTGGAGCACATCCTGGCCCACCAAGCCCTGAGGGTGATATTCCTGCTCAGAGCAGTCAATGCACAGAGAGAACCGTAAGGACAGCCCCCCACATGGAAGAAGCACACCAGCCTGTGTGATCATGAGGTGTCTATAGGATCAGGTATCAGGCATCCAGGATCCAGAACAAAAAATCATATCATTGTGAATGAGGTGGAGTACAGAGTGGAGACCCACAGCCCCTCTGTAGGCAATTGGACATCCCCTTACAGAAGGGTCGCGGGGAGGAGACGAGACAGTCAGGGTGCAGTGTAGCACCGATGAAACATACACCTTTTCTCTTGTTCTTTAATGCTTCCTCCCCCGAGGATCATGACCCCAATTCTACCTTACAAATTTGGCTAGACCAGAGCATGTACACGGGTACAGATAAGAGCTAGAAACACAGGGAATCCAGGACAGATAAACCCCTCAGGTAAACAAGTGGCCATCTAGCTCAGAAGCAACAAAGCCCACATGGTACAACATATCAGCCTGTGTGATCACAAGGTGTCGAAGGGATCACTGAAGACAAATGGGTGCATAAGCAAATGTGGCGAAGAAAGCTGATGGTGCCTGGCTATCAAAAAGTATAGCGTCTGGGGTCTTTGTTTGTTTGCATGTTTTATTTATTTATTTATTTATTTATTTTTAACATTTTATTAGGGGCTCATACAACTGTTATCCCAATCCATACACACATCAATTGTGTAAAGCGCACTTGTACATCGTTTCTCAAAACATTTTCTCTCCATGTAAACCCCCGACACCAGGTCCTCATTTTTCCCCTCCCTCCGCGTCTGGGGTCTTAAAGGCTTGAAGGTAATCAAGCGGCCATCAAGCTCAGAAGCAACAAAGCCCACATGGAAGAAGCACACCAGCCTATGCAACCACGAGGTGTCAAAGGGATCAGGTATAAGGCATCATCAGAACAAAAAATCTTACCATAGTGAATGATGGGGGAGTGCGGACTGGAGACCCAAAGCCCATTAGTAGGCCACCGGAGATCCCCTTGCAGAGGGGTCTCGGGGAGGAGATGAGCCAGTCAGGGTGCAATGTAACAACGATGAGAAATACAACTTTCCTCTAGTTCCTAAATGTTTCCTCCCCACTCCCACTACCATGACTCGAATTCGACCTTGCAAGTCTGGCTAGACCAGAGTATGTACACTGGTACAGATAGGAACTGAAAATACAGGGAATCCAGGGCGGATGAGCCCTATAGGACCAGTGGTGTGAGTGGCGATACTAGGAGGGTAAAGGGAGAGTGGGTAGGAAAGAGGGAACAGATTACAAGGAACTATATGTGACCTCCTCCCTGGGGGACGGACAACAGAAAAGTAGGCGAAGGGAGACGTCGGACAGGGCAAGATATGACAAAATACCCATTTATAAACTATCAAGGGCTCATGAGGGAGGGGGGAGCGGGGAGGGAGGGAAAAAATGAGGATCTAATGTCGGGGGTTTAAGTGGAGAGAAAATGTTTTGAGAATGATGTACAAATGCGCTTTACACAATTGATGTGTGTATGGATTGCGATAACAGTTGTATGAGCCCCTAATAAAATGTTTAAAGAAAAAAAACCAAAACCCTCAGGACCAATATTCAGAGAAGCCATACCAGGAGGGTAAGGGTAAGGTGAAGAGGGAAACCGATCACAATGATCTACATATAACCCCCTCCCAGGGGGATGGACAACAGAAAAGTGGGTGGAGACATCAGTCAGTGTAAGACATGAAAAAAATAATTATCAAGGCTTTGGGAGGGAGGGAAGGTGGGGGGGGAGGGGAAAGATGAGCTGATACCAAGGGCTCAAGCAGAAAGAAAATGTTTTGAAAATGATGACCGCAACAAATGTACAAATGTGCTTGACACAATGTATGGATGTTTGAATTCTGGTAAGAGCTGTACGAGCTACCAATAAAATGATTTATAAAATAATAATTTAAAAAGACTTTATAGGAAAGGGTAGAACTGTCCCTGCGGGTTTCTGAGACTGTATTTCGGGGAGTAGGAAGCTCCACCACTTTATAAACCAAAAACCAAGCCAAACTCACTGCACTGGAGCCAATGCTGGCACCTAGTGACCCCCTGTGGGTTTCTGAGACTGTAGCTGTTTAAGCTGAGTCTTTCTCCCAGGGAGCTATTGGTGGTTTCGAACTGCCAACCATGTGGACCACTGCTTAGCATAGCCACTCCACTCCCAGAGGGTCCTACCATACCAGTTTTTGTTACCTAAAATCTGTAACATGAGTTAACAGTCACGTATCGAATTGTGTTATTTACATTAGATTCCACTGCAAGATTGGTAATATCCCCCTCCCTCCCAGTTCTGGCAGGAAGGGTGCCATACAGATTCCTCCTCCTCCTTAAGGTGTCCATCTCACCGGACTGGGGTGCAAATTAAAAATCACTTGTAAAGGTGCCCACCCAGTACCTGCCACAAACTCTCCGCACAAGTTTGTTGCCCCTCAGCCTCTTCCTCATCCCCTTCAGGCTGGGTGTGGGTGACCCGTGGGGTGGGGGACTAGATCACCAGGTTGGCACAGGAGCATTTTCCTGGCAGATGCTGGGTTTTCTCCCCATTGCCCAAAGAGTTTTCACCAAACCCGGAATGAGAGAGAAGGTGTGAAGCGCCTTTTACAGAGTGCGTAATAGCCCATCCCTACCCCTTAGTAGAGTTAACCCATGTACAGATGAAGTGGAAATTGCTTAAGTAAACTGCTAGCAAACTGAACATCTGCCAAGCCTCCCTCCAACACACATCTCACGATCCCGATTACCCACCCACTTTCCAAAGACCGAACTGAAGGGGAAGGACGTGTAGCTTACGTTTTTCCCGCTTTCCCCCCTCCAGACCCCTTTGCCCCAGGGATTGCGTTTATTTCAAATGGACAGTACGCGTGCCCTTTAAACAAAGACGGTGACGTGTACACAGCCCCGCCTCCGCTCCTCCTCCCGCCCCGCCCACTTCTTAGCTCCGCCCCCGGGCCTTCCGAGCCTCATCCGGGTTCCCGGGAGTGGGAACTTGGCCTCGTCACCTAGCAACCACTGATTTCCCCCCACCCCTTGGACCCGGCGGATTTTCTTTTCAGTTGGCGGCTTCTCCGAGTCCAACCGTTGGCAGCCGCTGCAGCCTAGCGTCCCCCGCCCCGTTGCTAGAGTACAGTGCACCCCCTCTCCTTCCCGCTGGCCCCCCACAGCCCCTGCCTTCCTAGCCAGGACCCTCCCAGAGCCGCTTCCAGCAGGAGTGGTGGGGTGGTGGGGACCGAGGGGTGTGGGGCTAAGAGAGGGTGGAGAGTCGGAAGAAAGGGGCGCGGGGCGGGGGCTCGAAGAGAGGAGAGGAGGGTGGCGGAGGAGAGATCCGTGAGGGGGACACTGGACGAGAACCGAGACTGAATGTGGAGGTGGGGGAGACGAGAGAAAGTGGGGAGACTGGGCTGCCGGAGGAGAGGTGCAGCCCTGGGGAAAGGAAGGGTCTTGGGAGTCTTAGGGAGACCTCCTGAAAGCGGGAAGTGGGGAGACTGGGGATCAACATGGGGGTTCCCAGGAAGGAGGACAGATGCATGGATGGGGTGGCGAGAGGGGAGCCGGCCACTGGCGGTGAGGGAGGTGGAGGGTTAGCCCACGGGAAGCTGACGGAGTTCGTCTTTCTTACTGACCCCAGAGCCTTCCACCGCGAAGAAAGATGTCAGATGAAGAGGATGTGGAGTACTTTGAGGCAAACCTGGATGACCCGGAAAGATATGACTATGAGAAGGAGACCGAGGAGGGAGAGGACTACAGGAAAGACGGGGAAGACTTGTCGGAGGAAGTGAGCCCCTGGGAAGGGACAGCGGGCCCTCTGGGGACCTATAGCCTTGGGTGGTTCAAGATGCCTGACTCGGCTGTCTCCTGCAGTGGATACCCAATTCCCTCTCGTTGGACTTGATGAAGGAGAGCCTTTCTATGCTCTGTAAGACCGGTAACGGCCTGGCTCATGCTTACGTCAAGCTGGAAGTCAAGGGCAGGTGGGTTTGGGAGGGCCAAAGGGGGGACAAAGACTTGTAGGGCCTCATCTCCTTTCCTGCCGTCACCCCTTGTCTTTCTTCTCTTTCTTTCTCTGAGAGCTTGGATCGCGCTCATCCCTGGCCCAGTGGTGAAGGAGGGATAAAATGGATGTGTTCAGGAGCCGTGCGACTCCCAGCTGGTCTCAGAATTGGTGCCTGAGACTGCGTGAGGAGGATTCCTGAAACAGTCCCTCGATCCCTGAGACCAGGCCCTGACCACTGTGAAGGACACATGTACCCTTTCTTCCTCCTCCGCATCCCTCCCATCCATTTCCCAGTCTTCTCCCACTATGAGACATCTCCAGCATCTCGAGGACCCAGTCTGTCCTAGCTGGACTTAGCCCTAACCCTGGCCTTTCCCTCCACCACCACCTAGGGATCTGACAGACATCATCTTGCTGCGCTCCTACATCCATCTGCGTTATGTGGATGTTTCTGAGAACCACCTGACAGACTTGTCCCCACTCAATCATCTCACCCACCTGCTCTGGCTCAAGGCTGATGGCAACCGGCTGCGGACTGCCCGGCTCAATGAACTGCCCTACCTGCAGATTGCCAGTTTTGCTAACAACCAGATTACTGACACAGAGGGCATCTCTCATCCTCGTCTGGGCACCTTGGATCTCAAAGGTGGGCCCTGCAGAATGGCTTGCACAAGAGTCTTCCCTTCCTAATCTGGGGTCAGTAGAAGTGGGCTTATCTGCACGTATCCATTCATTTAGGTACTCATTATAATATTCACTATGGCCATTTTGTGTGCTGGAGACTTAGCACTGGACAACAACCCAACCCAAGTGAACCACAGAGGAGAACCCTGTGGTCACGGAACTTATGTTCTCATTTGGCCAAGGGGGCCGTTAGCAGGGAGCACAATAAGTCAATGAACTTGGTAGGTTAAAAGGGAAGTGCAGAGGTAAAATAGATCTGGCGGGGGGAGAGGGGCCCAGGGAGTGATTTCAAACAGGATGATTCAGACAGGCAAGACCGGAGAAGATGGCAACTGCACAAAGGCTGGTAGAAGAGGGAGGTGAACAATACGATTTGCTAGGGACTCTTCATTCACTCCTCAAAGGCTGAGGTAGTGTGTGTGTGACTGTTGTGGAAGGTGCTATGGTGCTCCCTCAAACAACGGAGGCTAGAAATCCCAGAGGCTCCAGCAGTACTTTTTCCTCTGCTGGGTAGCTACCCTAGCCAAGTAAGAGCTGTCATGCAAACCGGCCTCTGCGTTCCCATGTACATCGCAGCCCTGGTCACAACAGCTCGAGAAGCTGGAAACTGCCCCAAAGTCCATCAGTACAAGATGGGTCCAGAGACTTGGGGTCCTCCACACAACAGAATGCTGCGCACTGCCGAACATAAAACAATGATGAACCGACGAAGCACCTCGTGGCTTAGGTGGGCTGGCAGAGCACTGCACTGAGCGAAAAGAGTCAATCACCAAAGAATAAGCAGTGTATGAGACCACTAGGTAAGGACAGACCCTGCGACAAAGACTGGTGTGCCAAAGGGAGCCAGCCGCCTTTGCAGGTTCCTGGAGGAGGGAGAACCAGGCTGAGAAGCTGGACCAACGGACCAGACGGTTGGCGAGTACAGACTTGGGCAGAGGTCCACAAGAGGGAGAAGAGAAAGCGGAGGACAGGGTGGGAGAGAATATAGAGGTGGGGTTTGATGAGTGACTTGAACTATGGAATGCAGTCTGAAATATAACCCCCCACCACCACCTCATCCATTAAAAAAGACGAGGCTGAAGTGGACATGTCCCTCAGGTCCTTGGACTACCAAGTCACTTGCTCCAGGGCCCAAAGGTATTAGATCTGGAGGGGACCCCCTTCACCATGCACTCAGCTTTAGAAGATGATGCAGAGGCTCCCAGAAAATGGCGTCTGAATGCTGGATACTTGGTGTGGCCTTTTGAACCCCAGACTTTCTCCTTCCTCCCCAGGAAACCGCATCCAAATGGTGACAGGCCTGGACCCCCAAAAGCTGACCTGCCTGCATACCCTGGAGCTTCGGGGGAACCAGCTGAACAACACCCTGGGGATCAACCTCCCTAAGCTGAAGAACCTCTACCTGGTAGCTCACAGGACAGAGGGTGGGGCAGGAAAGAGGGCACTGTCCTGGGGCCAGGGCATCTGTTTTTTAAGTGGGCTCAGCCACTACGTCCATCATCATCATGGTAACTGGTATCATTTATTTATTAAGCCCTGACTTGATATCAGAGGCTGTGGAGATACCAAGTGAAAGATGCTTTGACCTCTAAAGGGGATCAAATGACACGCGTTATGACAGTACATCACCCATGGAGGACACAGAGGTCATTTGCGTCACAGCTGCATAATATGACATCACAGGTGCAGGCCTCAGGCAAAGGGAGCCACCTAAATGTTCCATCTTTGAGAGCCTTGAGCATCTTCATTGCAGAACAGAGCTGAAGCCACTTCTTGGCTAAGGGGTGGGGGCTCCTAGCCTAGCGCTGGGTTGAAGCCCCTCCTCCCTATGAGAGGTGGCTGGGGAGAGTGTTGCAGGGGTGTGACTGTTAACCTTGCTCTGGAACAGCAAACAGCTTCTCCTGGACTTCTTTACTCTTCGCAGATCTCTAAGCCCCTCCACGCCCTTCTTCCCGTCTCTCTCTCTGCTTCTTGGATCTCCCTCTTTTGCTTCTCTTTCTGACTTTGCTTCCTTCCCTACTCCTGTTCTCCCTCCCGTCTCCTGACCGTGTCTTGGAGTCTAGGCCCAGAACATGCTGAAGAAGGTGGAAGGCTTGGAGACCCTCAGCAACCTCACCACGCTGCATCTTCGAGACAACCAGATTGAAACTCTGAGTGGCTTTTCTGGGACAATGAAATCGCTGCAGTACCTCAATCTGAGGTAGGCACCTCCCCCCAGCCCCACCCTGCCCCTACCCCTGACCAGGAGCAGCTTTGGACCTTGCAGTTCCACTCCAGCCCTGACCTTCCAAACCTGACCACTCCAGGACCTTCACCTCGTCCTCAATCCGACCTGCACTCCCTCCTCCTTACCTTCAAACTCAAACTCCCCGCCATAGTTGATGGGGTAGAACTGTCCCTGTGGGTTTCTGAGACTAACTCTTCATGGGAGTAGGGATAAAAAGCCCCACCTCCCCTCCCCACCCCTGAGGAACAATTGGGGTATTGAACTGCTGACCTTGCAGTTAGCAACCCAGGAGCGTGTGTAACCATTACGCTCCTCCTCCATTCCTTACTTCTCCATTATTGCGAGTTAGAGACCCCCCACCCTGTCTTTAAGGACTCGCAGTCTGGCTGAAACTCTTTTCCTAGCTCTCCCTCCAATGGTAGATTTAGAAGCCCCAACCCCTCCCGAAGTCCCTTCCTGCAAAGGGACTCAACATAGCACCCACTTCACTGAGCCATGCGTACATCCCAGGACCGCTTCACTGGCCTGATTCCTACCTTCTAGCCTGTGGCTAAGTTTAATCGATGCAGAGAAAGTGTGTCTGTCTCTGCCCAGGAGGTTTCCTCCCTTCACTCCAGCTATGGAATTGTGACCCATTTGTGACCCACCCCTACTGCTCCAGGAGGCTGGACAGGGGCTGATTTAGCACTGAGGCAGCCCTTGAAGGGCAGAAACCCAACCGGAGTGAAGCAGAGCACCTCTCTAGCAAGCCTAGCATTGCTTGGTGGGCCTATCCACAGGGGCAGGGTTTCTAGGGAAACAGGATCCCAGTGGGAGAGTCTCCCAGGGCCCCCAAGGCCTGAGCGAACCCACTTCTGACTCCACGGCAGGGGCAATATGGTGGCTGACCTGGGGGAGCTGAGCAAGCTTCGGGACTTGCCCAAACTGCGGGCCCTGGTACTGCTGGAAAACCCATGCACAGATGAGAGTGACTACCGCCAGGAGGCCTTGGTGCAGATGGCACACCTCGAACGGCTGGACAAGGAGATCTTTGAGGAGGAGGAGCGGGTGGAGGCCGAGGAGATGCGCCAGAGGCTAAGGGAAGAGCAGGAGCGCGAAGCTGACCAGGATGAGGACCCGGACCTGTCAACAAATTAGCTTCTGAGGATGGCGGTAAGGACGCCAGCAGAAAGAGGAGGCTAAGGGGGAGTGGACAGGCACAGAGATGTTGCTGCGGGAAGAGAGAAGAGAGGTAAGGAACGTGAGGGAAGGGGCTCCTACAAGGAGAGCCCTTGGAGAGACCAGGCTAGGGGTCAAGGGGCATCTCAGCTTGGGGAGAAAGGATCTGGCGGGGCTGAAACGAGGCTTAGGAGATGCATTGACACCACTGGGAGGCTGTAAGACTGAGGGGAAAGAACTGGGGTCACAGCTGTGGAGTTGGGGAGGGTGGGCAGCCTCCCCAGACATGGAATGAAGGTGGGTTAAGATGGGACCCATCCAGCCAGGCCCGAGGGGGCAGGGGTGTCCGTTGGTGGTGCTGTGAGAGCAACCCAGCTGTGCGTGGGAGAGAAGGGAGAAGAGCCTGCATATCACCATCCGCAGCTGAAAATAACAGGACACAGGAGGAGGGGTGGGTGGTGGGAGGGGATGAAGGCAGGCAGGGTGAAGTAGAGAGAGGCTGTGAAGAGCCCTGGGGTCAGCTGTGCATCTGGATGGGGCAGAGACAGGCTAGCCTTCTGCCCTCTTCCTCCAGGAGATAAAGACACCAGCCCCAAGACCTGGCATGCCTGCCAGCGAGGCCGCCACCTTCACCATGCCCCATGCTCCGCCATCAGGACAGCCGATGCCTGCTTTGGTCTCAGCCTAGCCTGCCTCCCAGGCTCTGTGATGGGAGCCTGGACCCATCCTGGGGGTGCTGGTGGCCAGCTGGGCGCTCACGCTCAGGGAGAGGCCTAGGTGGTAGCCGGGCCTGGGCTGAGGCGTGGACAGACCCCCTAGATGTTTGTAGGGTTGGCTGAGAACAGAGGCGGCGGCTCGGTTTTCCAATAAAGAGATGCTGATGCTCTGTGTCTGACCTGGTTTGTGGGACGCTGAGTGTGTCGAGGGTGTGACTGGCACTGTGGGTCTAGGCTCCAGGATTGCTGCGCCAAGGCTGGGCCTGTAACTTTGAACGGGGCTCTAAGCAAGTGCGCGTGGGTGACGGGTGTCAGGTCTAGCTGGTGTCGTTGCCGGCCCGCTTGCTTCCTTCAGCTCCTGGAATCTTCCCTCCCCGACCCCCACCGCTCCCCCCACCTGCGCTTCTACGTGCGC
>NW_022111256.1:1068504-1078940 GCF_000313985.2 Echinops telfairi | reverse complement strand
GCCCCGAGGTGAAGCCCAGGCCTAGGACCCCCCTTCCCCGCCCCGTGACCCTCGCGCTTCTCGGGGCCTCTGCGCTGCGCACCTGCTTGGTCTCCGCGCCTCCTTCCCCGGCCTTCCCGGACCCTTCTGGCTTTCCGGCGGGAGCCCCCTCCCCATTTAGGTGCCAGCTCTCCCCGCACCTATTCCTCCCTCCACCCTTGCCTGCCCTTCTGCCCAGGCCCTGGGCCCCTGGTTTAAGTTCGGCGTGTCGGGGGCTGTGTGTTTATATCGTGTCGAGCCCCCTGGGCTTCCCTCTGCCATCCTCTGCACCTCACCTCAGACTTCTAGACGCCCCTCTCCTGGCTTTTCCATTTCCTTCTCCCAGCGGGAGGGGTGGGGGGGTTGTCTGAGAAGGACTGCGAGAAGACGGCCCTCCTTTTCCAACGAGCCCTTCTCCCTGACCCCTCCAATCTCCAACCCCAGGCCACTCCTCTCGGTACCACCTCTTGGGAAGAAAAGGGACACACCTTTGGGGGTTTGGGATCCTGCTCCATCGGCTGGGCTGCAGGATGCTGTGAAGTGGGGGGTGGGATGGAGGGCTCTCATTCCAGGAGGACCTGGGCCCGGCAGCCCCTGCTCTTTCTGGCTCCAAGGAGAAATGCCAGCTTAGCTCTGAGAATACCTGGGGGAACCCCAGCAGCGTCCACAGTGGGGGCGGACGAGAGACCCTCTGCTCCCGCTCCCTACAGGGTCTCCCCATCCCATCTCATCCTTTCACCGTGGCAATGACCTCCCCCTCCTCACTGTGTGACCTTCTCCCAGCCCTCCCGCCAGAGGGGGGAGGGATGGAAAACGCTTATGCTGCCGAAGACTGCGGCCAGCTCCTCCCCGCCCACTGCAGTAACCTCTTTCCCGCCCCTCCCGCTCCCCGCCCCGCCCACGGCTCTCGGGCTCCACCCCTCTAAGCCTCTTGTCTTTCTCCTTCAGTCCCTTCCACCCAAGGAGATTTCCAGCATCATGTCGATAGAAAAGATCTGGGCCCGGGAGATCCTGGACTCCCGTGGGAATCCCACGGTGGAGGTGGATCTTTCTACTGCCAAAGGTAACGGTAGGGCACGGACCTTGGTGCGCACACACACTGGACTTACACTGGCCTGGGATGGGAGGCTACCTAGTGCTAGTGGATGGGTGCTTGTCTAGCGCACAGCCTGGGGAATGGGGGGAGGGGAGGATCCTCCTTGTGCGAGGGTGCAGAATGGGCAGGTCTGTGTTCCGGCATGAGACAGACCCCCCCCACCCTGGGGTGCGTCTGCAGGTGCAACTGTGTGAGTGAGTGTTTCTGTGGGCCCCATTTGCGCTTGTGGGAGAGGCCACTGCTTGTGCCTCGGCCGTGTACGTGTGTGCACGTGTGAAGGGAGCCGTGTGGGGAGAGGGCTGGAAGGTGGAAGTAATTCCTGGCCCAGTTGTGCCCTTCTCGGCCCACGTTCCTCTGGCAGGTCTGTTCCGGGCTGCAGTGCCCAGTGGAGCCTCCACCGGCATTTACGAAGCCCTTGAGCTGCGGGACGGTGACAAGCAGCGCTACTTAGGCAAAGGTGAGCCCCCGCGGTCCCCAGCCCTCGTCTAGTTTGCTCTCTCTTCTCCTCCCTCAGGCTCCTCCTAGCCTGACCATCCCCACCCCCTGCCTCTCCTCAGGTGTCTTGAAGGCAGTGGACCACATCAACTCCACCATTGCTCCAGCCCTCGTCTCCTCAGTGAGGCCCTCTCTCTGCTGGGGAGGGCAGGACCCAGGGCCAGGAGGGAATCCTGGTTGAGAGAGGGCGGAGGAAAGAGGAAGGAAGGGCCACTTTGGGGGATTCGTGGTTCCTGGGATGGGGAAGGAGGTCCCCTACTGCCCCCTGCTCCCACGAAGGACTCAGGTCCTCTCACCCAGATAGGCCCTGTCCCAGGGATCTGGTTGGACCCCAGCAGAATGGGAGCCTGTGTACCAACGGGAGCCCTGCCCTTGGGCCCAGCCTCTATCTTGGCCCTGCGTAATGTGAGCTGTGTCCACAGGGCCTCTCGGTGGTGGAACAAGAGAAACTGGACAACCTGATGCTGGAGCTGGATGGCACTGAGAACAAATGTAAGCAGGACCTGGGAGAAGGGGGTGGGTATGGGGTGGGCAGAGAAAGAGCAGACAGAAGGGGCCAGCACTGTGGGGACTTCCTCAGGGAGGGCTGCCAGTGGACTAGTCCTTCTTCCTCCCACCTCCCAAAGTTGAAGTGCAGGGCGAGGCAGTCATGGTAGGGACAAAGAACAGTTTCTTTGCCGAGTAAAGAGGAGAGAGGTGCTGTTGGGTCTCTTCAACACGAGGTCGGCTCTTTGCCCTTTGCCCACCTCCCCTGCTATTTGTAGGGAAGAATGCATGAGATGCACACATCTCTAGAAGGGCTCATTGCAGGGGTGGGGAGGGAGGAGGGCAATCTCTTCTATTAGCTCCTTTTGGGGCTCATGGGGGGAGGCAAGGGTTAGAAGAAGGTTTGCTCAGTCCTCTCTTCTTTAAACAGCCAAGTTTGGGGCCAATGCCATCCTGGGTGTGTCCCTGGCTGTGTGTAAGGCGGGGGCGGCCGAGCGGGATTTGCCCCTCTATCGCCACATTGCTCAGCTGGCTGGGAACTCAGACCTCATCCTGCCTGTGCCGGTGAGCACTCCGCTGTGTTGGTGCCTGTCGCCGGGATGCGGGGAGAGGGAGTGGGGGGCCTGGGGGTGGAATGAAGGTAGGAAAGGGCACCGGGTGCCTGACGAGAAAGGATAGAGCACATAACCCTTGCTTGGGTTTGGGAAGCTGGGGCAGCTTTGGGGTTGGAATGGCTGTCGGATCTTGGGTTAACTCCTCCTGTGCCTCCACAGGCCTTCAACGTGATCAATGGCGGCTCGCACGCTGGGAACAAGCTGGCCATGCAGGAGTTCATGATCCTGCCTGTGGGTGCAGAGAGCTTCCGGGATGCCATGCGGCTCGGGGCAGAAGTCTACCACACACTCAAGGGGGTCATCAAGGACAAATATGGCAAAGATGCCACTAATGTGGGGGATGAAGGTGGCTTTGCCCCTAACATCCTGGAGAACAGTGAAGGTAAGGCCAAGAGCCCCGACTCTCTCCAGGGACATCCGGAAAGGCCCCCCCTTCACCAAGTTCTGAGGAGGAGGAGTGGGGTTCCAGAACCACCCATTCTAAGAGGTCCCACCCCCTAGAAGAGGTACCAGAAAACCAGCCGTAATTCACACGCAGGCCCTCAGATGAGGTTTTGCCTGCCTAGTCCGATCAGTTAGCAACCTGTAAGTTCTCAGGGGAGCCCCTGAGATTCTGGGAGGTGGTCTAGGTGTCCTGTGGGATCCAGTCCATGTTTTAGTTCCATGTGATTCCCTGTTGGATGAGATCCTGCCAAGCTCCGGGGAATCCATGCTAAATCTCTCCCCGTCCCAAGCCAACTTCTTTTGCCTATAGGCCCCTTAGTGTGTCTGTCTCAGGGAAAACAGTAACACGAGCATGAAGGGTGTGGCTAGAGTTTAAATTCCGAGGCCACATCACCTGGGTTTGACTCTT
Source organism: Echinops telfairi (assembly GCF_000313985.2). Lineage (NCBI taxonomy): Eukaryota > Metazoa > Chordata > Mammalia > Afrosoricida > Tenrecidae > Echinops > Echinops telfairi. The sequence goes on along the minus strand of NW_022111256.1, from coordinate 1,075,378 downwards.
AGGTAGGAAGAGTTACGTGCAGACAACTTGATTTCCTTCTCTGCTTTGTTCTAGCTGCAGAAGGGGTGACAACCGTACCTCCAGGGGCAGGGGTGGTTTGGTGGCAGGGTTCTCACCTTCCATGTCGAAGATCCCCGTTTGATTCCTAGCCAGTGCACTGCCGCCACTCCTCTGCCATGATTGGCCTGGGTACTGCAAGGACGCTGACTTGGGGTCAGCAAAGCTTCCAGATGCAAATAGACCAGGAAGAAAGGTCGGGTAATCTGCTTCCCCAAACCAATCGATGGAAAGCCTATGGTTCACCACCGTTCAGTCTGAAACAGATCAGGGGGTGGCACAGAACTGGATAATGTTTCAGTCCGTTGTGCTGTGAGCCAGGGCTGGCTTGATGGCAGTTCACGGTGAAGATTAAAAGAGCTCTTATATGACAAACTCCTAGTTGACGTAGCCCACTGCCCTTGACCCACTTCTACCTCATAGCCACTCTGTAGGATAGCGCAGAAGAAGTGTGCCCCAGGGTTTCCGAGACTGTAAATCTTTACAGGAGCAGACAGCCTCATCTTTCTTCCAAGGAGTGGCTGGTGGCTTTGAACTACCGACATGAAAGTTAGCAGTGCTCTCTGTTTAACCCACTGTGCTGCCAGGGGTCCTTCTGGTTGACATAACCCTTAATACACGATAGCCATTTCAAACCCAACCCAACCCCTGTCAACAGAGTCCTTTCCTCTGCCTGCCTAGGAGTAGCCTTGGCCAGCCCCCCTAGACCTGGGCATAACCCCAGTGGCTTCAGCCAGGCTCACCCAGCAGCAGTCCTCCACCTGTGCTCTGTCTTGTCTTTGCCTTCATCCTTCCTTGCCTCCTGCTTACCATCTCACTGTTCCACCGCTAGCCCTGGAGCTGGTGAAGGAAGCCATCGACAAGGCCGGCTACACAGAGAAGATCGTCATCGGCATGGACGTCGCTGCCTCAGAGTTTTATCGTGATGGCAAATATGACTTGGACTTCAAGTCTCCTCCGGATCCTTCTCGATGCATCACTGGGGACCAGCTAGGGTCCCTCTACCAGGACTTTGTCAGGAACTACCCTGGTGAGGGCTGGGAGTCTGAAAGAGAGGCCGGGGGCAGGGCTGCTGACTCTGGGGCCAGGTGTAAGTGCCCTCAGAAGAACCTGAGCACCAGGCATGGGGCGAAGGGGCAGAAACTAGGTTTGGTTTGGAACGGAGCTTCATAGGGGCCTGTGGTGGGTGCTGAAGCTCCCGGAGTCAAGATGGGAAAGGATGACTGGACTTAGCAAGGTGTGTAACTGGCATGCTTCAGTATCCATGGTGGAATCAGCCCTAGAAAGGATCTAGGGCTGATGTGTGAATAGAAAAGAAAGGTTGAGGATGAACTGGGTCACCTTCTCCACCTCTACCAAGGCTCTGACTGTTAAAGGCAGAACAGAAGAAGAAGAAATTAAAGTACACTGCAGAAGGCAGGATTTAGATCAGCAATGAGGAAAGGCTCCCTACCTCCCAGAATATAGAAATACAACGACAGGCTGTGCAGCAGGTTCCAAACCTTTGTTCTTGGAAGGTTTCAGGAAATACTCGGGTTAGAATCCGGTAGGGTTGGCTCCCTTTGGGATGGGAGCAACGGTGGGTAGGCTCAGTGAGGAATCAAAGGGCAGGGCCCGGGGTGGTGGCTGCCTGATACAGAAGCCCTCCATTCCTCCTCCCCTGCAGTGGTCTCCATTGAAGATCCTTTTGACCAGGATGACTGGGCTGCCTGGTCCAAGTTCACAGCCAATGTCGGGATCCAGATCGTGGGGGATGACTTGACTGTGACCAACCCCAAGCGCATTGAGCGGGCCGTGGAGGAAAAGGCCTGCAACTGCCTTTTGCTCAAGGTCAACCAGATCGGCTCAGTCACTGAAGCCATCCAGGCGTGAGTGACCCCCACTCCTCTCCTTCTCGGCCTGTTTGCTCCAGGTCCCTTTTTGCAAGTGCTGTCCACCGCCCAGTCCTGCCCCAGGATGCACCAGAGAGCAGGGAATCTGGTCACCTTCACCGTTCTCACATCTTGCTCCCCTCCCAGCGCCCTTCTCCCTCTAGAATTGTTTCTTGACTTAGACCAGTGTCACCGTGGGAAGAGCCTGCTCCTGCTCGGTGAGACCCTGGGCTGGGGACTCAGTGTGGGTGTCTGGATGCAGGTGTAAGCTGGCCCAGGAGAATGGCTGGGGGGTCATGGTGAGCCATCGCTCAGGAGAGACGGAGGACACGTTCATTGCCGACCTGGTTGTGGGGTTGTGTACAGGACAGGTGAGTGGGGCCGCCCAGTGAGTGGAAGGGGGGCTTTGTGGCTCTCTCTCTGCAGATGGTTGAGGCAGCCAGGGGAATTTTGAGAGGAGGTTTAAGTTGCCTCTTGGTGGGTGAACTGGCCACCCCTGAGCTGCTTTATTTTTGGGGATGTTTCAGATCAAGACTGGTGCCCCCTGCCGTTCTGAGCGTCTGGCCAAGTATAACCAACTTATGAGGTGAGGGAGGCTGGGGACTGGGGGCTGGGAGCTCACAGGCCCTGAGGGTTAAAAACCCTGTTTAAACACCATTTCATCTCCAGTGCCCAGAGCCTGGTAACAGTATGTCCAAAACTAAACAAAACACTCACTGCCATCGAGGAAGTGCTGACTCCCAGTGGCTCTATAGGACAGGGTGGAACTGCCCCTGTGGGGTTCTGAGAAGGCAATTCTTTACGGGAGTAAAAAGCCTCATCTTTCCCCCATGGAACAGGGGGTTGGTTTTGAACTGCTGACCTTGTGTTAGCAGCCCTACACATAACCAATACACCAGTAGAGTCCCTTGGTAACAGTAACTATTTGATATTCATGGCCTGAGTGACGAGAGGCCACATGGGCATGCAGCAGGGGTGCTCATCCTTGGACACAGGGGCAGGTGGTGGAGGAGCGAGACACGGCTGGAGGGCTCCCAGAGAGGGAGCTGCTTACCTGACCGTCTCCTGTCTCATCTCCCTCAGAATCGAAGAAGAGCTCGGAGGCGAGGCGCGCTTCGCCGGACATAATTTCCGCAATCCCAGCGTGCTGTGATTCCCCTTCTTGCCTGGACACTTGGAGCTTCTCTCCCAGCCTGTGAACCCCTTTCTTCCTGTCTTGATCTGTGATATTTCGCCCGCTGAGATACCTGAGCCCCAGGAGCCCGGAACGCCCCTGGTGACCCTACCTGCCCGCCTGCTCTTTGGCTTGCCCAATCCTGCGCTGTCTTTGCCCTCTCCTTTCTGGGTCCCCACTCCCTTCTCCACTCTGCCTTCCTTTCTACCCTCCCTCTCCTGGAAACCTGGAAATGGGGATGAGGACGACAAGGGGAGTTTGTGGACGAACAATCAGGGTCTGTGCTGGGAGCGTCAGGGTCAGTGTGCCGGGCACTGCGAGTGGCACCGAGTGTGAACTTGTGCTTTGCGCTGGCTCCAGGAGCTTCCCGTGTTGCACATGAGGACAGGGCTGGGGTGGATGTTAAGTGGATGTGTGGCTATGCTTGGTCTAAGGCTTCAGTGTATGTGTGAATGTATGTACGCATGTATGTATGATGTATGTATCTTCTATTCATTCCATTCATTATTTCCTCATACCTCTAAGACGGGACACTTGGCCTGATCTTAAGGGACTGTGTCAGTATCTCATACGTGTGGACCCCAAGCCGACCTGGGGTGGGCAGTCTTGCTGGAGTGGGAAGGGTAGCAGAAAAGGGCCTTGCTAGTCGTTCCTTTGTGTGAGCTCACCCTTAAAGGAAGCTGGGTTGGCCCAGGGGTGGGGCTGTGTGCCTGGGGGACTCCCCTTCCGTCAGTCTCTCCCCAGACCTAGGGTCCCTGTTCTCCCTCCAGCTGCACCAGAGCAACGTCTCACTCCCCTGTTCCACGTCCCGCAGTTGCCACCACCTCTGTGGCACTGAGAGCACCACCATTAAAGTTTGAATCACAGTGCGTGGTTGTGTCTGAAGAGTCTTAACTCTACAAGGCAGAGCAACCGGGAATGGGTGGAAGTGGACAGCCCAGCTAGGGAGGGCCAGGTGGGGCCCAGCGACCCCTGCCCTCTGGGCCCCGGACCAGCAGGTATTTGGTGTTCTGAACATGGGGTCTGGATCCCTGGGTGGTACAAATAGTTAATGGTGAACTTGCTAACCAGAAAGTTAGAGGGTCAGGCTGTGCACAGGGTGCCAGCGTATGGCTAGAGAACCCTGTATCTCTTCAGCGATAATGGATGCCCAACTGAGGGACTACCAAGAAGGGGGGCGGGGGGGGGCCAGCCCGGTGCCTTGAATTGGGAAGTCACTTTCTAGCAGGTAGGGGCTGCCCTTTGGGGAGCTGTGACCACTAGAGGGAGCTGAGGTTCTGTAGGACATCACGTCTGACTGCTGGAGGTGGGGCAGGAGGAATTGAAAGGTGGTTATGTACCCTCTGTAGGCCTGCACTCTCTCATTGACATTTCTGGTCTTGGGCTGAAGGGATTCCAGTTTGGTTTGGGCCCAATTCTCTCGGCCCTCTCCTCCTGGAACCCTGACACTTCAGCCATTTCCGCCTCTTGATGTCAGTGTAGGCAGCTCATCTTTCCTTCCTGTCCTGTGTCTCCTGCCTCTCTTGGGGGTCACCCCAACTCCCAGACTTGCCAGGAGGACTCTGGTTCTGGTTTGAACCACATTCCCTAACCAATGCCCTTTCTCTCCTCCCTCCTTGTTCTGCTGCCTTCTCAAACAGCCATGTCCCAAGCTCGTCCCACCCACCCCCGCCCCCCAGGTACTGGATTGGATTGGGTTACATCTAACTCTGCCTGGGCCTCCCTGGCCCCTCTCTCCACTTTCCCTTTGTGCCGTTGCCTAGAGACCAGTGGGTTATGGGGGTGTGGGGGGCTGGGGTGAGGGACCGTGAGGTGTGTATGTAATGCTCCCTGAAGTTGAATTGTGAGCCTGGCTCTCACTCAGAGGGGCATTGGGAGGGGGTAGGCCTCCATTTCTCTAACTCTCCCCACCCCCACTCCCCTCGTTCCTACTTCACACCTAAGGCAGTTTTTCCTTTGGGGCTCAGCTAGATCGGTCACCATCCTTTGCCACCTCTTGGTGGTTGAAGAACAAGGGGAAGCTCTCAGCCCAAAGGGAGATGGGACACGGGCCTGGGCCTAGGCCCACTGGGAGAATGGAGCCGGGCAAAAGAGGAGGGAGGAGTGTGTGGAGGAGCAAGGTTGGGGAGGGGGGTTTAGGAGGGAGGGACTGTCTTGGAACACTAGAGGAGGAAAGGAGTCTGGGGAGCACAGGGAGACAGGAACTGGCCTGCTCTCTGAAGACTGCAGGGGAGGGGTAAGGAAGATGGGCAGGGAGGGGCCAGTACTAACCAAATGGGAAGGGAGGGACCTTAGGATGGTGATTCACTGCTAGGCCAAGGGAGCCTTCTGGTTCTTCATCCGACCCCAACCCACAGTGCTTTTTAGACCCCACAGAACACTGGCTGAGCTCTGGCCTGGGGAAGGAAGAGACGACGAGCCAGCCTCCTCCCCTCCCAGAAGCCAGGGGGTTCTGCCAGTTCAGGGCACCACCCCGGCCTCTGGCTGGACTGACCCCACAAATACTCGACAACTCCCCCAAATCTGGAGCACTAAGGGCTCCTGATCCCTACTCCAGCTCCAGCTCTTCCTGTTTCCCAGCCTGCCTCCCTCCCTTGCTCTGGCCTTCCCAATCTAAGCTGCCAAAAATCACCCAGTGTCTCGGTGTCCTTTGTCCTGGGAAAAAGAGCTGCTTGGTGTGGGCTCAGGGAGGGAGCCCAGGGGCAGCGGCTGATGTGTCCTGGTGGGGTGCTGGCTTCACCGCTGGAGATGGAGTGGCTGGCTGCCCAGCAGCCTCAGGGACTGCGGGGAGCAGAAAAGGGGGGTGGGGTGGAGGGTAGTGGTGCAGAGCTTGGTGTCTGTAGTGACCGTCTCCACCCTGGAATGGCTGGGGCCAGGGGACCGGGGCGCCCACGGATCTGGAGCCTCATCTCCAATCCTTTCCCTGTGGCCCAAGGCATACTAATGGGTGACTTCAAACGGATTTGAGGTTATGAACATGGAGAAGCCACCAGGCAGAAGGGCCTGAGGCTGGTCCCCAAGTCTTCCTATAAGGATATCCCTTACCCACAGAGGACATGTCCTCCTCTACATCTTGTCACTTCTTTCAAGGGACCTCCCTGCAGCTCTTGCGCTCTTGTCATTGTCCCTATCAATGACCCTCCCTCTTCCTTATTGATACCAAAGGCCTTGTTTTTCCAATCTTCTATAAGCCTCCCCGCACACATACAATTCTACCTGCCCAGTCCTGTAAACCCTCAATTCTCCGCACCCCGAATCCAGCTATCTTTCTGCCCTCTTGTCCTACCCAGAGCTCGGCTCTGCGGGAATAAGTGTGGGGCCCTCCCTCTCTCTCTCCTTCAGATCCCATGCTTCCCCTCGCCTCTTCACACGGACATTCCTGGGGACTTTTCCCTTTGGCTTTATTCGCTCGTCTTCGCCTTCCCTCAACATCAACCACTCCTAAACTCGACTCTCCCAGCACCCAGCCACGCAGATGTTGCCATCCTTCCCCTGACCTCAAACTTTCATCCCGTTTCTCTGGCGACAGCCCCCAAACGCTTCCCCCATCCTTTCGGTCCGACGCGGCCACCCCAAGTTTCGGTCGTGTCCCCCACCCCCACCCCCGGAGCGCCATTTTCCCAATCTCTGCCAGTCTAACTCATCTACCCCAATCTCTACACCGTCACCCCCAAGCTCCACCCACTTCGTGTCCGCCACGAACCGGGGCGCCCCAAACTTCGTCCACCTCCCCGCTGTCCGCCCTTGCCACCCACGGCCCCTCCGGCCAGCG
>NW_022111256.1:1051753-1067803 GCF_000313985.2 Echinops telfairi | reverse complement strand
GCCGCCCGCGCCGCCGGCCGACCGGCCGGGCCTGGCGCACGGCTCCCCGCCCCCACGCCGCCTCCATTTGTTATTTTCCCTCCGGTACCCCGCTGCGGGCACTGCCCAGGCTGGGTGAGCACGGGGTCTCGGGGGTGGGGCCGGCCGCGAGGAAGGCACGGGGGCCCCAGCACCCGGAGGATCGCGAAGGTGGGGGTGGGTGGGAGGGGCTCAGGACTCGGAGGCCTGGTGGCGCCGAGGGGTGGCCCGGACCCCCGACAGGAGAGGAGAAACCGAGGTCGGGGCGTGGGGCCGCTGGTGGAGGGAAGACGGAGGGGGCGCGTGCGGGCATCGGGGTGAAGGCGAAAGGCTTGGAGAGGTGGCAGCGAGGTGGGGCCGAGGCTCCAGCTAGGAAATGCCTCAAAGGCCGGGAGCCTGGGGTCCAGGGCCTGGGGGTGAGGTGGCTCAGAGGAGGAGGGGAAGGGGAAACGGGGAAGGGGTGTGGTGGGTGCAGAGCGGGGTTGTGACTGATGGGGGAAAGCGGGGAACCTGGGGAAAGGGAGGCCCCTGAAAGGGGCACGGAGAGGGCCGTTTTTGAGGGACCAGGGGCTTTGAGGAGTGGGCGTGGGAAGGTGATGTCTTTGTGACTCGTTTCTCTTTCCCTTACCGCAGGTCCCCCTAGACCGTTTTCTCAGTCTCACACACAGTCACTTCTGGGAGAGGGGACGCTGGGGCTTGTAGGGCGTGCGGGCCCTCCCACCACTGTGAGGAAGATGGGAGAGGCCAAAGGGCCCCAGGGAGGGCCGAAAAGGAAAGAATTGGGCACGTTCACTCCAAACAAGTAGTGACCCCCCCCCACACACACACCCCTTCACTCTTAGAACCTAGACTCTGGCTGTGGTCTCTGTATAGGGTCTTCATGACTCCATGCCTACCCTGAGCTATGAGGTCTCCTTTGTGCCAGATGGACCCCTGGGATGGTCCCTTGGGGTGGGGGGTGCCATTCTGTTGCCATAGCAGTGGTCCAGGGGGATGTCCAATAGGTGGGAGTTCAGAATCTTGATTGGACCTCAGTGTGTGGTTGTGCCCTTGGGGTGCAGCAGGGCTCCCAGTTCTTAGCACTTGGCGATGTTCTAGAACAGCGGTTCTCAACCTTCCTCACGCCGCTGCGACCCTTTCATACAGTTCCTCGTGGTGGTGACCCCCCAACCATAACATTATTTTCATTGCTACTTCACTGCTGTCATTTTGCTACTGTTAAGAATCGGCGACCCCCCAGAGGGGTGGAGACTCACAGGTTGAGAACCACTGTTCTAGATGTTTGTGGTGCTGTGTGGATAAGAGGTTCCCCAGAGGATGCACCCCCTTCCATCCAGCAGTGTGTTGGAGAAGGTAGACAGATTACTTTCAGGACCAATTCCCTCCCTCCAGGCATGGTGGGAAGGTGGAAATGTTGTTATATCTTCTTTCTGCAGTTCTTTTTGACCTCTACCTCCCTGTTATCAAGGACCTTTTCTGTTTGCTTGTGTTTTTTTCCTCTTCATTTCTGTACTGAAATTCTTTCTTTTTCTTAAATTTGAAGTCTTCCTTCAGTTTCCCTGAGGAATATCCTTTTCCCTCTTTCCCAAACTATCCTCACGGTGATCCTTTCCTCAGCTAACCTGCCACCTTCTATTTCTGACCTTGTAGGAATGACTGGGCTCTCCCAGGTGAGGGTGGCCCAGGGGAGAGGGCCACGGCCCAGCCTGGTATAATGGAAATGCCCTGGAATGGGAAGCTAGGGACTCCCGGCTGGTCTCACGTCTCTGACCTTGGGCAAGTCTTTTTCGGCTTCTGCGAGGCTTGTAGACTAAGTGAACTCTGAGGCAGTTTAGGCAGTGCATTATCTGCTGGTCTGGGCTGCACTGTTATCTACGAGATACTTTGGACTGGTTTGCTTGTCAGGCAGGTCTGGAATGAGGAAGGCTGGGTCAATGATCCTGAAATTCACCCAGCAAGTGTCTCCCAGAAAGCCTTGTGACTTGATTGTATTTCTTTTTATAGCCTTTCCAAAAAACAAAACAAAAAACCCAAACCAGTTGTTTTTTGTTTTGTTTTTTTTAAGTGGATCAGCAAGGCTTTTTTCTGGGTGGACGCAAACTTAATTTTCCTTGTTTTTCTCCTGTTTCTCACAACCCTTTCGCAGCTTCCCAGTCCAGTCGACCACTTTCCCTTTGCAGTCAGGTAATCGAGGTGAATGTGTTGTGTGTTGCGAGGCACGTAGGTGCTCTGTAAATGTTAGCTAAAGTGATTGGCTGCTCTGGCGAGGAGCGTAGTCCAACTCGTTGGATCCAGAAACAAGTTCCAGCTTCAGAAACATCCATGCAATCCAACCGGAGCCCGCCTTCTCTCTCCCCATCCACCTACCTTTCTGTGACCGCTTGCTTCTCCTCAGTGTCACTTTAGCTAATTGTATCAGACTCCAACTGATGCAGAAAAGTTGAGTGGCAAGGATTGCCCTGTTCTTCAAGGACCTTCCTGTGTTTCTCGTGACTTTCTGGATCCCCTGACTGGTTCGGTGAACCGGTTCTGTGATTGGAGGAAAGATGGGCACCCAGCTCGAGAGAGGCTGACAGATTACAGCCACTCACAGCCATCTTTGTTGGGCTTTGGCTTCGTTTTTTTTCTCCCTTGTGTTAGATGAGGGTCTGTCCTTTGCGTTTGGGGGGTTGACAGTATTTTCAAACTAGTCTACATAACTACTCAAACATGTGGCAGTAGTTATAGTTGACCGAAACAAGAAAAATAAAGTTCCACTAGGTAGATAGAGCATCATTTGAAAACTCAGAAGTCCTGGGGCGCTAGACCAGCTATTCTGTGATTCAAAGAAAATAGTTGTAAAGTTTCTGGAAAGGTCATGTTCACCCCGTGCCTGTTGACTTCAGAAGTGGACCTGAATAAGAATTCTTTTCAGTCTCCCTTGGGTAAAAATGCTGTAGAGAGGAGAGATGCCATTTACCTAGCCAGCCTCCTACCTCACAGTAGATGTGGAAGCCTCCTTGGTTCCCGTTGAGGCAGGCCGCACTTAAGTCAAGACTGCCGACTGTGGTGGGTTCAAAGGTCAATAACAAGAAAGAACACCTGTAGATACCATTTGTGGAGGGTGTTCACAGGGGAAATCAGTAAGAAATTGCTTCCAAAAGATAACAAACGAGTGCAAATGAAGAGTTGGACACTCACTCACTCACTCTGTTATTTGGAGTTAGCTAGGTTTGGTTTGGGATTAATAGGCCTGTGCTTCCTTTGTACTGTCCCCTGGAACATTTCAGGGTCCCTCGCGTCTGATGTGGGGAAAAAAAATTCAGATCTCTGGAACTGCTCTAGGCTTTCCGAGACTTGTCCCTGCTAGCTTCTGACGACAGTGCAGCAACTGTAGAAGAGTGAACATGGGCTTTGAGGTCAGAGACATGGGCTTGCTTCTGCTCCTGCCACCGTGGGGAGCTGGGCGAGACTCATCCTTTGGGCCTCAGTTTCCTCCTCTATCCAGTGGGAATAACGAGCACACCAATTTCTCCGGGTTAGTTGCGTTAAATGAAGTTTTGTGTGTTCAAGGCTTGGTACTCCAGTTTCATTACTTTCTACTTCCTGTGTAAAGAAAGCTCTGTGGAGTTTGTGTGCATACAAATATTCCTGAGGGACCATCCGGGTAAACCAGTACGATCTTTCGGATCGGGCTCATAGTACTTCCTGAGTTTCCTGCCTTCCCCAGAGAACAGAGAGCAGTTTCTCTCTCCTGGGTGAAGTGTAGGGCTGCTAACTTCAAGATTATCAGTTCAATCCCCCCAGCCACCCCAGAGGAGAAAGATAAGGCTGTCTACTCCCGTAAAGATTTTCAGTCTCAGAAATCTCATAAAGGGGCTGTTAGGAGTTTGGATTGACTCACTGGAGGTGGGCTGGTTGGATTTCTCTTTCACTTGTAGATGAGCTGAGGTAGTCCCTGGGGCAAGGCAGCCAAAGTCCTTTGGGAAGCACAATAGTATTGCCTTAAGACTCTGCTAGCCAATTTAGTGACCCTGATGGTTTCCTTCTAGAGCCTTCACTGGAGGGAGATCCTGCAAGGTCCAGGGGCCTACACTGGACACTTGGCGAGGCTGCTTCCTACTTCCCAGGCTACGGTTCTGGGAAACTTGAGGTGAAGTAGAGAAATTTCTGTATTCAGCTGCCCAGGCAGAGGAGAATGGGGTCTCCACAGCCTGAAGAATGAAGACACGACAGAATAAAGACTCAGTAAGTAACAGCTAAAGTGGGAGACGTGGAAGGTTAGGGGCAGGGAAGGGGCAGACCTGATAAAAACACCAATAAAGCCCATCGCAACGTTAGATTTGACGTAAAACGAAATGGAAAATCACTTGCCTCCTTCCTCAGATGTCAATGAGGAGTGGACGGAAGAAAGAGGCCCCTGGGCCCCGGGAAGAACTGAGATCGAGGGGCCGGGCCTCCCCTGGAGGGGTCAGCACGTCCAGCAGTGATGGCAAAGCGGAGAAATCTAGGCAGTCAGCCAAGGTATTCTGTCTCAGGCCCTCCCACAGGATGCTTGGGTTGGACTGCATGTGTGTATGTTCTGGGGGCACTTCCTGTCCAGCAGAGAAGTTTGCCGGTAGAGGCCTGGGAGACTCAAGGTGTAAGACACAGCTTTCGTCCAGCAGAAGGCCCGAGTAGAGGAAGCGTCTACCCCGAAGGTCAACAAACAGAGCCGGAGTGAGGAGATCTCAGAGAGTGAAAGTGAGGAGACCAGTGCACCCAAAAAGACTAAAACGGAGGTAAGAAGCCTTTTCAGCTATGGGACCCTTTTTCTGTACGCGCACTCTTCCAGACTGCCTTCCACGAGCAGTTCCTACCTTGATCCACCCGGGATATGGGAGAAAAGCCCTGTCTTGGGTTTATTAAAGCAGCCATATAGCAGACAGCTCTTTAGGGCTTGGGGGAGAGACCACTAGTGACTTGGCAGGACCAAAGGGGGCTGGAGGAGCTTGAGAGATTCTAGCACTCGCCCCACCCTGGTTTTCAACTTAGGGCCGGGGAGGTGGTGGTTCAGGGTCAGAAGTCTTGTTAGAAGGAACAAGTCCATCATAGAAAGAAAATGTAGAAGTTGTCTTTTTAAGAACAGAGTGTTTTTAAGGCGGTTAAAGGGCTAAGAGATGAGATGAGATAGGTGAAGGGGAAGACGGATGGGTCCAGCTGTGGAAGTGGGGAGAGGTGCTTGAAGAAGGAGGGTGGCTGGGTAAGGCGGGAAACAAAGTTAGCTGCTAAGGAGCAGCTGAGAATGCAGGGAGTGGGGAATCCCCAGACGGTAAAGAGATGGACATTACAGTACAGACATGCTTTGAGGGGAAAGGGATTTTGTGCAAAGGAGACCCCGGGTGTAGGATGGGAAATGGCCCTTCTTCTGCAGCAGGAACTCCCTCGGCCACAGTCTCCCTCGGACTTGGACAGCTTAGATGGGCGGAGCCTCAACGACGATGGCAGCAGTGACCCTAGGGACATTGACCAGGACAACCGCAGCACCTCCCCCAGCATCTACAGCCCTGGAAGTGTGGAGAACGACTCCGACTCGTCCTCGGGCTTGTCCCAGGGCCCAGCCCGCCCCTACCACCCACCTCCACTCTTTCCTCCGTCCCCTCCCCCGGCCGACGGCACCCCCCGACAGCCAGAGCCTAGCTTTGAACCCCACCCTCCTGTGGCACCCACTGGGTATCATGCTCCCATGGAGCCCCCTGCATCTCGAATGTTCCAGGCTCCTCCTGGAGCCCCTCCTCACCCACCACTCTACCCTGCCGGAGCTGGTGGAGGCGTTCTGTCAGGACCTCCAATGGGTCCTAAGGGGGCAGGGGCAGCCTCTTCAGCAGGGGCCCCCAGTGGGGGTAAGCAACACCCTCCACCCACCACCCCCATTTCACTATCAAGCTCCGGGGCTGGTGGTGCTCCACCAACTAAACCGCCTCCCACTCCAGTGGGTACTGGGAGTCTATCCTCTGCTCCTCCACCAGCCACTTTCCCCCATGTGGCACCAAATCTGCCCCCGCCACCTGCCCTGAGGCCGCTTAACAATGCATCAGCCTCTCCTCCTGGCCTAGGTGCTCAGCCACTCCCTGGGCATATGCCTTCCCCCCACGCCATGGGGCAGGGTATCGGTGGACCAGAGAAAGGCCCAACCTTGGCCCCTTCGCCCCACCCTCTGCCCCCCACTTCCTCTTCTGCGGCCGCTCCCCCTCTGAGGTACCCTTACTCCTCCTCTAATAGCTCTGCAGCAGCCTCTTCTTCCAGTTCTCCCTCTGCCTCACAGTACCCCGCTTCCCAGACATTACCCAGTTACCCTCACGCCTTCCCTCCCCCAACAAGTCTCTCTGTTTCCAATCAGCCACCCAAATATACCCAGCCTTCTCTCCCATCCCAGGCTGTGTGGAGCCAGGGCCCCCCACCCCCTCCTCCCTACGGCCGCCTCTTAGCCAACAGCAATGCTCACCCGGGCCCCTTCCCTCCTTCCACTGGGGGCCAATCCACTGCCCACCCAACAGCCCCGGCACACCACCACCACCACCCCCCGCCGCAGCAGCAGCAGCATCATGGGAGCTCTGGACCCCCTCCACCTGGAACATACCCCCACCCCATAGAGGGCAATGGCTCTCACCATGCACACCCTTACGCCATGTCGCCCTCCCTGGGGTCTCTGAGGCCCTACCCACCAGGGCCAGCACATTTGCCCCCACCCCACAACCAGGTCTCCTACAGCCAAGGGGGCCCCACTGGCCCTCCAGCTTCTTCCTCCTCTTCCAACTCCTCTTCCTCTCAAGGGCCCTACCAATGTTCACACCCCTCCCCTAACCAGGGCCCCCAAGGCACCCCCTACCCCTTCCCACCGGTGCCTCCAGTCACCACCTCCTCAGCTACCCTCTCCACTGTCATTGCCACCGTGGCCTCCTCGCCAGCAAGCTACAAAACCGCTTCCCCTCCGGGCCCCCCACCATATGGAAAGAGGGCCCCATCCCCTGGGGCTTACAAGACAGCCACCCCACCTGGATATAAGCCGGGGTCACCGCCCCTGTTCCGAACGGGGACCCCACCAGGCTATCGAGGCGCCTCACCCCCCGCTGGCCCAGGGACCTTCAAGCCTGGCTCGCCCACAGTGGGGCCTGGGCCACTACCACCAGCGGGGCCCTCAAGCATGGCCTCCCTGCCACCGCAGCCTGCAGCCCCTGCCTCAGGGCCCCCCCTAAGCGCCACGCAGATCAAACAGGAGCCGGCTGAAGAATACGAGCCCCCAGAGAGCCCGGTGCCGCCGGCCCGCAGCCCCTCGCCCCCTCCCAAGGTGGTGGACGTGCCCAGCCATGCCAGTCAGTCTGCCAGGTGAGCGCCCTGGGCCGCGGGGGACGGGGAGGGCGGATGGGGGCTCAGGAAGAGGGGGCGGGCCCTGCATTCACGCGCATGGGGTGGGGTGGGGGAGCGTTGCGGCTGTCGCCCCAGCCTAGCCCTCGAGGGCCTGACGTGAACAGCCCCGGGGTCTGCGGGAACTGGTTTGTGGGGTGGGGGCGGCCCGAGGCTCGCCGCGGGGCCGCCCAGGCAGCGCTCCAGGGCTGAGCGCGCGCCGCGCCCGCAGGTTCAACAAACACCTGGACCGCGGCTTCAACTCGTGCGCGCGCAGCGACCTGTACTTCGTGCCGCTGGAGGGCTCCAAGCTGGCCAAGAAGCGGGCCGACCTGGTGGAGAAAGTGCGGCGCGAGGCCGAGCAGCGCGCGCGCGAGGAGAAGGAGCGCGAGCGCGAGCGCGAACGCGAGAAGGAGCGCGAGCGCGAGAAGGAGCGCGAGCTGGAGCGCAGCGTGGTGAGTGCGTCACGGGCGCGTCACGCGCCGCCGCGCCGCGCAGGAGGCTCCAGGGGGCGGGCGCGCGCGTACCGCCGCCTGTGGAGCGGAGGAGTCACTGCAGCTCGGCAGACGGGACCGCGCCGTTTCCAGGGGAAGGCAAGAGATAGCGGGCCGAGCTGTCCTTGTTGATTCCCGTTCTCCGTTTGCCCCGCAGAAGTTGGCCCAGGAGGGCCGCGCTCCAGTGGAGTGCCCGTCTCTGGGCCCGGTGCCCCATCGCCCTCCATTTGAGCCAGGCAGTGCTGTGGCTACAGTGCCCCCCTACCTGGGCCCCGACACTCCAGCCTTGCGCACGCTTAGCGAATATGCCCGGCCCCACGTCATGTCTCCTGGAAACCGCAACCACCCATTCTACGTGCCCCTGGGGGCAGTGGACCCAGGGCTCCTGGGTTACAATGTCCCAGCTCTGTACAGCAGTGACCCAGCGGCCCGGGAGAGGGAGCGGGAAGCCCGCGAGCGAGACCTCCGAGACCGCCTGAAGCCTGGCTTCGAAGTGAAGCCCAGTGAGCTGGAGCCCCTCCACGGCGTCCCCGGGCCAGGCCTTGATCCCTTCCCCCGACACGGGGGGCTGGCCCTGCAGCCCGGCCCACCAGGCCTGCACCCTTTCCCTTTCCATCCGAGCCTGGGGCCCCTAGAGAGAGAGAGGCTAGCACTGGCGGCGGGGCCAGCCCTACGGCCTGACATGTCATATGCCGAGCGGCTGGCAGCTGAGAGGCAGCACGCCGAAAGGGTGGCAGCGTT
This sequence comes from Echinops telfairi, assembly GCF_000313985.2. Lineage (NCBI taxonomy): Eukaryota > Metazoa > Chordata > Mammalia > Afrosoricida > Tenrecidae > Echinops > Echinops telfairi. The sequence goes on along the minus strand of NW_022111256.1, from coordinate 1,059,188 downwards.
GGGCAATGACCCACTGGCCAGGCTGCAGATGCTCAACGTGACCCCCCATCACCACCAGCATTCCCACATCCACTCGCACCTGCACCTGCACCAGCAGGATGCTATCCATGCAGGTAAGACACCCTACATCTCACAAGTGACTTGGCCAAGCCATCCCTCCTCTAGCCTGGCATGAGCCTCTTTCCCGTGATTGCTGCCTCCCCTTGTCCCCCCAGCCTCTCTCCTCATGCCCTGGAACTGTAGGGCCTGGGTGTCCCACCAGTCACTACTTCTCTTAGTCTGGCATCCCACCCCTGATAGAGGCTCATGTTGGGGGAACCACCTTGCTACCTTTCCCGCCCCTCGCTCTCAAACCTTCCCTTACCTATTCCCTGGCTCCTTTGGTTCCAACTCCTGTGTCTGCCACGGTTCCTTTCCATCCTCTGTCATGTCTACCCTTGGGGTGGGGTCTCTAGTTCTCTCATTCTGCGCCCCATTCTATTCTGATGCCCCCCCCCCCCATTGTCCGCTTCTCTTCCCAGGCTCCCTTCACCCAAATGAATAGGTTCCCAGACCTGCCTCTGGTGACACCTTCTTTTTCTTTGCCCTCCAGCCTCTGCCTCGGTGCACCCTCTCATCGACCCCCTGGCTTCTGGGTCCCACCTTACTCGGATCCCCTACCCAGCCGGGACCCTCCCCAACCCCCTTCTTCCTCATCCTCTGCACGAGAACGAAGTTCTTCGTCACCAGCTCTTTGGTAAGGACGGCACTCGAGGCCTGGGGAGCTCTCCTGAGGGAATGGACCAGAATGACAGAAGGGAGGCATTTGGGGGGTGGGACTGGCCCACGTGGGTGTGGGAGGGAGGGAAACGGAAGTGCCTGGGAGAGCGGTCTAGACTTCGGGAGGTGTGCAGCCGGACTCCACCAGTGACCGCCTGCAAGACTGGGGGTGTACCCTAACTTCTTAATTGTGGTTTCCTGTGAGGTGACTGGCTGCCCACTGGCCCATAGGAGGTACCCAGCACCCATCAGTCACGTACCCCTTACCTTTCCACCCCCAGCCGCCCCCTACCGGGATCTGCCGGCCTCCCTCTCTGCCCCTATGTCCGCAGCTCACCAGCTGCAGGCCATGCACGCACAGTCAGCTGAGCTGCAGCGCCTGGCACTGGAGCAGCAACAGTGGCTGCATGCCCATCACCCCCTGCACAGTGTGCCGCTGCCCGCCCAGGAGGACTACTACAGGTATGGGTGTCCAGGGCCAGGAGTGGGCCGGGGCCCCATTGGTGAGAGGGGCCAGGTCAGGATGGACTACTGGCTTAACTGCTCTGCCTCCTCTCCCCTCTCCCCAGTCACCTGAAGAAGGAAAGCGACAAACCGCTGTAGGTCCTGGGACCAAGAGAGCTCCTGCACCTCGGAGGCAGCCCTCCCGCACACCACAAGGAGTCCAGAGAGGACACTGCCCAGTTGCAGGGTCTTGGCAGCTGGCCAGTGGGGAGGAGGCAGGGACAGACAGAAGGCCAAGGCTGGTGTGGGGAGGTGACGAGGGTGGGGCAGAAGCGCACAGTATCTTGGACCCGGTCCCTTTTCCTCCTCGTCCCTCAGCTTTCTTCCTCCCCAAGCCCAGCCCTTGGTGGCCACCGACCCCTCCCCCGCCCGTTGGTGTGATTATTTCATCTGTTAGATGTGGCTGTTTTGCGTAGCATCGTGTGCCGCCCCCGCCCCCCCCCACCAAAATCCTTGTGTGCGCGCCCCCTGCGATGTATGCCCGGCCCCCTCTCCCACATTAATAATTTATATATATAAATATCTATATGATGCTCTTTAAAAAACATCCCAACCAAAACCAAACAAGCAAAAACATCCTCACGACTCCCCAGGAAGATGGCTGCGACTCTTTCTTTGCGGGCTGTGTGGGGATGGGTGGTGGTGGTGGGGGTTTGTGCCGCGGTACCCAGAGAAAGTACTGGAAACGGGTCAATGGGCTAGTGGGAGGGGGAGGACCCGAGGTGGGCCCTGGCCGGAGGATGCTGTGGAGTCGGAGCCGGGATCATGGTTGCCCACTCCGGAGAAGTCAAGACATTGGAGGCCTGCCTCGGACTTGCCCTGTCTAAGACAGTGGACCCCACCAGCTGCTCTGCGGGGGGCGGGGGGCGGGGGGACGACGACACACTAAGTCCTGCAAAGACTTAGTCTTGGGAAGCCATAGATAGGGTCGCTGTGAGTCCGAATCCACTGGATGGCACTGGGGTTTGGCTCTGAAGGAACCACCCCGAGCTCTGGGAGGTGTGCTCTGCCTCACCACTAGAGGCCCCCAAGAGCCTCTGGGACCCGGACTCCAGAGTTCTGGTTCCTTTCCATGGGATAGCTTGGGAAACTGGTAAGAGGTGGGGTAGGCATAAGTTTCAGGTAGGTCAGTGTCCTTCGGTTGGAGGGTTGACAATTTCAAAGGCCTCTGGGTGCTACGAGGCCATTTTAGGAGACGCCTCGGAGCTGCGCTTGCTCCAACTTGTCTGACTACGAATCACAGGCTTCCTTCTTAAGACCTAAAGGAGGTGTGGCTTGCTGGTTTCCACCCAATGAGCATTGTGCTCATTTACATAAAGATCCGAACGTTCGCAAACTCCAGAAACGATAATGTTTAGTTCCTTCGAATATTGGTTTTTCTATTTTAACTTAGTGTGCGCTACTTCTATGTTAGCGGGGATTCAAAACTCTCCGCCCTCAGCTCACCCTTACCAATAGTGGTGTCCTAAGAGATCCCCTGTTCTCTGCACGGAACTTCCGGTAGTGTTACAGCTCTTTTAGAATTTGTCTAGCAGGTTTTCTGGTTTCTACCAGAAAGCCCCCCACACACTAGTAAAACGGGTATTTAACAGCAGATTGGCTGAAAGAGATCTCTTCATTTCTGTGAGCCCCGGGATTTCATGGTTGCTTCTCCGTTGGTGCTGCACCAGGATTGTACGAGCCGGTTTCCGGTTGCTGCTGATGCTATTTCCCTTCCACTCCCACCGGCTTTGGGAACCGCTCTCGGGAGGCGGCCCTTCCCGCGGCTTCGCTGCGCGTGCCGCTTGTAGTCCTGTATGGCGTCCACCTCGGCCCAGCCCGCGGCACTGAGCGCCGAACAGGCCAAGGGTGAGGAGCACCTCTGCTCCCCGGGGTGGGCTTGGCTGGGGATGGCGCGGGGAGATGGCCGCAGTCGGAGGGGGCGTTGGCTGGGGATGGCGCGGGGAGATGGCCGCAGTCGGAGGGGGCGGGGAGCGCCGCGTACCATTCCTCTCCCTCTGCCAAGTGGGTCCTTAACCACTACAGCGGGTGGTTCCGGGTCCGGCTTTTTCGGGTTGCCACCAGCTTCGTCTCCTAATCCTCTGGCCCCTTTCCTGCTGCTGCGCTCCCGGTTGGGTCCGACGGCGGTGCTCCCAACTCCTGCGCTGGGACGCTTTCCGGGTCGCAGTGGTCCTGGCCGAAGTCATCCAGGCATTCTCGGCCCCGGAGAACGCCGTGCGCATGGACGAAGCCCGGGACAACGCGTGCAATGACATGGGCAAGATGCTGCAGTTTGTTCTGCCCGTGGCCACGCAGATCCAGCAGGAGGTCATCAAAGCCTATGGCTTCAGCTGCGATGGGGAAGGTGGGTCTGGTATCCGCCGGGCCCCTGAGCTGTGGTTCCACTTCTCGCCACACGGCGGCAGCCACGAGCTGACTAACAGTCGTGGCGCTCCCGCGAACTGGCGCGCGTGGGGGGTGGGGGGTGCAACCCTGGGTGCGTATTGTATGTATTTTGTAGTCTGCCACGAATACTGTAATATCCTCATGCATCGTTCTAACGCCCTATTTTACGACGAGAGAGACTCCAGTACTGAAGTGCCCAGGGTCACAGCTGAGCTGGACTCGAATCCAGTTCTGTGAGTGCTTTTTCTAAGACTGCGTGAGACTTTGCTGTGCTGCCCCACCAGGGTGGGGAAACTGGGGCCTGGCAATGAGGGTTCCTTGGTGAGATCACGATGTTCCCCAAGGGTGTTTCACCCCCTATTCCACCCAGCTGCATCCGCCCACCTGTGAACTGCCTTCACACCATACTTAGGGTTCATGTGACTCAACTGCTAACAGGACTCTCCCTCCTGAGAGGGAGGTGCACGTTGCTTTGGGATGTTTTTCATTCACCATTCCCATCCAGCTGTGCGCAGGGGTTGATCCAAGCCACACAGGAGATAGGCCAGTGGCAGACAGCGTGGTCCCCAGGTTATGGGGTAACTCTCCGCTCCCTATTGCAGGTGTCCTGAAGTTTGCCCGCTTGGTCAAGTCCTACGAAGCCCAGGACCCCGAGATTGCCAGTCTGTCGGGCAAGCTGAAGGCCCTGTTCCTGCCACCCATGACGTTGCCGCCCCATGGGCCTGCTCCAGGGGGCAGCATCGCTGCCACCTGAGGGGCTTGGCCCTCCCCTGTGACCCGGGGCCACTTTGGGGAGGGAAAGACCATGTTGTTCCCAGAAGATAATAAATGTGCCTGTGGCTCGGCCTTCACAGGAGTCCTTTGTGACCCGACAGCCCCCGCCTCCTGTGCCTAGATGCCATCATCTTTCTAGGATGCCCCCCCCCTGCCTCTCCTGCACTGTCCAGCCCTGCTCCAGAGAAGGCCTGGGGCCCCCCACTCTCTCCCCTCCCAAGGAATGGTGACAGGAGGACCGGCTTGCTCAATTCTCACCACTCACTGGGTGGTTGGGCCTGCCAGGCACTTCCTCTCTAAAGGACTGGTGTCCAGGCTGTGCACTTAGGACCCCTGGTACCCCTATTTTCCAGGGTTCCCTATGCCAGGGCTATTTCCTGGTCTCTGCCACTACCAGCTCTCCCGGAGCTCTGTCAGGTGGAGCTCCAGGTGACTCCTCCCTTCCCCAGGGAAGGAGGCCCTGGACTGGCTGGTGAAGCTGAAGGGGGAAGTAGGTTGCTGTGGGCGGTCTGTGCCTGGCCCCACCCCACCTGTCCCTCCTTCAGGGGCTTGTCCCTTCCCCGCGGTGCCATTGGCCCTGGCAGTGCCGAGCTAGCAGGAAGTAGCTGAATTCTGAGCACTGCTATTCACCTGGCCTGGGTCACTGCTTTGCTGTGCCCTGGCTAGGCCCCACCCCCTGTGGCCCTCTGCCTGTGAGCCCCCTCTCTTTTCCTGGGAGATGCTGTCTCGTGGGTAAGTCCCCTGCCCCACTTGGGTTTGCCTGCTCCTGTTAGTTTGGGAGGCGTCGTGCTCACTCACCCCTAGCAGGAATGGGACGACGGGGAGTGTGACTGCCCTGGGCCGTGTTCCCTGTTCTTACACACTCTGCCTCCCCAAGATGCACGGACCCCGCCCCACCCCCACCCTCCATGCTCATTCCTGCACCTTGGCTCCACCCCCCCACCCCCCCATGTTGTCTTAAATGACAGGCTGTATGCCTGTCCTCCCTCTCCCATTCCCACCTCTAGCCTCTGCCCCCTGGTGTCTGCCTGCAGCTTGGGATCGGCCTCCCCGGGAAATCCACACCCCCTGAAGCCTGAAGGCTCACCTGAGCAGCACCCCCACTCACACCCGTTCTCCCGCCCCCCACTCTGGAGCTGCTGGCTTTTGTTCCGTTTTCTTTCCATTTTTCTTTGCTCCCCCATCCCGTCATTCATTCACAGACACATACGAAGCATCTGTTTTGTGCCAGCTACTCTTCACAGTGCTGGGGACCCTGCAGCAAGCAAGACCTGTCGCAGGGAGCTTATGTGGCAGTGGGAGGTGGCACATTCACCAACCCAGCGAGCAGCGTAATTGCACATCTTTATGCGTGTGGTGCAGAAACTGAATAGCTTCCCGTGACAGCCAGTGCCACGTGGGGCATTACAAGCTGGAGAAATCTGGGAGGGCTTCCCTGAGGTGGTGGCATTTGAGCCGAGGCCTGGATGGTGCGGGTCCTGGGGTAATCAAGAGCCAGGCATCCCAGCCACAGGGCCTGGCAAGCAGTGGACCGAAAACCGAGGGGGCTGGTAGAGAGAGAGAGAGGGGCAGGACCAACCAGGACAGGCTGGCCCTTGTTGGGAAACGGAGATTGTATTATCCACCGAACACCTGCTTAAGAGACTGTTGGTGCATTTGTGGGCTGGTCGGCGTCAGGTCCTGCTGACTCTTGCTTCTTCCACTCTTGTCTGCCCCTCCTTTGTCTGCATTGCCCTCCGCCAGCTCCGCAGAAGGTCCTTATTGCATCATCTGGTCCGTGACCCTGTCCTCACACCAGCCATGCTCATTTTCCTTCCAAATGACGGCGGTGGTGGCGGCGGCGGCGGCGAGGCCTCCCCCTCAGCCCAGTCTGGTGTGGACCTCCGCATCTGCGTCCCAGTCTCTCACACGGGTCTGCGCCAGCCCGCTTCTCCGGCCAGCCCTTCCTCTAGGTGGCCCTGCCCAGTGGTCCCTTCTGTGCCTGGGGCAGCGCCAGTCCTTGCTCCCCAGCCTGCTGCCTACCGACTGCAGACTTCCTGGCTGACCAGAGAGCTAGGGGGCTGGACAGGGCAGGGCTGTGGTTTGTTGGCCTTCCCACTCACCAGCTCATGACCTTGGGCAAGTTCCTGAACCTCCCTGAACCTCAGATTTGGCTTCTAAAATTGGACCAATCACACCCACTGAATAGGCTTGGAAGGGCAGGGTGCTGATTCCCTAGTAGGATTCTCCCACAGGCGGGACCCACGGTCGAGTCCCGCCCGGCCCATGCACCGCACCTCGGTTGCGGGCGGGTTCTGGTGGAGCGTCCAGGAGAAGACCGATCAGGAGGAAAGGCCTGCCTGGTGGTCGGCCTCCAGAAAGCAGGCGGAGAACCCCGAGGGTCCCAGCAGTCTGGTCTGTCTGTGCAGGGGGTGCCATGGGGCCGGGGCTGCCCTGGCGGTGGCTGGCCACACCAGCAGCGCCTTACTTAGGGTTGGCGTGGGAACTGGCAGTGGAAGTCTGTCAGCACTGAAACCCCGCTGCATACCAGCTTTCCGCCCAGGGACAGTGGGCCCTTAGTGCACTCGGGTCCCACACACACCCCAGGTTCACCCAGCCTTCCCCCCGAAAAGCCAAACTCCCTGCAGAATGGATGTTCACAGCACACCCTATAGGACAGGATAGAGCTGCCCCTGTGAGCTTCCGGAAATGTAACTTTTTTTTTTTTTAAGAATATTAATTAGTTTATTACCATAAACACCTCTGAATTCTGCTACCTTGAAATCTTACGTTTGGTGACCAGAGCACACAGGAGCAGTTGACGGGGGAGGGCACATCCTGGCCCACCAGTCCTTGAGGACGATGACCCCAAATAGAGCAGCCAGTCCACAGAGAGAACCACATGGCCAGCCCCACTATGAGACGTGATGCCTCTCACAGACCCATGACCCTGCGGGGGACAACACCAGTGACACAGTGTGGGAATTGCACCTGATCTGACCCCGCCACACTGAGGCAAAGCACTGGGGGAGTG
>NW_022111256.1:1037930-1050070 GCF_000313985.2 Echinops telfairi | reverse complement strand
CTGATGTCGGGGGTTTAAGTGGAGAGAAAATGCTTTGAGAATGATGTACAAATGCACTTTACACAATTGATGTGTGTGTGGATTGCAATAACAGTGGTATGAGCACCTAATGTTTAAAAAAGAAAAAAAAAGAAATCTTACATTTGGAAGTTTCACTTTGTTCAAAATCCCCTCTCCTGTGAGCTCCCTCCTTGTTCATTGAGCAGGTGGCCATCAGTAAGGCCTGAAGACCTGTATCCCGTTCTTATTCCTCCCACTTCCTTCTCCAGCGCTATCAGTTCCCTCTATTCCTTTGAATTTCCATTCCTAAATGAACTCAATCATGAGTTTTCTCTGGTCTGGAAATGTAACTCTTTATGGGACTAGAAAGGCCAGTCTTTCTCCCATGGAGGGGCCGTGGTTTTGAACTGCTGATCTTTTGAAGTTGGCAGCCCAACATGTGTAACCATTACGCCACCAGGCCAACCAACCTTGGATTGAAAATGGGGGCGGGGGGCGGCGGCGGCAGCAGTGGGGAAGCCGTGTGAATTAGCCAAAAGCATCTCTGAGACTCAGAGAGTGTAGAGCGTCATTTACTTCCCTTATACGTTGTACTCGGTATTACCGTATAATTTAGAGAGCACTGATAGAGGAATACAGGAGGATTTTGGAGATACTAAGGAGCCTTGGTGGCGCTGTCAGCTAAGTGCTGAGCAGTTGAAACCCACCAGCTGCTCCCAGGGAGAAAGAGGAGGCTGCCTGCCCTGCAAAGAGGAGCAGCCTCAGAAACGGGAGACGGGGCTGTACTGGATGTCGGTGAGTTTGGGGGGCTTGAAGGGACTTGAGCATCTGAATTTGGGGGGGTGTGTGGGTGTTCCTGGAACCAATCCCCTGCAGCTCCTGAGGCATGGCAGCACCGTAGCCCACGGATCAGGTGGGGTAACCGCGCCTCCGAGAAGGGAAGTCACCCTCTAGAGTTCACGTCACCTGCCCATCTTCTCGATCCCTGTCTTTATCTCCTAACTTCCCCAGGGATAATTTTCTCTTCTGAATTACCAGGCACCTGCTTTCCGTCATTCCCAGGCTCTCTGCTGTCTGTAGCCGCCTTTTGAAAAGTGGTGACGGTCACTCCACCACCACAGGTCTGTCTGAGTCCCAGTTGGGGCAGGTGGTGGGTGTGCAAGTGCCCCTGGGCACTTTGGAGCCCTGGGCCAAGCTGGTCAGTGAGTTCTACTTTCCTGCCAAGGGCCAGCAGACACCATACATCGTAGCTGAGCGTCTGCCTGTCTCCCGAGAATCCTGCCTCTTCGAAGCGCCAGGAGTTTCTGGGCGCCCCCACCTGGGTGGGTCTCCTTCCCATCAAGTAGACTTGAACCTTGGAAGTAGATCACCTGGGGGTTAGAGTGCCGGGAATGGTCAGTTCTGAACAAGGGCCTGCAACTTCCTGTGTAGACACGGAGCACCGTGTGTGGGCCTTTGCATACAGGATGCACAGAGGTGTGTGTGGACGGACATGGATGATAAGGTGCACGGAACGGGCCTGTGTGTACACACGTGGTGTGCTTGCACACACGGTGCACAGAGGTGTGTGTGGACGGACATGGATGATAAGGTGCACGGAACGGGCCTGTGTGTACACACGTGGTGTGCTTGCACACACGGTGCACAGAGGTGTGTGTGGACGGACATGGATGATAAGGTGCAGGGAACGGGCCTGTGTGTACACACGTGGTGTGCTTGCGTGCGGTGTTCTTCCTTGTCTGCATATGACAAGCGGGATGTGTGTTCGTGTGTGTGGGACCAGGAGCCTGTGTCTGTGCCCCTGTGTGCGCATGCTTATGACGGTTTGCTTATTGGACGTTTACTCTGTGCCAGAACATCCCACGGTTAGCAAGGCCAAGTGGGGCTTCCTCCTGCCCTGTTCTCAGGTGACTGTCCAAGACCGAGGGGCAGACAGGGCTGAACTACACGATAGGCACACCAAGGGAATTCTCAGGGTACCGGAGAGAATGGAACACACACACACACACACACACACACACACACACACACACACACGTGAAATGAGCTTTGTTTGGAAAGGAAATTGATCAAAGCTGTTGCTATGAAAATAATTAGACTTCCATTAAGCTTTAAACTTGACTCCTCTAACATTAAAAAAAAAATTATACCAAGGCACAATCGCAGGGGTCCTCAAACTTTTTAAACAGGGGGCCAGTTCACTGTCCCTCAGACCCGTTGGAGGGTCGGACTATAGTTTAAAAAAAAAGAAAACTATGAACAAATTCCTATGCACACTGCACATATCTTACTTTGAAGTACAATAGCAAATGGGGCAAAATCACCTGGCGGGCCGGATAAATGTCCTCAGCGGGCATAGTTTGAGGACCCCTGATTTCTAGAGTACGTCAGGTGGTATGTATGGAGCACCGGTTGATGACCTTTGCATGTGCACACTATGTCAGCACCCCCAGGTCACAGTGCACACGCCCTCTCCATCCAGAAGCTTCTCTGGCAGTGGCGTGGTGATCCGGGGTGGCGTGGTGCAGCTAACGGCACAGTCAGCCTTTCAAAACCACCTGCTGCTCCCTGGGAGAAAGATGAGCCTCTCTACTCCGATGTGGTCTCAGTCCCCCTGTCCTGTAGGGTCACTAGGAGTTAGAATTACCTTGATGGCAGGGAGTCTGGGTTTTTTTGTGTGTGTGTGTGTGTGTTTGCATCGGTTTCGTTATTTTTATGATGCATGCCCATGGTATAAGTGACCGTGGTCTAGAAGCGAAATAAGCCTGGCAGGGGCAGCGGTGGCTCCGTGGCAGGAGTCTGCCCACCTGCCAGTTGTGTCCCAGTTGCACACACTGAGTGGCTGTGACACTGAGTAGGTTTTCATGGAGTTTCCAGACCAAGATAGGCTAGGAAGAAAGGCCTGGCGATCTGTTTCCGAAATTAGCTCGTGAAAACAACGATGTGGGTGACCATGAATTGGGGCAGCAACAGCATCGCGCATGGGGTCACCGTGAGCTTGGACCACAGCAGCCAACCCGACACTGGCTCCATCCCAGCCCTGTCTTGCAGCCACCCGCTGTCCCTCTGGGTGCATCCTTGATTGGGCTCCCGCACCCTGTCTTGCTTGTGTTTGGGATGACACAGAAAGCAAAGCATCATTCGCGTTCCACCTTTGGGTCTCTAAAGGCCAAGCTCTGAGACAATCGGTGTACCACACCTCTGTCCCTCCGTCGCGGACAACAGGACACTGGGCAGGACAACAGGACACTGGGCAGTCCTGCGAGCTCCGGCTCTGGCTGAGCAGCCAGACCTGTGGTTGAGGCCATGTGGGGAAGGGGACTGAAGTGGGGCTGCCTGGCTATGCCCCTGCCTCGTCCTTGCCATCTGTCTTTCTTTCCAGTCCGGTTCTTGGATTAGCCTATCTGGTGGTGGGCAGGGCAAAGGGGCAGGGACAAGAAGGGGCTTGTGTCTGGCAGGGCGGCGGAGGGTCCTTTGGACCATCCCTCTGCGCGGTGGACGAGGAGATGCTCTGAAGCATCTGCAAGCCCGTGGCTATTGGTCTGCCCCTTCCACGTTTGTTCTGGGCTCGCTGACGGCTGGGACCCAGTCTTCAAGATCATCGTCGCCACTGGAATCGCAGGGTCTGGGTGCGAGTCCCTGGACTGCCCCTCACTGACCAGATGGCTCTGGATAAGTTATTTCAGGTCCTCAAGTACCTCCAAAAGTGGTAACGATAGCTCCCATTTCATAGGGTGATGGGGTGAGGGTGGAGTGGGGATCGCAAGAGAAAGCGTGGACTAGTGGTCTGCTTTTCTGTAAGCCTTCCTGGGCCTCAGAAAGCCCAAGATGCGAGGAGCGTGAAGCGGACTGCCTTACAAAGTACAGCAACCCCCCAATGGATTCCATCTCAGGATGGATGACCCGATGACCTGTGGGAGAAGTGCTCCCTGCCCCCACCCTGCCCTGGTTCCCTAGGCTGTACATCCTTCCTGGGAGCAGACAGCCTCATGGGGCAGCTCAGTGCTTACACACCGCGCCACCAGGGCTCCTCAGCCTACCGGAAGACTCCACGGGAGGATGGCTCTCCTCCTCCTCCTTCTCCTAAAATGAAGAGCCAGGTGGAGGGGTGGCAGGGGGGAGGGTGCTGCGGGGAGGAAGAGCCCTAGGGTGGCTGCAGGTTCCCAGGTGTCACCTGAGTGCCATGTTCCTGATGCCTTGGATGGTAGACCTGTGGGGAGTGGGGCCCCTCCCCGCCCCCACCGCCACCCTGCTCGGCTGGCTGCTTAGTTCTAAAATGAGAAGTAGAGTGAGTTCCCCCAAGGGGTCGGCCGCGCCCCTTCCTGTCCCCGCCCTGTCGGCTGCCCCAGGCCAGTACAGTGGCAGGCCCCAGCACCAGGACCCCGCTGCCTGCCCGGGTGGGGAGGAGGCCTGGCACTGAGCCTCTGAGCTGGAGGCTGGACCTCACCTGCTGGGACTAGCCTGCAGCGCCACATCCCTGTGCCCCTTCCTCCCCGGGAGCCCCCAGGATGGTGAGGTAAGGGCTGGGGGTTCACAGCAGGCATAGGCAGTCAGCAGGTGTTCTGGGGAGGGGTGTCCAGCAGACCCCTCTTTACACACTCTGCACCCCCGCCCTGCCCCAGATGGTTCCACCGAGACCTTGGAGGACTGGACGCCGAGGCCCTGCTCAAGAGCCGTGGCGTCCACGGGAGCTTCCTGGCACGGCCCAGTCGCAAGAACCAGGGAGACTTCTCCCTGTCTGTCAGGTAAGTGCGAGGTTGGCCCAGGCCTGGACCTCTCTCTGTGTGCTCCCCAGGGCGGTGCAGCATCCCCAGCATTTCCCCCACCAGTCCCTGGTGTGTTTCATACGTGGGACCCTGGGCCCCCCCAACCCCCTGTGTCCACTTCCATGCCTGCACCCTCAGGCCTCACTGCCTGGTGCTGTTCAGGGTGAAGGATCAGGTGACCCACATTCGGATCCAGAACTCGGGGGACTTCTACGACCTGTACGGAGGGGAGAAGTTTGCGACGCTGACAGAGCTGGTGGAGTTCTACACTAAGCAGCAGGGCGTCCTGCAGGACCGCGATGGCACCACCATCCACCTCAAGTACCCGCTCAACTGCTCCGACCCGACCAGTGAGAGGTGAGGGCCGTGCCGCACCTGACCCACCCCTTGCACCAGCTGTCCGGGAGGCCGGCCCCACGGCCAGAACGCTGTCCATCGCCCCACCCGGCCCTGTGCCACCTCAGGGGTCCTAGCATCATCTTCCCTCCGTGCTAGCCTGTGACCCCGGTGTCTCACAGGGCCAGCCTCCTGTCCCTTGTCCCTTCCCATCTAACCGAGGCAGCAAGAGAAGGTCGCCGCCGACCACTGCTCCGGAGTGCAGGCAGCTGCCGGCCCAGGCCCGCCTCGTGACAGGAGGCCACCTTTAATGGCCGGCCCCTCCATGGCAGGCCGCTCTGTTGTTAGAAAGCTCTTCCGCCTATGGGACTGACTCTCCCTGTCTGCCCCCACTCCAGCGGGCTGGTGCTGTTGAGGGTGGGGGCCAACGTGCATTAGGACGTGCAGTGCCTTCTCCCAGCAGCCCAGTATGGCTGGGGCTGGGTAGAGCCAGACCTTTGGAAACAGTGTGTTGCGGGGTTCCTTGTACACGGGTCCTGGTGCTGCCCTGTCCCCTCCCGGGTGCCGCTAATGCTCAAGGCATTCTCCCCTCACCCACATTGGACTCCAAAGACGCGATCCCCAGAACGGAGCTGGGGTGGTCTCCCTGAAACCAACCCGGGTGCGTGGCATTACTGATTGTTGCCTAGGAAGCTTAAGGGCCGAGCAAGGATGGAAGGATGGACTTTTCATCCGGGGGACCTGGCCAGCCGGCCCTGTCCCGCATGTGTGTGTTGGTGGCCTTGTGGCTGAGCTGTTTCTGGGCCTCTTCTCTGTCCTTTTCAGTCTCTGAGAGTCACACCTCCAAACCTGTGTCCTCATCTCGGTTCAAGTCCCTCGTTACCATTAGCCTGGGAGGAGGCCGAGGAAGGAGTCCTGGGAGCCGCCACTGGCCACGTCTGTCTTTGGACTTTACCTAAAGCCAGCGTTCTATTTCTCTCTTCGCCCAAGGGGACCACCCCTCGCGCTTGTGTCCTTGGTGGGCATCTGCCCCCTCTTGCCTGCCCCCTGTACCTGCGTGCACCAGACCCTCTGTTCCCTCTGTCTCCTGGCCCCAGGCCTGGGCCTCGCCTGCAGCAGGGGAGGAGAGACTGGCTCAGGACTGCAGAGCAGTAGCCTGTGGATGGGGTGGGGAGGGAGGAGGCCGAGGCCGGGGTCCAGAGAGCCTGGCAGAAGCAACAGAGGGAAGCCGGAGTCCACGAGGGCCCGGGCTGGGGGAGTATGAAGGCCAGGGAAGCTGACTGCTCTGAGGGCCCTCAGAGTGACCCATGCTCAGAGCCTGGGTCCTACCCCACTTCCAGCAGAGCCCCTGACCCTGGGAGGCTCCTCCAGAATTCAGATAGGCCCTTCCCTATCTCTGGCTTCTCTGGCCCCTCCTCTTCCTTGGGAATTTGCATCTGTCCCCACGATGGCTAGGTCTTTGCCTGTGGTCAGCTTGCATTTGCATGGACACTTCCTCATGGGGGGCACTGGAGGAAGGGGGTTCAGCCCCACCCCTCTACTTGGGGGGCCTCAGCTTGTCCCTGCCAGGTGGGGTGGGGTGGCCCAGGGTGCGCAAGGGTGGGGTAGGAAGCTCTGAGGTCTCTGAGCTGGAGTCCACGGGGTGGGGGCGGGGGTCAGAGGGGACACGACAGACTAGCTCCCTCCCTCCGTCCCCCATCCCTGCGGTTGGAAAATGCCCCCCCTCCGGCTGAGGAAACCTCACTTCTCACTCTCCCCAGGAGGAGTTTTGTGTTTTTCCATCACGTGGTTTCCTGTGGGGCTGGGCACTATGGGGCTGCAGTTTCCTCCTGGGAAGGGGCTGTGCTTCGGGGAAAAGTCCTAGTTCTGCTTTCTGTCCCCACAGCCCCTTTGAGCCCCTCTGAACCCCGGCCTCCCCTTTGGTGACATTGTCCCAGGCCGCCCGCCCCCTCCGGGCCCCCTAAGCCCCCCTCTCTGAGCCGAGGTGCCTCCCGAGCAGCAGAGCCATTGGCCTTCCCGCCTCCCTCCCCGGTGATCTCCCCAGCATGTGTGCCTGCCTCCCTTGTGACTTCCGCCTCCTGTCTCCCACCGAGCTCCGCTCTGTGCTTCTGCCTCTTCCCTGTGACTCCTGGACGTCCTGCCTCGGCTGCTCCCCTGCAGCTGTGCTGGACCTTGCCTGATGTTCCGTGGGGCCAGGAGGGCAGTTCTGGGTGCAGAGATAGCCCCGTTGTCATCCCCAAGGCCTGCCTGCCTCCCCTCTGATGGGGGGTGGGGTGGGGGGGCGTAGGCATCAATCGCTCAGCCCTCAGTTTGCTCATCTGAGCAGTGGGAGAACTCCCTGCCTCTCGGAGCTGCCGTAAGAGGCTCTGGAGTCGAGATTTAAAAGCATGCCCTGGGCATGGGATCTGTAGGAGGCAGCCCGTCCCCCTGCCACTCTCTGGGCGTGCTCTGCCCCTGTGGCCTGGAGCTCAGCTTCCCCGCGCTGCCCTCTCTAGGTGGTACCACGGCCATATGTCTGGGGGGCAAGCAGAGACGCTACTGCAGGCCAAGGGCGAGCCCTGGACGTTTCTCGTGCGCGAGAGCCTCAGCCAGCCTGGGGACTTTGTGCTGTCCGTGCTCAGTGACCAGCCCAAGGCCGGCCCAGGGCCCCCTCTCAAGGTCACTCACATCAAGGTCATGTGTGAGGTAAGGCTGGTGGGCGGAGCGTAGAGCCCTGGAGGTTGGGGCGGGGAGGCCCAAGATGAAGCCCCCTTTTGTGCCAGAGCACTGGGAGTGGGGAGGGGGGGGTCCCTGGAGGGAGACTCAGGCCCTGTGGGGTGCACTCCCCCTGCCCCCACCCTCAGGGCGGACGGTACACGGTGGGAGGGCCCGAGAACTTCGACAGCCTCACGGACCTGGTGGAGCATTTCAAGAAGACAGGCATCGAGGAGGCCTCCGGGGCGTTTGTGTACCTGCGGCAGGTGAGCGATGCCCCCCCCCCCCCCCAGCCCTCAACTCCCAGGGCTGCGACTCCCTGGACCCTTGGGTCACCTGGTCACCGCACCCACCCTCCCCACCCACCCCAGCCTTACTACGCCACGCGGGTGAACGCGGCCGACATTGAGAACCGCGTCTTGGAGCTCAACAAGAAGAAGGAATCCGAGGAGACGGCCAAGGCGGGCTTCTGGGAGGAGTTCGAGGTGTGTGTGGGGTGCTGGTGGGCTCGGCCACGACCTCAGCCTGTGGCAGCCCCTTCTCTCCCCACTGCTGACGCTGCCCCTGCCCTGCCTGCCCCAGAGTCTGCAGAAGCACGAGGTGAAGAACCTGCACGAGCGACAGGAGGGCCAGCGGCCCGAGAACAAGAGCAAGAACCGATACAAGAACATCCTTCCTTGTGAGCGCATTGCCCGGCCAGGGTCCTCGTCTCCGCCCCCACCCGGCAGTCACTCCCCAGGAAGCTTTTGTCTCCCCTCCCCGTCCCCCCAGCCCCCTTCTTCTGGGAGTCTGACCCCCACCCCATCTGAGTCCCCTCCTTCATCCGACGACCCCTTCTGGCCATCTAGACCGGGGCTCAGTCCTCTGCGGGCCCCTGGCTGCTCAGGCAGGAGGGCCCCTGAGTTTGGGCAGAGCTGACCGGGCCCTTCCCTGCCTCTCTCTGCCCACGCCAGTCGATCACAGCCGAGTCATCCTACAGGGACGCGACAGGAACACCCCTGGGTCTGACTACATCAACGCCAACTACATCAAGGTGGGCGGTGCCCGTCCCGCCGGGAGAGGGCCCTGGGCTTCCTGCCTCATGGTGGCACCTGGGTTCTAGGGACATCTGGTCAGAGGCCAAGCTGGACTCCGGTGGGCGGGCCAGCAGGCAACACCGGTCTGGCCTGGGCCCGGGAGCTCAGCACCATGCCTTCCCCCTTGCACACACACGCAGAACCAGCTGCTGGGCTCCGACGAGAACGCTAAGGTCTACATCGCCAGCCAGGGCTGCCTGGACGCCACTGTCAGTGACTTCTGGCAGATGACGTGGCAGGAGAACACCCGGGTCATCGTCATGACCACGCGGGAGGTGGAGAAAGGCCGGGTAGGCAGAGCTCTGGCCGGCCCCTGCGCCCCTGAGCCCCCCGCAGGGCTGGTTGCCCACGCTGCTCATCCAAAGGAAACGCGAACACAGGGCAGAAAGGGACCTGCGAGCTAAGGCTAAAGGGCCCGCCTTTTGGGGGGAAACAGGCCCAGAGGCAGAGCCTGGGCGACAGACATGCTCAGCTCCCGGAGGCGAGGCGGGCACCCCCAAGCTCCCAACCCAGGTGCCTTCTCAAGGGCTTCCCTCTCCCCAGACATTTCCCTCCTCGGGGCTTCTTACCCCCGAGGGTCTCCCCTGCCCCTCCCCGCAGTAGGCCCCTCCAGTTCTCTCGGAATCTGTCCTCCAACCCCACTGCCCCAGGTGCTGGCCCTCTGCACCTCCCTCCCCAGTGTGGTCAGTGAGCCTGCCCAGAGGATCGGGCCCCATTGCTCCCTCTCTGCTGGCCCTTTATGGTTCTGGCTCGCCTGGTTCCTCCAGGAGAAAGCCCTGGGCTCCGAGGGGTGACCCCATATTCCCCCAGCACTGGCCGCCTCCAGCCTGAGCGGAGCTGGGCTTCCGAGCCACTGTGGCTGGCCCGGCTGACGCTCGCTTTCTGCTAGGAAATGACAGGGTCTTTCCGCACTATCTCTGCCTGACAGCCTCCTCCTTTATGGAAGACCCAGCCCACAGCTGCCTCCTCTGGGAGGCCATCTCAGATTTCCACCTGTCCCTCCCCAGCCCCTCCCTCTGCCGTGGGCCTGGTCTCCCTGCCCCATGGCCCTGCCAGTACCTGTCCTGTTCCTGCGGCCCGGCCTGCGCCCAGTGTGGGTGGATAATGAATGAGTGCGCAAGGAGGGTGAGCTGGCTGGTCAGGTCATCTGGGTGCCCTGGGACCAGGAGCTCAGCAGCCTCCTGTGGCCCGGAGCCCTGCTCCCAGGTCTCATGTCCTTCCCGCCCTCCTTTTTCAGAACAAGTGTGTCCCTTACTGGCCGGAGGTGGGCATGCAGCGTGCTTATGGGCTCTATTCCGTGACCAACTGCAGGGAGCACGACGCAGCCGAGTACAAGCTCCGGACCCTGCAGGTCTCCCCGCTGGACAATGTGAGCAACACCCCCACCCCACGCACGTGCCCCTTGGTCCTGTTCTCTGGTCTGGCGAGGTGGGGCAGGATGAGTGCCTGCTGTTTGGAAGCGGGGGCACTGACCCTGTGTACTTGGCCCAGGGAGACCTGGTTCGGGAGATCTGGCATTACCAGTACCTGAGCTGGCCTGACCACGGGGTTCCCAGTGAGCCCGGGGGGGTCCTGAGCTTTCTAGACCAGATCAATCAGCGTCAGGAGAGCCTGCCCAGCGCAGGGCCTATCATCGTGCACTGCAGGTGAGGAGGAGGACGGGAGACCTGGGCTGCAGGGCAGGGCTGGTGTTAAATCACGGGCGCCTGCACCTGGCGGTGCCTTCCCTTCCCCCCAGCTCCCTTGGGCTCCCCGGCGGCTCCAAACTCCCAGGGAGAACTCGGCTGGCATTAGTCCTGCCTTGCCCTGCCTAGCACATGCCAGACTTGCCAGCTTACCCCATGGCTAATTGAAGGGATCGATCACTTCTCACATTAGACCCGGGCCCTGTCACCCTGCTTTCTCGTGTGGTTCCACACAGGCTCCAGAACCTGGGGCCCCCGAGGCTCCCTGTGGCTTCTCCTTTTCCCTTTGTGGCTTCCCACTCGCCCCACCCCACCTGGGCCCCAGGATCCTGGCACCCCCAGCTCCAGTATAGGTGCTCCTGTGTGTGGGGGGTGGGAGGATGGGTAGACTAGAGGAACAGGGCTTCCAGCAGGCTGTGGTTGAGGCCCTGGGGCAGCCCAGCAGAAGCCGATGGGACGGAGGGCTTCCCAGAGGGCGCAGGAGTCAGGGCTGCCTGCTTAAGGCCCAGCTTCTCCACCTGTGGGCTGTGCAGCCTCAGCCAGCTCCCGGGACCGCGAGGTCCAGAGGGTCTAAGGAGGGTGCTCATCGGAGGGGCTGCCAGAGGCCTGCGGGACAGCCCGTTCTCTCTGGATTGCATTGCCCCAGCAGCTTTGTGAAGGCCACAGGTAGGCACCTCCCATCCTTGCGAGGGCTGTGTCCCCGTCACCATTTCTGGGGTCCACTGGACCCTCCACAGATGGGGACCATGGGTGGTTTACATGAGAAACCGCTCTGGCCTGTCTTCCATCCTTGCCATGTGACCCCCCAGCCTAGGCCCAGGCCTGTGAGGCCCTCAGACTTCCTCTCTATCCTGGGGCTGGGGGCAACCTGGAGGTGCCCACTTGCTTGGGGGCCCAGCCACTTCTGCGTGGGGGCAGGCCTATCCCCTTGCCCCCCATGCACACACACCCACACCTGTTTTAAAATCCCCATGGCCTTTATTTAGACACGACCAGAAGGATGTGGGTTTGGGGGGTTTATTTTCGATGGTTTGAAATTAGGCGGCGATGGTTGGGGCACTGGCCTGACGGGTCAGCCAGAGGAGGTGGCACTGGGGCCTGAGGTCTGCTTGTCCAAAGGATGGGCAAGAAAGGAAAGGCCCATGCACCCACCTTCACCTCCCCAGCGCCTTCCCCACCTCGCGAGTCCTGAGGAAAAGGGAAATGAAGCCCTGCAGAGGGAGGCGAGGGACGGACGCAGGACCAGGCTGGGGACACGGGCACAGTGGCGGCACAGCAGGGCCTGGGGGAGCAGCCACCAGTCACGGATCAGAAGCTGTGGCCGGAGGTTGGGGGGGGGGGCGTCTCGTGCTGGGAAGGACAGTGACGGCGTCCTCAGGGAGACCCCCGTCCCTCGGTTGAAGTCAAGACCACAGGGAAGGGTGGGCAGACTTGTGTCCTTGCTTGTGGCTCAGTGGCCCGGCCCGGGCTGTCTCTGCCCCATGTGGAGCTGGGCCCCGGCCGGACCTGACGGTGGCACCCTCTCTCCCCAGCGCGGGCATCGGGCGCACGGGCACCATCATCGTCATTGACATGCTCATGGA
>NW_022111256.1:1024799-1036471 GCF_000313985.2 Echinops telfairi | reverse complement strand
AAGGGCTCTGCTCGCCGGGCCCCTGGGGTGGAGGCGTATCCATGGTCATGGATAGCAATGGTGGCAGGAAATGTCTCTCGAAGGCTAGTGGTCCTGCGGGTTCTGCCCCTCAGCCTCGGCCTGCGGGTTCTGCCCCTCTGCCGTGGCCCCGTGTGGTGTGTGTGGCCCTGTGCCCTCAGGGCACCATTCAGGAACCCCCTTGCCACGAGCCAGGGCTCCTTAGCTTTCCCAACTGATGGACGGCAGGGAAACACTGAGGCTGGCAAAGGGGCAGGTCCTTGCTTCAAGACCACAGCAACTACAGCACGGCCCAGCTGCTGCTGCACCAGGGCAGCCTGCCGGCCCCACACGCCTCACTGGGGCGAGGTCCTGGGTGGCCCACGCAGCCCTGCAGATCCGAGAACTAAGATGAATGGGGAAGCAAGGGTCTGAGACCCAACCCCCAGGTGCCCACTCGTCTGGGCCAGTGGGTGTTGTGGGTGTGAGTTCCTGCTCTGACCTGACTGACTGACATGGAGGGGTCTGGGTGTGGCCAGGAGGGAAGATGGTACAGATTTCTGGTCTTCTTTTGGAGGGTGATCTTCACTTACACAGCTCAGCTCCTGGGCAGTAGAAACTAGTCCCCCGCCTCCCAGCTGCGATGTCCCTGAGGGGCGTGGGGGTGGGCCCTGGCCTCCCAGCTGCGATGTCTCCGAGGGGCATGGGGGTGGGCCCTGGCTTTCCTGGACTCGGCAAGTGCAAACTGTGCGGGTACATGGGGACTCCACCAGGTGGACAGAGTCCCTGCCCTCTGGGGCTTTGGATCTTGGCCAGGGAGACCCGGAACAGACCCGGAGCTGTACCAGCAGGTTACCAGCATGCAAACAAAGGTTTCCAAGGGGAGGGCAACCCTGCAGCTCCCTGCACTCCAGGGGGTGGGAGGGCGGTGCCTCACCTGGTGCCTTAGGGCCCCTCTGGGGCAGAGCTGCACAAAGGAGCTGAGTTCCCACGCCTCCAAACCACTCCAGGGCTCCTGTCGTGTATGCGTGTGCTCTCCTGGCTGCTTTAGGGCCAGTCTGATGCTCCGGGTCAACTCGGGGCCTGCAGGTGGGCAGGGGGAGGCATGGAGGCCAGAGCTGAGGGAGGGGACCCTGCTGTGGGCCTGCTTGCCCTCCACTGACAGATACTGCCCAGAGGTGCCTCCTCCCACCTCTTCCCCACAGGTTGAGGGGTGGGGGCGACACCCGATCCCTGTGAGCTGACCTCATACTGACCTTGGAGGGTCTGGGGGTTCTGGCTGTGGGCCGGGTCTGGCCTCACAGGCCTCAGAGGGGAGGGGCGTGGTCTGGGGGCAGTCTCGGGAGTGGGATGGCTGAGGAAGATGGCGAAGGGGGATCCAAACCAATCTTCCCTGCACCCGTGGGGGGCCCATACTGCCTAATCTGAGTGCCAGGGGGCAGAGCGGGCCTTCTAGAGGGAAGGGACCCCTGGGAGTGGGTGGGAGGCCTAATGGCTAGGCCAGGGCTGGGAGGAGGTGCCTGTGCCAGGAGCTGGGAGGGAAGGAGTTAAGGCGGCGGAGGGGGCAGCCTATGGCAGGAGGACACACCTGTGCGCAGGGCAGCGGGCGGGGCCCAGGTGAGGGGCCTGCCCAGCGCTGCCAGGAGGAGGAAGGAGGAAGAGTGGAGGCCAGGGTGCGCTGTGGGCCACTGGGTCTGGGGCCTCCACGCCCCCTCCCCTGCGCACCTGTTCTCCGAGGGACAGGCGGGTCCGTTCGGCGGCAGGTAAAGCCACCAGGAAAGGGGAAAGGGAGGATTCCTGGGGCTGGGCTTGGGCTGTGAGCACCGGAGGGGAATTAGAGTGGGTGTGGAGGTGAGGTGGGCAGGGGTGGGCTGTCGGGTGTCGGGGACAGATGGGCAGGAGGTGCGGTTGACGTCTTTCCTGGGCCTCAGCGTGTCTGCTCTGCGGAGTAGGGCCACTGGCCAGGAGCAGGACTCACCTGGGACAAGGGGGGTAGGGGGAGGGGAGCCGGGGTTCTGTCGCCTCTCACCTGGGGAGCCCAGGGCTGGGGGCTGCCTGGCTGGAGGTGGGCAGGCTGGGTGGGGGCCCTCGTCTTACCCAGCAGTGTTTGGGTGCTGGTTGGGAGTCTCTAATACTGCCGGGTAATGATGGAGGCCCCTGTTCTGTGTCAGCGGCAGCCATGGTCTCGGGCCCCCAGCCCTGGCGGGCCCACTCCGCTCCCACTGTGGGGGACCCTTCCTCTCCCTCACAGGGGTCTCTCAACTGGAACTGCCCACTTACGAGACAGTGGGCTGGCCCTCCCCGAGGCCCGTGTGGCTTGTCACCTGGTGGATCCACTGGGACCTGCGGCAGGCGGTCTCGTGCGCTGCTGGGACGCGCTGGGGCCTGAGGAGCTCCACCTGGCGCCCCACTGGCCGGCTCTGGGCCCATCTTCCAGCACAGTGTTGGGTGGTCTAACCGGGAAGCTCCTAACACTGTCTGGTAAAGATGGCTCCCGGGCTGGCACCCTCCACAGTGACCTTCAGGGTGACCTAACAGCCCTGAAGCCCTTCTGACCGACCTCTGACCGGCACCCTTCCGGGTTTGAGAGGGGTTGGTTGGGGTGTGGATCACCAGAAAGGCAAGAATGAGGAGACAAAATGGCTGCCTCCACGCCGGGGCAGGATCTGTTCCGGGCCCTGCATCCTTTCCCCTCCTCGCCTCCGGAGCTGTCAGGCAGAGGGTTGAGCCACGGTGCTTGACCTGGCTTCTGTGTGGCTGTCAGCTTACGACTTATCTTCCCGCGCGCGCAGGGCAACTTCACTGCGATCTTCAAACTGAGGCTCTACGCCCACTTCAGACCCTCCCTGCACCGGGCCTGCTTCCGACTCCCAGGCCTCCTCTGCGGCCCTGCAGACCCCCTCCCCCAGGACTCGGGTGGGAAGGGGCCCTGGGAGGCACAGGTACAGGCAGGGACTTGTTTCTTTGGGGTTTGAAATTCAACGAGGGCTGTTTGGGGAATTATGAGGACGCTTGTCTAGGGATTGAAAACGGCCACCTGTTGGGGGTGGGGTGGGGTGGATCTATGGGCGTGAGGGGCACTGTTACCCAAAAAGCGCTACAGAGCTGGTGGCTGAGGATGTGGGAGTAGGGGCAGCTCAGTGGACAAGACCACCCAACAAGTGAAGCCATTTGTTACCAAGGAAGACGCAGCCCCTGGGTCATCGGTTTTCGGTTTGGGTCAGTGAAGCAGCAGCTGCTCCAGCCTCAAGAAAGGAGGTGTTGGAGAGAGGGTAGCTCGGTAGGAACAGAGGGTGGGTGATTGTAGCACGATCCCGGGGGTGGGGCGAGGGGGTGGGGGCTGCTCATCTGGGCCCAGCAGCTGGTCGGGTCCTCTGTGCCCTCTGCTGGCAGATACCAGGAAGGACTTGCGCTGCCATGTGCGCAGGCCGCCTCCCCAGCCCGGCTCAGAAACGGGAGGCCTCTGCTTCGGTTTGCATAATAAAAATTTATTGAGAATTCCTGGGGCGACAGTTCTCTCCTCCCAGCCTCGAGGGAAGGAACTCACCCGGTACGGAATAAATCACTGAGAACTCAATCACACTTGGTTCCAACACCCTGGGACGAGACGAGAGGACAGTTTCCCTGAACAAAGGGCCAGTCCTTCAACAATCCGGGAGGGGTGGGGAGGAGGGGCAGAGGGACCATCATGATGCTGGGCAGGCGAGGGGCGTCCAGGGACCCCCGAGCTGACTCCTCCAAGACCAGGGAGAGGTGGCTCCATGTCGTCTCGGGGAAGCTCTCACTCAGCAGGCTCATTTCTTACCCTTGATGAGGCTGTCGCTGTGAACCAGGGGGCAGACAGACCGACAAGGTTAGGAGACAGCCAAGGTGACAGAGAGAGCACCCCTTCCCTCCCTTCCGGGCTGTGGCAGGGAGCATGGGGGGGTGTATGAGGACACCACACAAACCAGGGCGTAACACCGTACCTTCCTCTGTGGCACCAGGTCAGCACACGGAGAGGAAACAGAAAAGAAACACATGTGATTGGACAGCTCCGGCCCCACACCTGTTCGTTCGTCCACCCCCCTCCCCAGCCCTCAGCTCTCAAAAGGCACTCAGGGTTCAGCCTCCATGAGAGACAGACGTGTTCTCTCAGCCTGGGGCTCCCAAGTAAGGACAACGGCACTATGGCCGTTTGCTTCCGGGGGACAGAACTTCCCTGTTGTTCTCATGAACACAAGGCAGGCGTTGGCCATGACCCCTAACAGCCTTTCCAGGGTCTCACAGGAGTGGCTCCGGAAACCCCAAGCCCAGACAAGCCCCGTCTCCTGAAGGCCACTGGGTGGGGTGGGGGTCTCTCACCGCGTGAAGCTCTCGTCCTGCAGGTTGAGCACGAGGTTGTCAGCAGTGAGATAGATACGATTCTGTGACGTGGCGATCTGGAGGGAGGAGAGGCAGAAAGCAGCCTGCATTTAGCAATGGACACTGCGGTGCTCCCTCCATAGCAGAGCACCCGCGCACGCACACACTGGGCCAGGACTGGGGCCACCGACATGAGCAAGGCAGTTTCTGCCCTCAGAAACCACAAAGATGTGACACGCCAGCCCCGGGAGCCATGCTGGGTCTCCCCTTACCGTCTTGGAGATGTTCTGGGCCGCCCGGATCTTGCGCAGTTTGATGTAGCCAGGGTTCTTGCTCAGCGCTTCCCCAAGGTGAGCAAGGGCAGTTAAGGGTCCACACAAGGCCAAGCCCCAGCCCGATCCTCAGCGCTCCTCCCTCCCCAGCCTTTGCTCCAGTCCTCTGGGCCGTCAGATCCAAGGTTGTGCTCAGAGCGCATGTGCCTCCCTCGTCTTTGACCCCGCCTGTGGGCCCCCCTGCACGCAGCTGCCAGAACTGGGGCCAGCAGCGGAAATGCATTCAGGGCCAGCGGTGCTATTGATCTGGCCTTACAGTGGGGAGCCAGGCCTCAGGCACCCCACTGAGATTCCAGATCCCACCCCCAGGGAGCACAGGTCACATTCGCCTTGTCTCATCAGCCGGCCATCGCTGCGGGGCAGCGTGGTGCTGGGCGCTGGGCCTCGGCCTCTGCAAAAGGATATCATCTTGGCGGCCTCAGCTTCCCCCTCTGCCTGCACGATCTTCTGCCGCTGCTCCTGCTTCGCCTTTTCCACCAAGAACTGGGCTCGCTGGGCCTCTTGCTGGGCTGCAGAAGCGGAGCCGGGGTCACAGATGTGCGGGTCAGGACCCCCCCTCCGAGGAACCGGGGTCCCACTCCTCTAGAGACTCACCCACTTGTTTGGCTTCGACAGCAGCTGTGTATTCTCGGCTGAAGCTCAGCTCTGTGATGGCGACATCGTCCAGGATGAGGCTGAAGTCCTTGGCCCTCTCGGTCAGCTCCCGTCGGATCAGCAGGGACACCTGGCGCAGCATTGAGGAGGGGCAGGGTGGGATGACTTTAGGACAGAGAGGAAGGTGTGCTGGTATGACAACCTGAAAACCAGCTCTCAGGTGCCAAACGGCACTGCCCCTTCCTATTTCCTCCCTGAAACAAAACCACGCCCACTGCCCATGGGTTGGATTCCAACCCCTGGCAGGTCTGTGGGTTTCTGAGACAGTAAATCTTCACAGATACAGGCAGTCTCACCTTCATCTCTCGGAACGGCTTGTGGCCCTGAACCACCGACCTTACAATTGGTGGACCGATGCTTAACCGTGGTACCATCAAAACAAAACCCCAGACTCTCATGGACTCGACCAGGGCTCACAGCGACCCTTTAAAGCAGGCAAAGAGCTCTGGAGCTCCGAGTCTTTACGGGAGCAGCAGCGCGCCCATCTTCTTCCCTCGGAGCAGAGGGGGGTTGACAGCCCGCCTGTTAGCAGCCCAGCATGTAGCCGCTATACCACCGGGCTCTTTCCGTTCCCTCATTAGAACATCTGAACGGAAGGGATTACTCTGATCTCCCGGCAAGAGGAGCCAGGCTCAGAGGTGGGGCGACTGCCCAGGTCACGCCAACTCAACCCCTTTTCCACATGCACCCCTTTCCCTGCTGAGACGAACCTGACAGAGCCCCTTCCCTTCGCTAGCATTTCCCCTCTGCTCCTCACCAGACTGACTGAGGCCATCGGCACAGGGGGAAACAGAACCAGACTCGCAGACCATCTTTCGGATTAAGGTGCCTGTCCTCACACGCCCTCGTGCCTGGGCCCCTCAGGGGAAATGCTGATGGTGGGGGTCAGACCTGAGCCCGCTGGGTGATCAGCTGGGAGGCATTGAACTTGGCCACCACGCTCTTGAGCACCTCGTTGACAATGGACGGCAGCACTCGCTCCTCGTAGTCGAGCCCCAGGCGCTGGTACATGCTGGGAAGTTCCAGTGCGTTGGGCCGAGACAGCACCCGCAGGGAGATGTTCACCATCTGCAGATCTGACAATGAAGCCAGGGTGGCTGGGTGAGGCCATGGCCCCCTCATCTATAGCCCCTAGGCATTTTCTCCCCAGGTCCCCTCCGGGTATGCATATTTGAGCTCCCTGGGGGTGCCGGGAGGCGGAGAAAAAGCGAGCCCACAGGTCTGACGGGACACAGGCCACACCAAAAGCACCCCCAGCCTCTTGTGAAGTCATCTCTAGCCACAGGCCACCGATGGGAGAGGCGGCCCTTCTCTTGTGCAGGACCCGACCCAGCTTCCACATCTCCTTTACTGGATGGACACACGTTGTCCTCCCTTGAGGACGAGGGTCGCTTTAGGGACCTTATTCTTGGGGCCTGGGCTTAGTTGGGTGGATAAGTGATAAGCCCTGAGAATATAGGGCAAAGACATACATCACACCACGGGCACCCTGGTGCCTCTGGTCTCAGCGTGTAAGCGTGGCCGTGTGCGCATGGCAGGCAGAGGTAGAAAGGGGGTCTCACACCCGCATGGCTTCTTGGAGAGAGGAACAGAACGGGGATGAGACATAGACTTCTCCCAAGACAGGGCAAGCTGGTGGCTAGAAAACTTTGGAGTAAGGTTTCGATGCTGGCTGTAGTAAGACAAACAACATCCTTGCCCTCCACAAAGCGCGCACAGTGTGGCAGCCTGGGTCTGGCCCAGCCTGGGTATTCCTGCAAAGGCGCAAACCAAGGCCCAAGAGAGTAGTAACATCTTCCCGGCCCGCGCGTCTCCAGACAGGCTACTTTGTGGGGTTCACTCCTGCTTCTCAGGTGCTCACACCTACCTTTGGAGCCTGTGGGAGAGGAGATTTTTCGGGGTCTGGCCCGGATGTCGTAGATGATGGGGTACTGGAACCAGGGGATCCTGGAGCGGAGAGAAGAGGCACAGGGGGTAGGCGACTTCATTAGCTTTGGCGGCACCTTCCCGGAGAGACCGCGGGAAAGGAAGGAGTGTCTTCTTCTCCCTTTAGACCCCGACTTGGGTGCTAGGGCGATGCGCGCGTCGGGCATGGCCGGCCGCGCTGGGAAGGGCAGTACGGAATCCCCACAGCCCGGGTGGGTCGGAGCCGAAGGTCAGTGCGTCTGCGCCCGCCATTACCTGAAGTGAAGGCCCTCGGCCAGGATGGTGTCCTGCTGCACGCCACCGATGCGGTTGAAGAAGATGGCTCTTTGCCCGCCTTCCACTGTGGAGAGCGTGGGAAATCAGGCGGGCGGGGGTTCGCGGACGTGCTGGGTGCTCGTGGGGCGGGGGGAGGCGTTGGGGGAGGCAAGGACCGCCGGGACGGGGCACGGAGTCTGGGGGGCGGCGCACGCGGGTCTCACAAGGGCACGGGACACGCGGAGGGACCTGCTCACCGGTGAACACGGACTCGCGGACGCCGTACGCCACGGCGCCGGCGCCCAGCAGCAACTTCAGCGCCGTGCCCATGCCGCGCGGGCCGGCGGGCAGCCGTCCCGCTAAGTCCTTCAGGTTCTGGGCCATGTCCGCGCCTGACGCCGGCGGGACCTGGGTCAGAAGGGGTCCGGCCCGCCGCTACCCAGCCCCCGTCCACGCACAGGACCGTCCGCACGAGGGTCCGGGGCCCGCAGGGCAAGCAGGCGAAAGGGCACCGGAAGTGCGCGCCCTGCTAAGCGCTCCCCCTCCGCCCCGCCCCGGACCCAAAGTGCGCGCACAGGAACCGCGCGTCCGGAAGTGCCCGCCCCTTCCGGAACGCTGCCCTCCCCTGGCCAACCAGCGCACGCCCCAGCTCCCGCGTCCTCACGGCGGCCGGAAGCGAGCGTCGGCGGGCAGGTCCGCCGCAGCACGCGGCTGGGAGCGGCCAAGGTGGTGCTAGGGCGGCAGCGTCAGTTCCGGCCAGGCTGCAAGATGGCTGCGCCCAGGGGCCGCCTCCAGCCTGGCGAGCGGCGCGGCGAGCGGGAGCCGAGCTGGGAGGCTGGGGCGCCCAAGCGGCCCCGCCTCGGGGCGGGAAGCAGGAGCGGAGGCTGTCGGCTCATCGTGGTGCTGGAAGGGGCCAGTCTGGAGACGGTCAAGGTGGTTTGGGGCAGTGGATTGGGAGGTGGGAACTGGTGGTAGGTTTGGCGGGAAGGGGCGGAGCGGCCCAGTGGGTGGAGAGAGCAAAGAGGTGAGACGTTCTTTTGGTTAATATTGGGTTGACTCGCGGGGCATTTTCTTCTGCTGTTACTGAGTCGCCTTCCAGCCTGCACTTTATTCCGATAGTTTCGCCAGGATTTGGGGATAGTCATCTACAGGGGCAGGCCTCTGTTCTGACAGCCCCACATTATGGCCCTGTGGCGGCTTGTGTGCTCCTGGGATGCTGTGCCACCCGCGGTGGACAGGGCTCATGGAGCCGACTAAGACAGCCTGGCGGTTACTGCTGAAGACGAACCGGTTAGAAGGCATTGTCGGGCTGCACTCCAACGTGCCAAGGGCCGTGAAGATGAGCAATAGCTGGTTACCTTATGCACAGTGTATTTGTAAGAAGGTTTAATTAGCTAAAGGGTGTCTCTGCTCTCATTCCACACTGTGCTACCTGCAAACACTGCCTGAAACAGATTATTTTTTCCTACCTCTGCATCTTTATCTAACACTCAGCTCTTTTCAGAATAATATGTCCTTCCACCCCATCTTAAACCTTTGACAATTTTATAATCTTCTCGTTCTCTGACCTCTTTAGAACAAAACCTATCATTCCTGTTGTAGACAATGAAGAAATAGCTTTGTTTTAGGATTCAGACCTGGTTTTCAATCTTGGTTCTGAGATGCATTTTAGGTGTGTGATCTTAGTACATTTGTCCACAGGTTGTACAATGGGGGCTGACCAGAAGAGCGATTGTGATGCGTGTGTGCTGCAAGTACAGTGGTGCACTTCTCTCCCTCCACTGTCCCTGCTACGTTGTTAGCCTTCCACTATAAAATACTTGCTTTAAAAAATTTTTTGTTTTAGCATGGCCAGCTAAGCAAGTTTCCTTTCATTTTCATCTTTAATTTTGGCATTGCTAATCTACCTATCAGCTGTCTTTATCGCTCATGTGCTTGTTATTACCGCTGAATATTAATTTTGACATCACATCAGCTGTCCCTTGGACTGTAATGTAGAGTGAGAAAAGCCTGTCTTCTGTAGGAGCCGGGCACAGTGGTTGAGAATGTAGACAGGCGCTAGACTGACTACCGAGTTCAGATCCCGCCTCTGGTAGCTCCTGGTTCTGACCTTCAGCATACACTCCACCACTCGTTTCTTTCAGACAGAAAACCAAGGGGCACTCCACATTGCAAACCAAACCATCTGCTGGCGAGCTAACAGTCTGTGTGACTCGATGTCTGTGCTCCACAGGGGTTTCAGGGGCGAGTTCGGGGAAGTAGATCGCGACCACTTCTGAGGTGCCTCTTTGTGGACTTCAGCCTGTGATAAACGTCAATCTACATTCATTCCTTGTACCCAGTCTCTTTAAGTTCTTTGAAAGCACTGCCTTCTCTTACCTGTTAAGGCCACTGCACATGTTCCCCGTTGCCATGTATTTGTTCATTCACTGAACCCCTTCAGAGAAATGACTCTCCTCCCTGGTTTAAGTCAGATGACCTGTTAATAACTCACTTGTCCCTCAAGTTTACCAGTTTAAGCACTGTGATGGTTTAGTTTGCCTTTTCTGTGAGAAGGATCTCTGAGAACAAAGCTCTAAAGACTCTTTCCTGTCTCTGGCTTCTGGCAGTCGTGAAGGTGCCTGGGGGCCCTGGGGGCCACATGGCCGCGGGCATTGTGTGTGTGGAGAGGAGGTTGGACTCTTCACATGTGGAAAGTGTGAGTCACATCTGATTGCCGTTCTCCAGTGTCTCAATTTTCACTTTTTGGGTGTCATTTCTTTTCTCGCTTCTGCTTTTTCTTGACCCCAACTTATCTTGTTGCTGAAATTAGTCTTAAATCTGGGAATAAGCCAGTTTTACTTGTGAGAGATGAATTCCCCATTGGACCTCCTCCTGTGGCAGAATTTGCACGCTTCTTCCTGTTGGGACTTAAAGCTCCTCACTTAGTGCATGTCTTTTGTAAGCTGACCGAGGTAGGGGCTGTCTATTTTGCGTAGTGCACATGAGTTGCTTCTTATGAGCAATAAACACTTACCTATGCTCGCAAACCCAAGACTGGCCGTGCCAGCATCCCTCGCTGGCTTTGCCCACAGCCACAGGCGTTTCAGTGGAATCCAGTGGAGACCATGAGCAGCCATGGTGGCTCCCTCTTCCTCCAAGGTTGGTTATTTGGAATACCACGTACCCCCTTCAAGGGCAAGCTGGGCCCGCCCACGGCATCTGATTGACTGACTAGGTCTGGAGTTGGCCTGAGAATGTGCCCTTCTAACAAGTTCCCAGATGCTGCTGCTCGTCTGGGACTCTCTGCTTTGAGAAGCAGAGTGAGGTTGATAGAAGCTAATGTTCCCTCTTCATCTTGCCTGCTTTCCAGGCAGGCAGGACGTATGAACTGCTCAATTGTGACAAGCACAAGTCTATGCTGTTGAAGAACGGTCGGGACCCTGGAGAAGTGAGGCCGGACATAACCCACCAGGTAACTCCCAGGAGAGCCCACCCCCCTCCCTTAGAGCCTTTGCATGGAGGCTGAGCCAGGGACCTGCTCTTGTCTCCTGCTTCCCTCAGAGTTTACTGATGCTGATGGACAGCCCCCTGAACCGAGCTGGCTTGCTGCAGGTTTACATCCACACCCAGAAGAATGTGCTGATTGAAGTGAACCCCCAGACCCGAATCCCCAGAACCTTCGACCGTTTCTGTGGCCTCATGGGTGAGGAGCCTTAGGACTGAAAGGTTCTGTAGGGAAGCAGGGGAGAGGAAAGAGACGTTGAAACGTGGATGCTTTAAACTGGGGTCCACAGCGTGATTGACAGCAGTACCGGGACCCGGCGTCACCTTCCGTGTGCAGGGAAACACAGCTCTCAGGAGCTTGGTGGTGCCGGGGCGCCACCTGGACTGCCAGCCACAAGTCAGCAGCTCAGTCCCACTGCCCAGGCAGGTTGGCCCGGTCGGTCGGGATTCATGATCTCAGAAACCCTGTCTCCTCTGTCCTAGCGGGCTTCTGAGCTGCGCAGGTGGGGGGTTGAGGGAGAGGGTGGCCAGCCCCATCAGCTGTCTGTCCTCCCAGGCCTGTGCTGGACAACTGCCTGCTCGTCCAGTTGTGCAGTCTGGGAGTGGAGCACACCTGGAATCCATGGACCTATTGGGATCCTGGGCAGAGGAAGGGGGTGGAGGGGCGCTTCACTTAGT
>NW_022111256.1:998393-1024699 GCF_000313985.2 Echinops telfairi | reverse complement strand
TGCGAGCAGCTGACGGTCCCCAGAAGCTGTTGAAGGTGAGGGGTGGAACCCACTGGGTGGAGGGAGGGTTTTGAGAACATGTGACAGGAACTGATATCCATTTCTTTTCTTTTTAAAGGCAATTAAGAATCCCGTGTCAGATCACTTCCCAGTTGGATGTATGAAAATTGGCACCTCTTTTTCCAGTCCAGTCGTTAGCGATGTGCGAGAGTTGGTGCCCAGCAGTGACCCCATTGTCTTTGTTGTGGGGGCCTTTGCCCATGGCCAGGTGAGGGTGTAGGAGGTCTGAGGACACCGTGTGTGTGTGCATGCTTGCTTGCTTCTCAGTCCTCTGTGGGCAATACCTGCTCCACTGTTGAGCTGAGACTTGGTACACAGAAGCAGAGAGCAGTTGGCAGTTGGACAAGCCTTGTTCTGACACGTTCAAGGGAGAACCAGAACGTGAACTGGTGGTCCCACATCCTGTCCCAGGACCTGGCCTTTGAGGACTTCTGGGGTCTCTAGTAGAGCTGGGACCCTTCATTCTTTTACCGTGGTCCCAGATCGCACCCTGGGACAGTAGCCGCAGCCGTGTTGTCGGGCTTTGTTTCTGCTGTGTGCTGGCTAGCAGTGGCCGACAGAATTCCTTCCTCCCTAGGTCGATGTGGAATACACAGAGAAGATGGTGTCCATCAGCAACTACCCCCTTTCTGCTGCCCTCACCTGTGCAAAACTGACCACTGCCTTTGAAGAAGTATGGGGGGTGGTCTGACAGGAGACCCTTGGTTCCAAAACACAGACTGTTGACATCCCTTGATTCTTGCGGAGCTGACTGCTGAGAGATGACCTTCCTTCGTCGACACTGGAGACTGGAAGCCAGGGCTGTACATGGGTCATTAGTTTATCCTATAAAAACAATTCTTATGTAAACCTGGGTGTTCTTGGGGGTGGGCCTATAAGTGCCTATGCTTCTCAGGGTCTTACAGTGTCAAGTATTGCTCCCCTCAGACCTCAGGTGAGGACAGGAGGTTCCCCCACGTTCTCAGCATGGCTCCAGGCTTGGAAGGTGGGCCTTATCTCCAGGTGCCCTTGTGGGCAGTGCAGCGCTCTAAAGGAGAGGGCCCAGATGTTTTCAGCAATGGCAGGTGGGGGAGCTTTTGTTGCAAAGAAGGCAGCCAAGAGGACAAGGGGTGAAAAACGGAACAGAGTGATTTTATACGGTACAGTTCCAAGGTAGAAAAGGCGGGGCCGTGTACCCCACGTCTCTTCCCCCCTCCCATGGGGGTGGGGGTGGTAGGGGCACAAATACAATCATAGTAAATTGGCAGAAGAAAAACCCAACAGCTTCCTGGCTAGAGGGGGAGAGATAAGGCAGCGTGCTGGGGGAGTCCAGAGGGGGACACAGGCCCCTCGGCTCCGCCCACAGAGTCCCCTCTGGCCCGGATGAAGACTTGGCTGTCAGCAGAGGCACAGCAAGGAGTGCCATGTCTTCCAGTCCCTGGCTCCGTGTTCTGTGTGCTCAGGGGCGGGCGGGCGAGGCAGGGGTCCTGTGAAAGGGACACAAACCGATCGGGCCCCCGCCATGCTCTGGGCCACCTGCAGAGAAGATGGACCACAGCTGCTGGCGGGAACCGCAGCCACGACCCTCCCAGTCACCCGGACGGACGAACACGTGTCCACTGTACAGCATTCCGCAAGGCAAGAGGGAGGCCTAGGCTTGAGTCCCAGGCGGGCACATCATGCACAACCATCACCTGTCTGCTGGTTGTGTTCATGGGTTGCTGCTGCGATAGCAGGGCCACCAGAAAGAGATGGACTTCAAATTACCCATTGAAAACCCTGTGGGTCTCAGTGGACCCCCTATCCACTTATGGGGGCTGGGGTGGTCGTCATGCCTTGAGCTGACTAGATAAGAACTTTCCCATCTCGCCCCTGGTGGTCTTGAGTCTAGCTCCAGAGCTGCCTACTTACCAGGAAAATGAGGTTATTCCATTTTCTTTAGCTTCTCTTTCCTTGGCACCAGTGCTTTGTGAATATAAGGCAGTATGACTAGCAGACTCAAGAAGACGATATGGCCCAGGAAATAGACGGACTGGTACACCTGTCGGGGGAAAGAGGCCACTGAGGTGGAGGGCATGGGGTGTTCCTCACCACCCGAGCCATCACAGGTTCCCCCGTCCTCCCGAGCAGGCCCTCACCTTCAGCCACTTGTCCCAGGTGAAGAGGCAGAAGGCGGTCATGGAGTAGCCCATGAAGAGCCAGTGGATGGTCTGCTGCACCAAGTAGAAGAGGGGGTGGAGGGTGGAGGTGGACGCCAGCTTGCTCAGGGCAGGGCTCTCCCGAATGAGGCTGGCCGCCTGGGGAGGAAGGAGAGAATCCTGTCTCCAGAATCCTGCCCCTCAGCACCCTTCCCTTGCCCTCAGGACCCTTCAGGGCCACCTACCTGCCTTTCCACCATCACAATGAGGAACTCCATCTGGAAGCAGACCAGGTATCCTGAGTGCAGGCCGTGCCAGAGGGCCAGGAATAGCAACGAGAGACCCTGCGATAATTCCTTATTTCCAAGGAACTTGAGTCTCTTGAAGAAGTAACTGGAGAAAGGGGTGGGCAGAGAGCCTCAGACCGGGCCTTGCTTCTCCGTTGGCCCTGCCTACAGGTTCTCGGTGTCCTCAGGAAGGAGTGGAGCGGAGCTGGCTCCCACTTGTGGCCATCAAGGGTAAGGGAGGCAGTACTAGTGCTACGTGATTAGCTTTAGAGATGAAAGGCAGTTAAGGACTCACAGTTTAGAGACAGAAAACAGACCCAAGGCTTAGCTGGGTGATCTTGGGTAAGCCACTTCATTCAACAGATAAGGACTGTGTGCCTACTGAGTGTCTGATGCTGGGACCACAATGGTGAACAGGACAGGCCAGTTCTCTGCTTACATCTCTAGTGGTGGGACAAACAAGCAAACAAACAAAAGATGCTTTTAAACAATGCAGCGGAGACCATAAAACCAGAGCTGGGCCTGAAACCCTAGCCTCAAGGCACTTGCTTATCTTGCTTGGCTTTTCATTCATGAGAGGGGTGGGGAGACAAAAGTTAAGCTTGCAGGTGTGTGTCGAGAGGGTTCTACCTGAAGTGGGAAGAGACGGACAGAGGGGACAACTGGAATGCCTGCTCTCAATCCGGAGACGCAGTGGCAGGCAGGCAGGATTGGGGGCTCACATTCCCACCACCACCACCCCAGTGGCTTACCGGGACACCCAGGCGTTAGTATTGATGTTGAAGGAGTTGATGGTGCCAGTGAAGCGAGGGGTGGTCTCAAAGAGCCACACCTTCATGTTGGCACAGGCATCCCACTTGGCTTTGCGGTTTTCATCAAAGCCGGCGAAGCCCAGGCCCGTCAGAATGCACACTCCTTCCTGAGGGGAGGAACAGTGGTCCGGGGTCTAGCCACTCCTCCCCTTTCCACGGCCTGTCTGGATGGCCCCTTGGGGCTTCTCTACTTACCGTGACGAGCCAGCAAGTGACGTATTTGTAGAGCACAAACTTGCCCCAGACCAGCATGTACATGCAGCGGAACCAGAAAGGGTGGTGCTTGTGGGAAGAAAGAACATGTACATTACGGACGTCGCGTTTGCAGCAAGCGCATTTCCTTTCTCAGTCTTCCTTTGCAAACCGGTGGCTGACCATGCCTGTCACAATACTCCGGCCAGGTGTCCCCCTGCCAGCTGGGCCGGGAGGGCTCAGCACCACCCTCCCACTTCCTTTCCTGTAGAGTCCGGAGCAGCACTGTCCTCAGCTCCTCTACACAAAGCCTACGTGGAGCAGTAAGACAGGGACTTTACTACCACCTGGCCAACGTCCACTTCAGGACACCTACCGAGGGTGGCTGTGGACAGCCAGCACCCTCCCTTCCCTTGCTTTCCCATTGCCCTAGAAGCCGCCAACCCATCCGTCAGAGGAAAACAGGCTGGGGGTGCGGGGGGCTAAACGCAGCTCCGTTTCTCCATTTCAAGGAGTCACGTGGATGCACTGAACAAGCTCAGAGGAGCTCCTGGGGAAGGGAAGGGGTGCGAGAGTGCACCTGGCACAGCCCTGTGCCCGCGAAGGTCCTTCAGTGCTGGCTGGTGACCATGTCTCGGCCAGCTGGCACTGACACCAACTCACAGATTGAGAGCAAGACCAACATGGTGTTTGTCAATGGTGCAGCCCGCTTGTTCGCTAGCTACGGGGATCCCGGCGCTTGCTTTCTGCGGTGAGGTCACGCTGCGCCCGTAGGGCCCACTCACCTCGTAGTCTTCGGTGAGGAGGTAATCGTCTGTGATGTGGGGGCTGAGCACAGTGTAGCCCACCAGGTAGACCAGGCCCAGACTCAGGCGCTTCAGAGCCGGTACGATACTGGAAAGGAAGTTGGGGTCACAGAGCGCGGTGTATCCCTTTACCCTCTGTGCTTGCCTGTCCACTTGGGGCGGGAGCAACGGGGCTGCCGCCTGAACTCTACACTCAGTCTCCGGTCAAGAGAGCTACCCCTTGTGTTTGGATAGGAGGAGCTGCGGGTGCTACATGCTTAGAGCACACTGGGAAGGGTGGGTGGGTGTCTTTTCAAGGGTCTGAAGGGTGCACACACCAGGTCTCAGGGGACTGAATGCCCCACGTCGAAAAGAAGTAACAGTAACCAGTAACAGTAACCAATCTCAAATTTCCTTCCTATCAGGGCTGGCTGATGCTGACACAGGTGAGGGCAAATTCTTAGTGAAGGGACTCTTTTAGAAACTTTAAATGTTCTACTCTGATATATCTGAGGGGACTTCAGAGGTCATGGAAAATGGAATTAAAAGATAATGCAACTTTCCCACAAACTTTTGGAAACGTTCTCTTTCTCTGTTTCTCTCTCACACACACACACACACACCCCACAGTGGAAAAATACATATTGAACATTAAAAAATTGAGATGAAAAGTAGGTTTTAGCGACAGGGACCCGACTGGTTCAGGTAATAACCCTGGGCACAACTCCAGGTCAGACGTGATCAAGGCCAGAGGGGCCGCTTCCAGCAGGGAGCACACCCAGGCCCAGGTGCTGACATGGGAAAGGTAGCTCAGCAGGGGCTTTGTTCTGGGGAGACATCTGTGCAGAGGGGCAGTTACCTGTTCGGTGTCTTCCCTGGGATGTCAGTGAGCTGTCCCTGCACCAGCTTCATGTAGTGGTTCATTGAGAACTGGGGCCCTACCAAGAAGGCCCCATAGAAGTAGGAGAAGCCAGCCACTTCCAGCAGGGACGGGGCACCCCGAATGGCATATCTCTGCTGCTCAGAGGTCAAGGAGCCCTATGCCGAGAAGAGAATGAATGGTTCAGGAGGGCCTTGACTCTCCCCTACGAGAGCCAGTTTGCGTGTTCCCCCACCCTTGGGCCTCATAAACTGGGGGTGGGGGTGCCCTCAAATAGCCATCGCTTTGTAGGAATGATGTGGAGAAACAGGTGCTTCACTTGGAAGTGAGCATGTGTGGGGAGGTAACTTAGCAACGGGCCAGTTGTTGCTTTTCTAAATGCCCTCTGCACTGATCTTTGGACTTGGTGTATGAGCTGGATTCTGGCCAAATTAGGTCTGCTGACCTGTGCTCAGTGCTCTCTGGAACAGGGCGGTCACACGGCTGGGAAGTGAGGAAGGGGCAGGTTCTGCCCTTGGCCCTGGCTGGTGTGGTGTCACTTGGTGACAACAGTCTTCCACCTTCCCTCTGGTGAAGCCCTTCCCTCTCCTTGGCAGAGGAGTGAGCACTTACCTGATCTTTCCCTCCATCAAAGTAGTCAACCGCCAGACCTGGGCAGAGAGAGAAGGCGTGGGTACAGCAGAGGGAGAGGACGCACTGAGGACAGCCGGGAGTGTAATGGGGGAGCACAGGTGAGGTCTTGGGCCCCGTCAGGGAGGAGCCTAGGTGTAAAGGGAAGGCAGTGACCCACCACTCACCAATCAACTTCAAAGTTAGAACACAATGTGGCATGGTCCACTTGATATCGTAGTTGCCAGTGGCTGTGCAATAATATCCAGCGAGAAGGTAGACCTAGGAGAGGGGACAGTAGATATTCTACCATCATTCCTATTGGATTTTGTCAGACTCTGAAATCCAATTTATTCTTCTCTTCTCTTGGTCTCTGTCATTAAGTCTTTGGAAAAATCACACAGGGAGTAATAGATAGAAGAGCCCCGGTCAAGGTTTCACAGTGAAATGAGAGGTCACACTGGGATCAGAATGTGCATGTTCAGATTCTGTAGTTCACTCAGAGCTGGCCTCCTGCCTTGCCATTAAACGACACCCCTCATATATGGCTGGGCTAATCCTGATCAGAATCCAAGGCAGGTAGAGCATTTCACTGGGGTTGCAGGTGGAGTTCTTGGGGTCTGTGAGAGGTGGCCTCCCTGAAGTCATACCCCTGGTAAGTGTTTGGGGAGGAGATTAGCTCACTGTTTTCATGATCTCATGCCCTCCTCCCACTGTCACTGCTGTTGGCTGGGACCAGAGTAACTGAGCTGCCTGGGACAGACGCTTACCATCTGGAAGCAAAACGTGGTGAGGACGGCCGTGATGGTGCGGCCCATCAGCCGGAGGATGAGGAACTGGAGCACAACGCACAGCAGGGAGTGGAAGAGCTGGGTTCCTGGAGGGCAAACGTGAGCCTGGTTTGCTGTTCTGGTACTCCCCCCTTCTTTTGACTGTCACCCCCACAGAAGATATACAAGAAATAACTGTGGTCACAGGATCTTTCTTTTCCGCTCCCGGAATAATCTCCCGTTTGGGAGGTAGGGTTTGCCAAAAGGAAAGGCCAATCAATGATTCAACTAGTTAGAAGGTTTTATTGGGCAGAAAGGATGGCTCAGGACCAGGAGAGCGCCCCTCCAGAGAGCCCCCTCTGAAGTGTGGAGCTCCTCCCACGAAAACTCTCATCAGCTTCCATACAGCACGGACTAGGTTTCCCACAAGAGAAATGTGAGATGGGTTGGTGTTCGTTCATCACCAGGAGGCCAGCTGTGCAAAAGGGGACTTTCGGCGGACTGGTTTCTTAAACCTGCGTGTATCTGCATCATATAGGTTACTCATCCCTCACCTAATTATTGGAACTTTGTCAGAACTGTCTTTATCATGAGGTTTTCACTTCTGGGAAGGGCTAAGAGTGAAATCTGTTGGGGGAGAGGATGGATCTTCTTCAGCAGGAGTTAATGATATAAACATAGGGATCTCCAGGTGGGGTCATATTTCTGATGCTTGAGCTGAGAACTGATTCTGAGCAGGGACTGCTGGGATCTGTCAGTCAGTGAGTGCAACAGTGGAGAGAAACTGGCTGGGTCTGGCCGCAGTGCCCCTAGCTGAGGGGTGAGTGAGAATATACAGGAAGGGCGAGGCATCACCCAGAGCTTCTGCAGCCACCCAGTGCTCTCCAGGGTGTTTTGTTCAAACTGCTTCTTTCCCAAGCCCTCTCTATTCTAGTGTCCCTGCTAACACGGTTCACTTACCAAAGTTAAAATAAGCAATCGAGAGGCCTGTGAAGGTGTGGAAGAGATGGATGAGGTAGCTGTCCTTGTAGAAAAGGTAATGTCGATAAAACAAAGCTAACGGGTAACCTGGAGGGAGGGAGGAAGAGAGAAGAAGGTTACGGATGCCTGGTGCCATCCCAATAATTAGTTTTGAGAATTTATTTAGCATAAAATGCAGCCTAGGAAGGAAGAAAACACACTATATGAATGCTGACAGAGAAAGTGATAATGGTGTCCCAAGAATCAAAAGGGTCCTCTCCTCCCTTTTTGGAAAACAAAACTTAAAAAAAAAAAAATCTGTTGGGACTGTGTGTGCCCAAGCACATCACAATTGGAGTTTCCACACATACAATTCAGTACCAGTATTTCTCATCTTGGAGCTGTACAACCATTGTCACCCTGTTCCTGAGCTGTCCCTCCTCCTCTATCCACATCAACTCCATGCCCGTGGGATACAGAAAGGTTTTCCCCAGGTGGCCGCAACCCCCCCCCCCCCAATATATGCCAAACCTAGGATGCTGCTTGCAACACATAATAAATGGCGATACACTTGGATGTCAACTTCAGCTGCTTAGAGGTTATCTCCCTGAGAGCATCAGACACTATGGTTTGTAACACCCTGGGTGGGGCCCACTCCTTGCTGATAAGGATAGTGGATGGCTTCCCTGAAGGAGACAAGGTAAAGCCCACTCAAGGACCACCAAGGTAAGGCTGCCATCTTGAATCTAGGGTCCTCCCATCTTGTCACATGTGTACCCCTAGATGGTCCTCTTCTCATTGCATGTATTACCTATGGTACAACCCCTTCCCATTATGATATAATCAGGGGGGCTTGTGCACCCCCTAAATGTATTAAGTCTTGATTAGAAATACACTCCTTCTCTCCTCTCTTGTCTCCCACCTCCAGGTGGACCACCAAGTGGGGTTGAGGAGAGCATGCTACCATGAAATGTGTCTGACTCCTTTATTTCACTCTCTCCTATCCTTCCTATTCTCTGTGACTGAACTGTAATCCTGCTATATTACCGCCGTACAATTGCATCTACAGACCCTGCCGTTGTGAGAGGCTGGTCTACTCTGACACCTGCCCACTGGAGCTCCCGCCCCATCTCTTCAATTGCCGCTGTTACTTTGACTCCCCAACTATACTTCCTGACGTAAGGTTCAACGCAGACATTCTTTAGCAGTTCAGCTAAAACTGCGGTTTGGTGACTCATACAACGCATCACAATCCATGCATACATCAACTGTGTCAAGCACATTTGTACATTCATTGCCTCATCATGCTCAAAACATTTGCTCTCCACTTAAGCCCCCGGCATCAGCTCCTCACCCCCCCCTCCCCCCTTCAGGCGATATTTTTGATGTCACACTGAGAGATGGTCAAGGCGTCACAGTCTCGGGAGGTTCATCTAGATTTCAGGCTCCAGAAAGTCTGGAGTCCAGAATGTGAAACTCTGTTCTGCAAGTTTACACTTTGATCAGAATTCCTCTATAGAATCCTCTATCAAAAAAAAAATTTTTTTCCCCCCTTCAATTTTAAGTCTTTTTATTGTGGTGAAATTTTACAGAGAAAAAAATGCTTTTCCATTCAACAATTCATATGTATCTTGTTCCATGACCTTGACTGTGATCCAGCAACTTAAGGGCCTCCGGTCATGCCACTGACTGACCCTGAGAAGTTTTTTTTATTTTTTTCAATAAATGCAAATTTAGAACTTCATGGACTCTTTTACTCTGAGGCAATACAAAAGTAGGTCTTAAGAGCAGGGCACGTTCGCGAGGCTGTTAGGTGTGGGTGCGGGCCAGTCGGTCCCTACAGAGAGCAGCTCTCTAATCTGCGTGCGTACACACTGCTAGGAACTTGTAGATCATTGACCATTTCTTTCATAAGGAATTGAAGGGGCCCAGCTATGCTCCAGAAACACTATTTCACCCCTTCATGACCGTTTACAATTTCACCACCTGTTCTGTGTGTCTAGGATCTGTCAGACAGATTATTAAGATAACTATCAGTTAACACGCGGGCTACGCAGCATGACTGGTGATGGCACACAGCAGGTTCAGGATACGTGGGCATCAACCACGCTGTACAGTGCATTTAATTAGACTGGAATGTGTCTTCTGAGGCTGTGATTCAGCGCTGCAGGGCCATGACCGAGCGGCAGGGGCTCTCCTAGGCTATGAACCGATGCCTGCACAGCCAGGCTGCTTCACTCAGTGCCGGCCAGACGATGCTGACTCATGGCTACACTCCCGGCCTGGGCAGAATGGCCCGTAGTGTGTCCAAGGCTGTGATTTGAAGGAAGGAAGCAGTCAGCCACACCTTTGTAGTTCAGTGACCAGTAGCTGAGTGCCTTTAACCTGGGTGCCACCAGGGCTCGCTCCTAAGTGCTGATGATGGAATGGAAAAAGGTCAACAAATTTTGGTATTCCTATATCAAAATTGGCATGTTCCCTGGCTCGACCACAGTTTTATTCACAGCCAGTGCTCTATAAAGAAATCTGGCTGGTGAGCTTGCAGCATTCCTACTACATTAGTGCCTTGGGAAGAACTGGAACCCTGACTGATTTTTGGAAGGACTTGTAACCTATCATAATTGTAAACTCCAAATTGGCCATGAGTTTTAATGGCTATAATCCTTGCTTCTACATTCTAAACTGCAGGTAGTTTATCTTTTTAACATCTGCAGTAAACTCTGTTGCAAGGTGTTTGGTTAGCTCTGCAATGTTTTGAGCAAGATCAGATGGAATGCAAGAGCTCAATTACTTGTAAAATGATTAAGTTAATGGGCAAACACACACACACATATAAAATTCCATTATCTTTATTCCATTTTTTTTCTTAATCATTTTATTAGGGGCTCATACAACTCTATCACAATCCATACATACATCAATTGTGTAAAGCATATTTGTACATTCATTGCCCTCATCGTTCTCAAAACATTTGCTCTCCACTTAAGCCCCCGGCATCAGTCCTCATTTTTACCCTCCCTCCCCGCTCCCCCCTCCCTCATTAATAATTTATAAATTATTATTTTGTCATATCTTGCCCTGTCTGACGTCTCCTTTCACCCACTTTTCTGTTGTCCGTCCACAAGGGAGGAGGTCACATATAGATCCTTGTAATCGGTTCCCTCTTTCCTACCCACTCTCCCTCTACCCTCCCAGTATCGCCACTCACACCACTGGTCCTGAAGGGATCATCTGCCCTGGACTCCCTGTGTTTCCAGTTCCTATCTGTACCAGTCTACATCCTCTGGTCTAGCCAGACTTGCAAGGTAGAATTCATATCATGATAGTGGCGGGAGGGGGGGTGGGGAAGAAAACATTTAGGAACTAGAGGACAGTTATATTTTTCATCATTGCTACATCGCACCCTGACTGGCTCGTGTCCTCCCCGAGACCCCTCTGCAAGGAGATCTCCAGTGGCCTACTAATGGGCTTTGGGTCTCCACTCCGCACTCCTCCCCTCATTCACTATGGTAAGATTTTTTTGTTCTGATGATGCCTTATACCTGATCCCTTTGACACCTCATGATCGCACAGGCTGGTGTGCTTCTTCCATGTGGGCTTTGTTGCTTCTGGGGCAAACATATTTATAGCAACAGTTTTGGCTTACATCCTTCAAGTTACCTTCAGCTCTGCTCCCAATATATCTTCTTCTTTAAACTTAAGCTCACAGCCCGTGTGTTTATGTACCCTACTTTGTCCATTGTCCGTCCCCCACCCCCCCCACCGTCACAAAAACAATATTTAACCCTTTGATCTTGATGCCAGGTTTTGTTGGTATTCTTTGAAAGCTGTTTCCCCGATGGCAAGGCTCTGTCTCCAATTTAGAGTCTCATCCCTCCCCCAACCCCCCAGCCTCTTTTGAAGTACCTCGGCGCCTTCTAGAGTTTCATTCATGGAGTTAATTCCACAGACAGACTGTGACGGCGCATTCCTCTTCATCCACATACTTGATAAATGTTTACTAAGTGCCTCCCTCCCACATGCCAAGCAGAGTTTATGGAACATACAATGGGGGGGGTGAGGTGGGGGGAGTGGCATATAATGATTATTTTCTAGCTGCCTGAGGTGAAGTAAGATAGAGTTAGTCGCTCAAGAGTGAGGGAGCCA
Source organism: Echinops telfairi (assembly GCF_000313985.2). NCBI lineage: Eukaryota > Metazoa > Chordata > Mammalia > Afrosoricida > Tenrecidae > Echinops > Echinops telfairi. Next base: position 1,013,081 of record NW_022111256.1, on the reverse strand, counting down.
TCTGTGACCCCTCCACAGTCAGACGGAAGATCAAGTGTCCTATGTACCACATGGGCAGAAAGTTGGCAGGGACAGAACCAACCCAGGTTAGCAGCAAGTACTAGAGAGTATGTAGCATAGACATTCAAGTGCCTTAAATCTTTGGCTTTTAAATGCTTAGGAAAGGCAAGAATGAATGGAAAGAATACAGTAGAGTAGATCCAAATGATCTAGGCACTCACAAATAAGTTCTGGATTGCTAAGCCTGCACCTCTTTAGGCACTAAAACCCTTAACTATTTGGAATGCTCAAAATTGAGAATTAAACACGTTATTTTGTTTCCCTAAACTGAGTATGAGCTGACATTTTCTTGGTTATCTGGGCCGTATTATTTTAAAGTAACAACGGCTCTATGACCTACTGAAGTGCATGAAAGAGCCTGCTCTGACATGAATAGGCCCAGGCTGTTCTGAAACCTGAGTTCTTGCATCCATTTCTTGCATGGTTGCTACCCTGTTCCTTGCTATTCAGGGATCAATAGTCACTTTTTGAGCTTTCAGTATGCTGCCAAGAATAGTTCCCCTTCCTACTTCAGATGTATTGCAGGCTCTAGAAACCCTAACTTTGCCTTAAAGGTGGAAGAAGAGAAATAAGCTCAGAGCAAGGGCCTTAGAAACTTTTCTTGGGTAACATCTATTCTGGCGACTCAAAGGTCTTTTTGGGGGTATCCACTGTTGTTGGGTATATTCTGGGGAGTGTAAGTTCCCAGTGAAGTGTTAGCAACATACAAGAAGGTGGAGCAGTTGGGAGAACTACAAAGCAGGAACGCAGCAGGCCAGGGTACAGACAGCATTAAGACCACGTGCCAGAGGAAGGCAAGACTGGAACGCAGCTGCACACGGGACGAAGAAACTGTGCCGGGGTGAGTTGCTGTGGCAACCCAGAACAGATCGGAAGCGTGTAAACACCAAACCTTGCTGTTGGCTGCTGCTCAGCTCAGCGGGCTCTGAACCCTGGCTGCCCCGAACAGGTTCAGGGATGTGCTGTTTTTCTAAGAGGGTGCTGGCCTCCAAGCGGTTTCTAAATCTTAATGCTTTTTTTGTGTGAGAGCCAGTCAGAAAGGGGGCTACACTCAGAATCACCTGAAGACTCTCTAAAAAAACAACAAACGCTTCATTCCTCACCTAGCTACCTATCTGATCCTGTTTCAGTAGGTTTGCAGGGGGGGGGGGCAATGCAAGGCAGGACAGTACTCGGACGGACAGACGGACGGCTGGAGAATCAAGGCCCCAGCTTGGTGACTGGGGGCTGCTGTCTTTCCTTTAATAGCACGGTCTGTGAACTAGGCCCAGAGACTTTCAGGAACTGGCTTGGCAGCCCTGCATTTTTTCCTCCTTCTTCTTGATTGGTCATTTACAGGAGGGCTTTGAGAAGCTGGTTAGCAGATGAAGGACGATGACTCAAAGTACACCCTAAACCCAAAGAAGTCCTGCTCAAATGAGAGCTAAGAGTAGGACATTCAAAATGCTGTGTACGCCTCAAAGCCGACTGCTGGAATGCACTTGATTTGGCCCTTTGGGGGCTGTGTAATGCGGACTGCACGGCAGCTGTATTCCTTCCCTGACTCAGTTCCAAGTGACACTGGAGTCAGGGGCCAGGAGAGGAGCCCTGGTGCTGGAGTGGGCTATATGTGTGGGGTTGTTAACCGGAGGGGCGGCAGTTCGAAACCACTAGGGAGAAAGATGAGGCCTTCTGCTCTTGAAAAGAGGAGTCTTGGGGGCCTCCATCAGGAGAGCTCTACTCTGTCCGCCGACAGGGTCACCGTAAGTCAGAATCCACTCAGTGGCGGTCACTCAGCTGAGACTGCCAGAGGCACCCGCCCTTACTTACTTCCTATACAATAGTTCTGAAATGACAATATAGCCTAAAGTTTTAGAGATTTCTCTTAAAGAAAAAGAAACGTGCTGTCTTCATTAAATTCAAGTAAACTCTTTTGCCTTCCATTCCGTGTAGCTATTTCTGCGATCTGTAGGACTATGGTATGACCCATTTGATCAGTCAGTGGGTCCTAAGACCCTGGTGAAAAGTTCTGGGCAGTGTGAGGAGTAGATGTCGTTAAGACGTTACTGGTCTGGGCTGGTTTAGCCAGGGGTTGACAGCACCTGTACAGAAAAAAAGAACACTACCTCAACAATCAGTGCTCAAGGGAGCAGCAGTTAAGAGATAAGATGCTCTGCATTGGGTACATCTGCTGCACAAGACCTCTTTAGGCATGGAAGCGCAAGGATGTTACTTTGATGACTAAGGTGCGCCCGACCGAAGCCATGGTATTCTCCATGGCCTCATTATGCGTGCGAAAGTTGGACACTGAATAAGGGCGACTGAAGTATCCATGCATTTGAACTGTGGTGCTGGAGAAGAATATTGGAAGTACCATGGATCGCTGACAGGACAAACCAACTCATATTGGAAGAAGTAAGGCCAGAGTACCTCTTAGAGGTAAAGATGGCAAGACTTGACCTTACATGTTTTGGACATATTGTCAGGAAAGATCAGTCCCTGGAGAAGGACATCATGCTGAGTAGCGTGGAGGGGCAGAGCCTCAACGAGATGAGATGCACTGACAGAGTGCCTGCATCAGTAGGCTCGGGCACAGGACAATTGTGAGGATGGCACAGAGTCGTTATGGGTTGGAGCCAACTCGATGGCCCTCACTAACAAGAACCAACTTAACAAGCATCACTGTGGCAGTTGCATAATCTCCTGCCAACTTGAATGAAGGGGTGGAGTCTAGCCTGTCAATCAGGTCATAGCCAGCTATACCTCTGTGTGGGCACGGTCTTCTCCCAAGGATTCTGGGAACTCCTGTCTTCCTCCTTGGAGGCAGGACACACACTTTGCTTCATATTCCTGTTGACAAACCACATGGAGCCACACTGATGGCAGCCAGAGCCTTGGAGCTGGAGGAGCCACAAGTAGACCCATGCCAGCACTGAGATGCTGCCACCGCCACTGGATCCACAAGACTTTCCACCCACTGGCCTGTGATCTTCCTGAATTCGGTGTCATTGCATGTGCTGCTTGAGTCTGAAGAGGAATTTACAGACTGGTATCAGACATATGGGCTAATATCGGACTTATGGACTTGATCTGGACTGGGCTAGGATGTTTTCTCAATGTACAATTGCTCTTTTATACCCGGACTAACACAACCATCATTAACAAAACTCACTGCCATTGAGTTGATGCCAATGCATATAGAAGTAGTTTTCGGAGAAGGTGCGGCCTGAGCATCGTCCCACGAGGAACAAAGAAATATGGTCTAGTCTAGGGAGTCAGAAATCTCTTACTACTGTCTTGCACATTGAAGTACCACAAGAAAGGATTTCAACTTCAGACTGGGTTATGAACCAAATCCATTCACCTGACTCCACACAGCATCTTAGAGGAAGGAGGAAGAAGTGCCTGGTTTGGCTATGATTATTTCTGGGGTGTCCTCGTGAGAGATTCAAATTTGGGAACATCCTTAGAGCTGATCCAGATAAGACAAAAATAGAGCATCTCATTTGCCGGCAGTGCTCTAAGGACCAAAGAAAATGACCAATGCTCAGGAATCACTGACATTCAACGACGTGGTTGTAAAGTTCACCTGGGAGGAACGGCAGCTCCTGAACCCTGCTCAGAAGATGCTGTATCAGGATGCGATATTGGAGAACTTTCACAACCTGGTTTCCATCGAGATCCACAAAGTTGATGATCATTTGGTTGAGCACTCGCAACATGAAAAGAAGCGTGAACAGAACTGAACAATGCTATAAATTTAATGCATTGGAAAATATTCTTCACAAGGATCTACATATAACCTCCTCTCTGGGGGATGGGCAACAGAAAAGTGGGTGAGGGGAGACGCCAGGAAGCGTAAGATAAGATAAAGTAATAATTTGTAAATTATTAAGGGTTCATGAGGAAGGGGGGAGTGGGGAGGGAATAGGAGGGGAAAAAGGAAAATGAGGAGCTGATTCCAGGAACCCAAGCGGAAAGCGAATTTTGAGAATGATGAGGGCAACAAATGTATAAGTATGCTTTACACTATTGATGTATGTATGGATTGTGATAAGAGATGTATGAGCCCCAATAAAATGATTTTTTTTTAAAAGTAGTAGTTTTCAAACATACATTTTGTTCTCAAGACCATCTTACTCTCTTAAGTTATTTAGGAACTCACACAACTTCTTTTTTTAAATCATTTGTTGCCCTCATCATTCTCAAAATTTGCCTTCCACTTGGGTTCCTGGAATGAGCTCCTCATTTTTCTTTTTCCGCTCCTTCCCCGCTCTCCTCAATCACACAACTTTTTGCATTCTGTCTGGCAATGTCTACTGTATTAGAAAAAAGACTATAAAGTTTTAAACAGATTTGATTATCAATTCATTTAAAAATAACTGATTACATGTGATCATAAATAACACGATTTTAGTGAAAGGGTATTTTCCAAAACAAACAAAAACCCATTTCATATGAAAGATTATTATTTTACATTTTAATAATTTTTTTTGTTTTGTCTGGCTTAACAAATGATAGCTGGAGTCTTCTAGCTGCTTCTGCATTGAATCTGTTTTTGTTCAAATATATAAATAAAAATTGGCTCATATTCATATCATTGAAGAGTTTATCACTCTTTTCATGTAATTTTGGGTAGTCTTTGGTGATTACACTGAAAACTGGACAAATAGTCATTTTTGAAAGGTGAGTTGCTGAGCAGAAACAGAAACGTGATCAAAGAACTTTTCATACCTGTGACATGAGAACCCACCGGTCCCTCTTGTCTTTGAAAGGACCGCTACCCAAGGGTGATTTTGTAACATCAGGTGCTGGTCACTTGGAAAAGATTACTTGGGCAGATTTTTCACATACTGACATGATCATTATAACTCAACATCAAAAGTCATACTCCCTTGATTCCAGTGGAAAAGTCTTTAAATATTGGGAAGCTTTCAAGCTCATGAAAGTATAGATAAGTGCCCCAAATTATAATCCTTATTTGAAAGCTTCAATTTTATCATTGGCTAAAAATATTGCCGGTTCTTGTGTACAAGCTGTCGTATGAACACAGGCCTGTAATTCTTTGGGGGTATATACCTAGGAATGGCCGCCTCTCTGGGTTTCTGATCCTCTGCTTAACACTGCTCAAACGATGATGAAGGCAGTTTCAACAATTTCCCACAGGGAGTAGACCCGGACTTCTATAAAATACGAAAGCATGCCTCTGACATGGGGGCACTGTCAAAAGGAAATTACAAAACATTTCCTAAATGTTTCCCTTGACTTTCTGTGTTGGACTTGCAGTCCACATTTTGAGTAGATTGTACCAATTTCTCTCTGTCTCTTTGACGGATGGGTTTGTCCCTGGATTCTAATGGCTGCCTTCCAGGATTCTGTCTTGTTCTACTGTCTGCTCTGGTGCCCTGCTAGAAAGGCCATGTGCTCTGCAGGAACTTGGTGTGACGTTTGTGGCAAAGCCAAACAGTCCTTGTAGCCCTGTCAGGTCTATAGTTCCTGCTTCCGGGTGGACACTGTCAGTTTGAGATCTCATACGACCACAGTCTTTGTAAACCTCAAAGACGACTCCCCCTCAACCAGCCTTCTCTGGGCTGCTTCTCTCTGTTTAGTCATGGGTTTCTACCCGCTGTGACATACCCCAGGTTCTGAAGCTACAAGGTAGTGCCTTTAGACTTCCCGTTTCTTTGTTGTTCGAATGTAGGCACCAAGCCTGCTCAGTTCTGCTGGAAAGCTTGTGATTATCACCCCTACGACCCCCTTTCGCTGTGCTACTGTTCAGTTAAGATCCTCAGTCCCCCATCTCTAAATTCCTGCGATGTTCTTACCTGATCTCTGCCTGCAGCCTCATTTTCCCAGCACACCATTCCCAGAGTAATCTCCTTCAGAAACCATTTCTCCTGCTCAGAATCCACTAACGGTCCCCACTGACTACCCAACGGAGCCCCAGTTCTCAAGCCGAAGCAAGAATTCAAGGTCTGCCTTCAAAACGGTAGTTCTAGTGAAATCTTCCGTTTCAGCGCTTCAACAAGAGCTGTCTGCTGGTGCTGGCCTAAACGTGTCTGATGCTTTTTGTCTCTACATATTAGCTCAGGTTAACCCTTTTGCCTGGAATAACTTATCTAACTACCTCTCTACCAATCTTACCCATTCTTCAAAACCTAGCCCAGGATCTCCTCGCAGTCTCCCCGAGACAGCAATAACGCCGTGCATTAAGGATGAGACGATACATGGACGCATGTACATGTCCTGCAAAGAAAAGCCTGGGGACCTGCTTCTAAAAAGCAGCCACGGGCTCTGGGGAGTGTAAAGCTCTCTGTGGGGTCACCACGAGTCCCAGCCGACGCCACAGCAACTGGCATGACAACCTGGGCACTGTGGCTTGGCGCGGAAGTCCCCGTCGGCTCGGTGGTAAAGGGAGAGGAACGGGGAAGAGTGCTGTCCCGCTGCGGAGACTGCAACTTTGCAGCCAATGCACCGCCCAAAATGCCCACGAACTGTCACCGAACGGAAAACCAGTGTGCGCCGTAAATTCCCACCCAAATCATGATAAGCCAGACTCGGTGCCATGGCGTCGACGCCAACTCGGAGTGACCCCACAGGGCGGGGAGAGCTGTGACGCTTCACAGGGACAGCCAGCCTTGTCTTTCTCCTGTGGCGCGGCTGGTGGTTTCCAACAGCCACGACGTGTGGCCGCTGTGCCCCCAGGGCTCCTCAATAGAAAGGCAAAAAAGAGAAAGAAATAGCCCCAAAGGGAAAAAACGCAAGCAAAACCAATCCAACCTTACATTCATATTCTCTTCCCCTAAGGAAGTAAACATCTGTTCTCAGATAGCCCATTTTATTTTTATTGTTGCAAAACGTATACGTAACCCAACACTGACAATCCAGCATTTCTGTACACTTTGATTTATTGATCAGCAGGAGGTGGTGGAAATGGCTCACACGCTGACTGCTTCCTCAGAGGCTGGCGGCTTGAACCGCCCGAGGTACCAGGGGAGAAGAGGTGTGGAGATCTGCTTTCAGTTCCAGTGCAGTCAAGAAATCCCGGGGTGCAGTTCTACTCTGTACCAGATGGGGTCACTATGCGTCCGGAAGGACTGGATGAAAGCCAACAACAGGAGTTAATAAGTAAGAGCAGCCGGTTTTTGTAAACCGAGGACATTGCTTTAGTATTTGCTTCAAAGGGGGCTGTAAGAACACAGCAAAATGATGCATATGGAGCAGTTATGCCCACACACACAGAGCCGGGGGGGGGGGGAGGCTGGCCTCACCCGAGAGTCTGGGGCAAGTGGATTTCAGAGCTTCTGAATCTGATCTCTGTAAGGTAGAACCATCGAATGACGAAGGGACTTCTCCATGATCTGCATTTCAAAATATGATTTGTAGCATGTTTATTTTATAAGTGTATATTGAACACGGGCTGCCAAGTGCTCGGCGATCCATAATTAAGATTCCTCTCTAAATTGCAGTGTCCAGCACGGGATGATAGAAGGAACTTGGACTTTGGAGTTAAGACAAAGGCAGCTTACAATTCAAATTGGAATTTGAATTCTGGTTCTGCTACTTACTAGCTCAGGTGGGTTGACTCTTCATCCTGGTTGGCCCTCAGTCTCTCATCAACAACATCACAAAATCTACCGTAGGGTTTGGACCCACTACACCTGATACGTATTTGATGCTCGGCAAATGTGAGGCTGCTTCGCTTCTGCCTAAAGTCCCAGCAACCGTATTCACTCACATAGCTTGAAATATTATCTGCAGAGCTATATTTCATATTTTAAAACCAATTTTCATCTCCAGCTGGCCCCCTCCTCCCTGAATTCCAGACTCGTGTATGTAGTCCATTCCACACCTAAAGTGGGTCTAGTGCACATCTCAAACAAAACAAATCTTCCCACCCTGAACCTGCGCCCCCCTGAGCCTTCCCCATGTCAGCAAACAGTAGCTTTATCTTTCTATTTGCTAAGGAGAAAACCTTGCAGCCTCACAATCACTCTTGACCTTTCTCCTTTGGTCCCAATTACTGTTCTACCTTTAAAACAAATCTAGAATCTGACGACTTCTCTCCACCCCCAACTGCGAGCTTCCCTTGGTCAAAGTTGCCTTCATCTTCCTGCTCCCCTTACGCCTGCCAGGGGCCTTTGTTATAACCCAAGCCGGATCAGTTTACGCTTCTGCTCAAGACCTTTCAAAGGCCTCCGTCCAACTCACTGGAAGCCAAAGCCAAAGTCCTAACCAGAACTGACACCATCTGCTCACCCCTCCCAGTCCCCCACCTTTCTCTGACTCATGTTTACTCTCAGCCTCAAACACACAGGCCTCTTGGCCGCTGGCAGGTCTGGCATCAGAGCCTTCAGGAGTTTCCTTGCCCACAGTGCTCTTTCCCCCGTACATACACTCAAGCCATTCTTGTACTTCAGCAGTCTTCACTCAAATGGCATCTTATCACACAGGCCTTGCCTGACCATCTTGTTTACTATCGCACATAACCTCTTCCTTCCCTATATGCACTTCCTATTTTTCTTTCCTGCTTCATTCCCCATTTTTTGCTCCTCACCACTCAATACTCTTTAGGATACAGTACCTGCTTCCGTGCCTGTTACACATGGGGCTCTAAGTATTGGAGGAATGATGAAACAAGAAGAAATGGATGCTCTGTATCCTAGGCAGTCAATGAAATATTTATTCAGCACCCATTATGAGCTCAGCATTGCATTAGGCATTGGAGTGTGAGGTAAAAAATGAAGAACTGCTTCAGCCTCATAAGGAACATGCTTTTTAGGTAGCGAGAAAAGCAACAGGAAACAAAGAGGAGCCGATGTTGGTGGGGGGGAGGTTAGGGAAGAAAGAAATCAATAATGACCAGTCTGGCTTCCCAGAAGCAGCAGTACTGGGGGGCTGCCAGGAAGGATGAAACAAAATTCAGTGCCATCAAGTTGATTCTGACTCATAATGACCCTACAAGGTAGAACTGCCCCTGTGTTTCTACTGCCGTTAACTCTTTAGGGGAATAGAAAGACTCATCTTTCTTCCACGGTGGTTGCAAACTGCTGACCTTGTGGCTAGCAGCCCAACTTGTAGCGCACTTTGTTACCAGGGCTCCCCTAAAACAATTTTGAAGACTATGTATCCCTTTGGATCCTAGAGGCAAAATTGGTTATGCCCAGGCTGCGAACCACAAGGTCAGCCCTTATAACTCACCAGTGGGACGAAGAATGAGGCTTTCCATTCCCTGAAAGATTCACAGCTTCGGAACCCCCTAGGGAGCAGTTCTACGCTGCTCTATAGGGTGGTTATGATTAGCCGTAAACTCCACAGCAATGGTGTTTTTTTAAATTTTTTTTTTATGTCCTTCTCGGGCCTCTTGCTTTTGAGTTGATTCCAACTCACAGCAACCCTATAGAAATGCCACTCTCCCCCACCGCCCCTTGCCCCCCAAATGTCCCTGTGGGTTTCTGAGACTGTAAATCTTAAAGAGAGCAGAAAGCCTCATCTTTTTCCTTTGGAGCAGCTGGTAGGTTCTAACTGCCGACCAACAGGTGACCCACTAGGCCACCAGGGCTCTCCCCACCCCCACGTCCTTAGGTGGTACAGATGGTTTGCATGACAAAGCTGAAAGTTAGTTGTTGAAACCCACCCAGTGGTATCACAGAAGAAAGGTCTGGTGATCTGTAAAGATTACACGGGTACAGCCAAGGACACCCTATGACGCAGGACTCCCTGGAACACCTGGGACTGCCATGAATGGCAGTGACTTGATGACAATGGGTTGGGTTTTATTGGTTTTGATGTCTTCTCTCACATTTTTAAGTTGGCATTTAAAATGTATAGGTTTAAGTCATTTTAAAAAAAGAAATCATTTAATTGGGGCTCTTACAATTCTTATAATAATCCATACATCAATTGTATTAAGCACATTTGTACATATGTAGTCATCATCATTTTCAAGACCAAACAATGTTTTTCAAATGTGTACATACGGAAACTACTTGCTATGTAAACCAAATGGCAAAACAACCATAAATGAGCTCTACTCTCCTTTTGAATAAAACAGCTTAGCACTTGTCCCTCACGACAACCATCTCCCGGCTGAATTCTACTTTCACTATAAATAGAGATGGCAGAGGGTTGCCCCGAGTTGGTTGCCGTCAGTCCTCTCTGCTTTAGTGCTGCTCTGGGAGCTGACAGACCAATGGGCAGTATGTTTTTCTTCCCATTTCATCCTCTAAAAACTGATGGAAGGTGATTGTGAGGGAACTGGCATCTTATTTCAGAAGCGAGTACATAGAGGAGCCGAAAACCAAGAAATTGCAGAACAAATCACCAAAGAAGCTGGCTTATATGAAAAAGAATCGACATCAGGAGTGGAGGAAGGCTTATTAACAACCTGGGATATGCAGATGACTCAGCCTTGCTTGCTGAAAGGGAGGGCTGGGATCCTTGATGAGGATCAATGATTACAGCCTTCAGGAGGGATTGCCACCCAATGTAAAGAAGACCAAATCCTCACAACTGGAGCAAGAGGCAATAAATATCACGATAAATGGAGAAAAGATTGAAGTGGTTAAGCTCTTTGTCTTATTTGGATTCACAATCAATGCTCACGGAAGCAGCAGCAGTCAAGAGATCAAACAAGATGTTGTACTGCAGCGGTTCTAAACCTTCCTGATGGCACAACCCTTTCATACAGTTCTTCATGTGGTGGTGACCCCCAACCATAACATTATTATTATTATTTTTTCATAAAATTATTTTTGTTGCTACTTCATCACTGTCATTTTGCAACTGTTATGAATCAGGTTACCCTTGTGAAAGGGTGGTTCGACCCCCAAAGGAGTCGCGACCCACAGGTTGAGAACCGCTCTATTGGGTAAATCTGCTGCATAAGACCTCTTTTAAAGTGTTGAAAAGCAAGGGTGTGACTTTGAAGACAAAGGTGAGCTTGACCCAAGCCCAGGTATCTTCAACTGCCTCATATGCACGTGAAATTTGAACAATGGGAGATAGAACCCATCGACACCTCATGATCACAGACGGGTGCACACGCTTCTTCCATGTGGACTTGGTTGCTTCTCAAGCCTTTAAGACCCCATGTGCTATATTTTTTGGTAGCCGGGCACCATCAGCTTTCGTCACCACATTTGCTTATGCGCCCATTTTGTCTTCAGCGATCATATCGGGAAGGTGAGCATCAGAGAATGCCAGGTTATTAGAACAAAGTGTTCTTGAATTTAGGGAGTACTTGAGTAGAGGCCCAATGTCCACCTGCTACCTTAATACTAAACCTATAAATATATGTACATAGATCTATTTCCCTATCATTATAAATAAATATATGTACATATGTACATGCCTGTAATTAGACCTCTGTAATGCCTTTTGCCTCCTACTTTTTTCCTCTAATTCCTTTTATTTTCCTCTTGTCCCACTAACATGTTTGTCCTTCATTTGGGTTTTGGTAATTCCTCTTGGTTACATTGCCCTTGATCACGTCCTACCAGGTATCCTACACCCTCTTCACCATTGATTTCAGATCACTTGTTACCTTGTTCTGGATCAGGTTTCAGGCATCAAAGACCCAGAACAAAAAAATCATATCATTATGAATGAGGGGGAGTGTGGAGTAGAGATCCAAAGCCCATCTGTAGACAACTGGACATCTCCTTACAGAAGGCTCACAAGGAAGAGATGAGCCAGTCAGAGTGCAGTATAGCACTGATGAAACATACAACTTTCCTCTAGTTCTTTAAACACTTCTTCCCTCCCCTCTATCATGACCCCAATTCTACCTTACAAATCCGGCTGACCAGAAGATGTACACTGGTACAGATAGGAACTGGAAACACAGGGAATCCAGGACAGATGATCCCTTCAGGGCCAATCATGAGAGTAGCTATACCAGGAGGGGAAGGGGAAGGTGGGGGAGAAAGGGAGAACCGATCACAATGATCTACATATAACCCCCTCACTGGGGGATGGACAACAGAAAAGTGGGTGAAAGGAGATATCAGACAGTGTAAGACATGAAAAAATAATAATAATTTATAAATTATCCAGGGTTCCTGAGGGAGAGAGTGTGGTGGGAGGGGAAAAATGAAGAGCTGATACCAAGGGCTCAAGTAGAAAGAAAATGGTTTGAAAATGATGATGGCAACAAATGTACAAATGTGCTTAACACAATGGATTGTGATAAGAGGTGTACGAGCCTCCAATAAAATGATTTAAAAAAAAGAAAAGAAAAAGGAAGATAGAAGAATTGATGTGTTTGAATTATGGTGCCAGAGAATATTCAAAGTCCCACAGATTGCCAAAAGAACAAACAAATCTGTTTCGGAAGAAGTACAGCCAGAATGGTCCCTAGAGCCAAGGATGACGAGACTTTGTCTTACGTACTTTGGACACGTTGTCAAGAGAGACTAGACCCCAGAGAAGGACATCATGCTTGGTAACACAGAGGGGCAGAGAAAAAGAGGAAGGCTCTCAACGAGATGGACTGACACAGTGGCTGCAACAATGGGCGCAAACATAACAGTTGTGAAGATGGTGCAGGACCAGGCAGTGTTTCTTTCTGTTGTGCACAGGGTCGCAATGAGTTGGAACCGACTTGCTGACATCTAACGACAATTAAGAGGCAATCTTCTCCTGAGGAGCCCTGGTGATGTGGTGGGTTAAGAATTGGGCTGCTGAGAAAAAAATGAAGAGCTGATACCAAGGGCTCAAGTAGAAAGAAAATGTTTTGTAAAGGATGATGGCAACATAGGTACATCTGTGCTTGACAGTGGATGGACGGATGGATGGTGATAAGAGCTGTAAGAGCCCTGATTTAAAGAGGAAAAAAAAAAAAGACGGGCTGCTAACTGCAAGGTCAGCAGGCAGAAACCACCAACTACTCAGGGAGAAAGACTAGGCTTTCGAGTTAAAGACTTAGTCTTGAAAAGCCACAGGGACAGTTCTACTCTGTGCTGTAGGGTCACTAGGAGTTAGCATTAACTCAATGACAGCGAGGTTTTAATTTTTTATTCTGAAGCTCTCTGGTAGTGCTGTGGAGGAGCACCAGGCTGCTGACTGTCAGGCTAAGAGTTTAAACTCATTTGCCCCCACAAAGACTTACAGTCTTAGAAACCCAAGGGAGCAGCTCTACTCTGTCCTATGGGTTACTAATAAGTCAGAATCCACTCGATGGCAGGGGGGTTGGTTTGATAGTAAGAGATGGGGGCCTTATTGGGCACTGAGTGCTTAGAACTTCACTACTGATCATCCTGTCAGCTTGAAAAGCCCTTGTAGACTGCAGAGTCTGGGCAGGGCTGAAGTTCACCTTTGGAATTTATTCAGAACTGGCTTTTTCGTTCCTGTTTAGCAGATTAAATCTTGCTGATAGTGAGGGCAGGGTGCCAGGCACACCTTCCACACTCCAACAATCTGCATATCAGGGGTTGAGTCATAGGCTGAGTTCATAGAATACCCAGATTCTTAGAGCTGAAGAAACCTTAGAAATCCTCTATTCCATAACCTTCAATGGACAGGTGAGATACTAAGGCCCAAAGGGAACAAATGGCATGTCCAAGGTTAACAGTAGCGTTCAAATCCATGCCACCTAGCTTCCATTTTAATATTCTTGTCACCTGCCTTGGCACATGGCAGTGGTCTGGGAGTCACACTAATTAGCCTGTGCTCGTTTAGCATTTCAGCTCAATGCTATCTGGTCAATTCTGACTCAGAGAGACCAAGAGGGCAGGGTAGAACTGCCCCTGTGGGTTTCTGAGACTGTCACTCTTCCAGGGAGTAAAGAGCCTCACCTTTCTCCCAAGGAGTGGCTGATGGTTTCCAACTGTTAACGTCACAGCAGCCCCTCATGTAATCCACTACATCACCTTCTTTTAGAGCTTAGAGCTATATTCTCCAAATTTTAAAATAACCATCTATAGTCAGGACACATACACACCCACTTTTTTGCTGCTTCTCCTTCCTACCTAAAAACATCTCAAACTTAACTTAAAGCTAAAGTTAGATAATGGACTTGGCTTTCTTTGTTAGTTTAATCCTGGGTGCTTCTCCCCTACCCCTCCTACTGTGTCATATGGATATAGCAGTTTATTTCTGACAGTGACTTTTAGCTAAATACCTGAAGCACAGGTGGCAAAGGATTCAGGGAAACTGGGGCAAGTGATCAACATTATCCTGGGAATGAAGGAAGACTACAAAGACATTGTATTTTCTCCTCACAATCTCACCCACCACCCATTCTTATTAGAGGAAATCACAACAGGGATGAATCTTTATTCACTTCCCAGTGCCTTTTGGGAGCATCTTCACCCTGATCTTGTTGTTGTTGAGAGCACACACACATGGTGGAGCAGACATCAATCCAACCAAGTACAATGCAGCGACACTGATGATATTCTTCCACAGAGTGGAATCATCCTCATCCTCCACTTCAAGAATCAGTCCTCCAGACGAGCCAGTCAGGGTGCAGTAGAGCACCGATGAAACATACAACTTTCCTCTAGGTCTTTAATGCTTCCCCCAACCCCCCCGTATCATGACCCCAATCCTACCTTACAAATCTGGCTAGACCAGAGCATGTACGCTGGTACAGATAATAGCCGGAAACACAGGGAATACAGGACAGATAAATTCCTCAGGACCAAT
>NW_022111256.1:989592-998239 GCF_000313985.2 Echinops telfairi | reverse complement strand
ATGAGTGAGTGTAAGACATGAAAAAATAATAATAATTTATAAATTGTCAAGGGTCCATAAGGGAGGGAGGGTGGGGGAAAATGAGGAGCTAATACCAAGGGCTCAAGTAGAAAGAAAATGTTTTGAAAATGATGATGGCAACAAATGTAAAAATGTGCTTGACACAATGGATGGATGTATGGATTGTGATGAGTTGTATGAGACCCCAATAAAATGATTAAAAGAAAAAAAAGTTACTGTTTATACTCCAGTATCAGCTGACACGAATATCAGACGAGGCACCTAATTTTACCACAAAAACAGCATTAAAAATGTGCTGAAAAACTCAGCTTCTACACAAGCATATAGGCAGTCCTGATGAACACAAACTCACTGGCCCCTAAATGTCCTACCTCATCTTTGAGATGCTGCTGCTACACGACTGTTTGACGTTAAGAAGACTTCAAGGGATATGTACGCTTTCAGGTTAGGGACAATTCCAAGGCAATAGTTTTGGGGGTTCACACAGCAGACAGTGCTGCAGGAAGTGTGGCAGAAGGACATGCTACAGGTAAGCGAATGGATGGTTGCTGTTTGTGAGAAAGAAAGAAACGGGTTGTTAGGAGGGCGAAGGATGATTAGATTCTCAGTTGTTCAGCACAATGGAGTGATCTAAACCAGAACTGCCCCAAAGCCTTTCCAAAAGTAATTCTTTAATTTCTCCATTTAAGTACACAAGACCTTCTTAAACTCAGAGCTAGGGACTGATGTCCTACATACACCAGGTGGCCTGGTGAAACCTGCTGTAAAAGCGGAAAAGTGAGGCGACAACAAAGCGGACCCTGGTGTCACTTAGCCCTTTGATGTCTATTCTCCAGAGGAAGGCAGTCAGGGACTGAAATGGACGCAAGGCCACAGGAATCAGACACTCACTGGCTCTCGCTAGCTTCTTAGCCCAGGAGAAAGTTGTCATCTACATGAGCATTCCAAGTGATCAGTCACCAGGTTCTTAACATTCTGTGTCTAATCACTAAAGTCAGGCTTTGCCAAGTGGGGCTTATCAATTACTGACCACTTAAATACAGTCTCAACTGAGGCTCACTTCTCTCTCCTTTTTCTGTTGTCTTCCTTTGCTCTGTATAAGTTCTCTTGGGCATCAGTGGCGAGCTTTAAGGAATATTTTAAGTCTGAAATACCTGATGGCAAAAGAGATGTCATGAACGTTATCCTTATGCGTAAACATCTGGATTCTGCTGTTTTCGCTACTGTTAGTTTGTTCTAATGGCCAAAGTTGATTTTGTTACTGCAGATCACAATTTCTCCCTTGAAAATTATTCTACAGAAAGTTACAGACGTAAAGCTGGTAAAGCCCAGAGAGGCTGTTGACGGTTATTTCTTCATTTTGGTGGAACAGGGACAGCAGAAGTTCAGACAGACTTTGAGACACTGCACTGCCTTCCTGCAAAGATAAAAGGACACCGGTTTCCTGTCCTAAGGACATTTTTATCACATGTTAATTATTCATAAATCAGGAAACCACGTGGCAACTTCTAGCCAGATTACCCGATCAACAGAACATCTTTGAGCTCTGGAGTCACAGTGGTCTAGTTTAGAAATCCTACTCTGCGGCTCAAGGCACAGGATTTACATTCTGTGTACTTCCACTTCTTCATCTGTCAACCAGGGGAAATGCCAGCCATTTCACAGGGCGGTTGTGCACATTCAAAGAGAAAACATTTATAAAACCAGCATATA
Source organism: Echinops telfairi (assembly GCF_000313985.2). Lineage (NCBI taxonomy): Eukaryota > Metazoa > Chordata > Mammalia > Afrosoricida > Tenrecidae > Echinops > Echinops telfairi. The sequence continues at coordinate 996,505 of NW_022111256.1, read as the reverse complement.
TGTACCTCCATTAGGCTACTTAACGAGCTATTTACTCTGAGTATGGGTGACTTTTTTTTTAATGAAGCATTTCCATACCTAACTTCTGAAAACTTGAGTATATATACTTTATTGTGTTTTTGTGAAAGTTTACATAGCAAACTAGGTCCCTATTAAACAATTTCATGCATATTGTCCAATGACATTGGCTATATTTTTCACATTATATCAACATTCTTTTTTGGGGGGTTCTGCAGCACAGAAGGAGGGGATGCATGGAGACAATGGCTGATGCAGTAGTTTATCAGGGAGTGGGGGGGAGTTAGGGAGGGTGAGGAGATTTGGGGAGCAAACGATGAGTCTGAGAGTGGGGAGGGAGCACTAGAACTGAGTGATGATGCATATACAACTCATTTTATTTTATTATCATTATTAAATCATTTTACTGGGGGCTCGTACAAGTCTTACCACATTTGCACAATATACAATTCATTTAAAAAGTGATTTAACCATGCAAGTATATGCTTTGTGAGTACTATATCAGGAAAAGCACTAAAAAAAAAGAACACCCCCCCCCGCCCCCCCCAAAGAAGAATGTTATGTGAAACAAGTCCACTTCTGTGAATCTACTCCAACTCATGGCGACCCTAGAGAGTGGGCTCTCTTCTCTTCTCGGAAGCAGCCTGCACATCTCTTCTCCTTGGAGCTGCTGGTGGGTTCAAACTGACCTTTCTCTTAGCAGCCAAGCACTGAGCCAACAAGGCCTCCCTCTGGGCCCCTCAATTTCACATACAGTGGGGAAAATCTGGTGCACCTTAAGAGACCTGGAGAGGCAGGGTCAGGGCCAGGGTGCAGGCAGAGGAAGGGAGTGGTGACACTGGTGGGTACAGAGGTGACTGGGCCTTTGTCTTTCCTGTGAACACCGTGCATTACAGGCGGCGGGCTACAGAAGTCAGCAGGCTAAGGGGTAGTTCAACCTCTCAATTCTGGGGGCCACGGGGAGAGCTGAGAGCGCCAGGAGAAACAGCACCCTGGCCCCTTCTTTTTTTCAGGTCTCCCCCTTTCTTTCCCTGATAAACCTGAGGTGTTTCCCCTCTTTTTTATGTTTGTTGCATTGCATATTTTATGGATGGCGCTCACAAAGCCCAACTTGGTGTGTGATACTTGAAAACCATTTTTTAAAAACAACTTTATGGTGTGGGTTTTCAGTGAAGACAACGTTTTTAGCTCCTCTTCTTTCCTGATAGGGATTTGGATTGCTCTAATCAAGTGGCTAATTAGCAGTCCTTTCTCTAAAGCCCCCGAAGTGCTTGTCATGGGGATTTCCCTTTGTAGGGAGGCCTGATCTAATCTTTATACAAACAAGGTCGGTGAGAATGCAGGTGTTGCAGCAAATGTAACAATAAATTCTTTGTAACCCATTTAAGATTCTAATAGGCGAAAAGAGAACAACTTTCACACCCTAAATTGCCTTTCAGGATTGTATCTGCTCTCCAGCTGGGGCTCATTTTGAGGACCTTAGTCAAAAGAAAAAAGGAAGAGGGAGTTTCCAGTCTCTGTAAATATTTTTTCCTCCCAAATGAAAACCTTTCAAGATCTTTCCAGAGTGTTTGCCCGGGTATTGTAATTGTATATGTGCATTTATACAATGGGCTGTCTCAGGTGCCCTAGGAACAGCTGTGGCAATCTTTCTTCCAGAAACAGAGAAATAAGTAAAAAATGGGCAAAGCTCAAAAGTGCCAGACACTAGATTTTGTTAGCTTCTTGAGAACCGGAAATGGATGGATTTTAAAAATGTCTTTAAAAAAAAAAAAAAAGTCTTTATCAGTACCATAAAATTTAAGCACAATTTTAGAAGCACCGTAGTACAAATAAATAAATAAATAAATCTTTCTTTTGGTAGGTCTATAAAATGGTGCCACCACAGAGGGAAACGGTATGGTGCTGCCTTAAAAAAGTTGGAAATAGAAATATCACATGACCCAGCAATCCCTCGATGTAGTGCAAACATCTTGTAAGAGCAGTAACAGCCAGGACACGTGGACATACACCCCCCAGGTTCATGGTAGCACGACTCACAGTAGTGAAAGGAGGGATACACCCTAGGTGCTCAGCAGGGAAGATGGATACGCCACTCAGGTATTACACACAATGGAATACCAGGCAACACGAAAGCAAAACTGTGAGTCTGTGAAACATTTCATAGTATGGATGAACCCGGGGGGCACCGCGCTGAGGGAAAGAGTCAGTCACACAAGGACAAATATTGCAGGGACACTACTGTAAAAAAGGCAAGGAAAAGTTTTCACACTCTAAGAGACAGCCTCTCATGCCTACCAGGAGTGGGAGCAGAAGGGAGGGTAAAGCAAAACCCAACCCAACGAAACTTCTTTCTTTCCTTTCCATAGAATTTACTAGTTGGACTACTTAGAGAATAGGACTTGTCCGGTTGATTACAATTGTCTGATTCAATCACACAAAAATACCTTGCCCCATATTTAATGGAAATGCATACATTCAAGTTTTTCCTTTGGATTCTTTTTAACTCCCAGTCTGTAGCAGGCACAAGACTTACCTGCCATGCTGATTTAAAATGTGAATCAAAAAGAGCAGTTTCCCAATTGCTAAAGGGAGAGAATGCCTGGGTCCTATAATCTGAGAAACCAGAACGCAGCCATCGCCCAATTCAGCATTATTAACAAGTGACTACCCACAACATGTCCTCTGGCTGACTCATCAAGGACTCGCCGGCTATGCCATTTCTACTCCATGACCAGTAGCTGGGTTTTCTTTTTAGGGCCATTTTTAACAAAGTTAAAAAAAATATCTCATGATTATGAAGTCACAAAGTTGTTAAGGAGCAGAAAGCAATTCTGGATAACCCCTGGTTTATGACTGGAGTCCGAACTAGTACCTAGCACTTAAAAGTCTCTTTCACCGAGCCAGGCATTAGAAGCATTTTGCACACATGTAAACACAACCTCACACAACCCCATGAGGCGGTGTGGTGAGGCAAAATTGCTTGGATATGACTCTTCTGTCTCTCTGTTGCGACCACCACATGACTTGGTGGGGCCATGCACATAGGGAATTGGTCAGTGTAGCCATTCCTGAGCATAAGAAATAACGAGAGGAATCTATGACTATCAAGAAAGAAGAGCCACAAGCAAGGGCATCAGAGACTGCAGTACCGAGACCGTGAGACAGCGCAGGGGAGTCATGCTCAGGGCGCGAGGCAGACTGGTTGGCTTGCTGGTCCACCAAACAAAGCAAAAGCCAAGTGTCTGAAAAGAGACATGCTTGCCAGCATGGCTGAGAAGAGGCATTAGGGACAAGAAACTATGCCCTTGACACCTGTTAGCTAGCCTAATAAACCCCATAGTTGTGAGTATTGTCTGTGAGTTCTATGTCATCATTGCGACAGTTACTGAACCCGGCAGACAAGTAGAGTGCCCTGGGACGGAGGGGTGGTGTCAGAATAAATTACAGAAGGATGGGGTGGGATGGAGGCATGGCTGACATTGCTTTATTGGATTCTCCTTCTCCTTCGTGCAGCCAGAGGCCTGACCCATGTTGCTTTTCCCCAGGCAGTTATCTCCACTTTACAGATGAGAAAGCTGAAGCAGTCATGGAGCTGGTGGTGGCAAGGCCAGGGTGTGAACGCAGAGACAGACAGCTTTCAGGTACTCGGCTCCTTGCCTAGTGCACGTACATGGATCTCTACAGCTCCCTTGCTCCCCGAAGACCCGAAACCTTGTGTTAAATTTACGTCTTTCACAGACAGCATCTCTTCTCATTTCGTAGTCTAATTAAACTTCCTTTTTCAAAGTTCAATTAAATTTCATATAAATTCGCTTTGAATTTATCAGTCTCTACCCCAAATCAACTTCTTTAGCTTGGCCTCAAGGCCCTTTACAAAACTGCCTTTACAATCTTATCTACATTTCCTTCTATCCCTGTCCCGTTGTGAAGCTTCTCTTTACTGGCGTTCATGAGGTTCATTTTGAGCTGCCATCGCCACTGCCCCTCAGCAGAAAATTCACATCGCCTCAGACAGAAAAGGACTCAACACTCCTTCAGCAGCACATGCTCATTCTCTCCTCCCCCAGGTTCTGGTGACTGCTCATAACCGCCAGTCTCCACGCACTTAATGTAAGTGGGATCGTGCAGACCTGTCCTTCTGTGTCTGACTTACTTCACTCAGCATGGTCTAACAGCCCATAGGGTACAGTGTTACAAGGGATATGAGTGTGACTTCTTTTTTGGAATCGTACATACACAAACCCAAACCTGCTGCCACTGGGGCTGTCTCACAGGGCTCTGCGCTGTCATCTCCGTGGGTGCACCTGGGCTTATCTCTGTCCCAGGGAGCAGCGGCCGGGTTCAAATGGCCAACTTTTGGTTAGTGGCCAGTGCTTTATTGCTGTGCAACCAGGGCTGCTTTGATCATATGCAGCCCCTGTATCCTTTGTAAAGACAGTGGCTTTCAGTATATTCCCCACGGCGGTGCATCTATCACTACTATGTAATCCCAGAACATGTCTACAGTAGTTACTTCTCATTTGCTCCTCTCCTCAGGCGCAGATTCTGAGCACACACAGATGGAATCATACAATGCGTGGCCTTGTGTGTCTGGTTTCTTCTCATGTAACGTAATGCTTTTAACGTTCATCCACAATGTAGCATGTAATAATACTCCATCCCCTTTTTATGGTTGAATACATTTCTATGTATGGATGGACCACATTTGTTTACCTGGTCATCAGTAGCTAACAGACATTTGGGTTGTCCAATAACCTTTTGGTTATTAGAATAATGATATGAACATCTGAATACCTAGGAGTGGAACTGCTGGGTTATACAGTAACTCTATGTAACTGTTTTAAAAACTGTCACACTATGTTCCGCAGTAGCTGCGCTACTTTATATTCCCATCGGCAATACATGAGAAGTTCCAATTTCACACCAGGACATTAAGTTGATTTTATTCCAGCCACTCCAGTGGATGGAAAGTCCTACCTCATTGTAGTTTCAGTTTGCATTTCCTACTGATTCATCAAGGAGCCCTGGTGGTGCTGTGCCATACATAGGCACTAAGCTGCCAGCCTGTAAGTTCAGCAGGTTGAATAAAGAGGAGCTGATACGAAACAGCTCAAGAAGAAAGTGTTTTGAAAATGAGGACGGCAACATCTGTACAAGTTTGCTTGATATAATTGATTCATGGATTAATATATGTAAGAGCCCCCAATAAAAGAAAAAAAAAAGGCCAACAGCTCAGAACTCCCCAGCTACACTGAGGGAGAAAGAGAAGGCTGCCTGCCCCTTTAACCATTTACAGTCTCCTAAACCCTCGACAGGGTCACTCTGGGTCAGAATCAGCTCCATGGTCATGGGAATGACCAATCACGTTGAGCATCTTTCAATGTTTATTGACCACTCATCTTTTTTTTAAAGAAAGTGATTTATTAAAATCTTTTGCCATTTAAAAACTTGGTATGTTGCCTTTTGACTGCTGAGTTTAGGAATTCTTTATATATTCTAGCTACTAGACTTTTGTCAGATTTGATTTACAAAAGTTTCAAAAATTTCTCCCAAAGTGTCTTTTGATACATAAAAGTTTTTAATTTTTAGGAAATATTTTTTTCTTCAGTTGCTTGTACTTTTGGGGTCATATCAAAGAAACTGTTGTTAAAGGCTTTTAAAAATCTAGCATATTTCATGTTTCTTAACTATCCTTAGTTTTACACTTTACTCATGTCTTTGCTTATTTATACTCTACCCCCTTACACTCCCAACTATCAAAACCTTAACCCATACTTCAGGGTCATTAGGAAGCTTAGGGAAGGCTTCCTTTCCTGACCAAACCAGCTGGAAATATCAGCATTCAATATTACTCAAAGACTTGGGACTTTAAAATACATCAAGAAATTATGTATTTTACGATCGTCAAAGACAAACTTTTAACATAGAGCGAGAGGGCCAGGCTGAAATACATCTGGAGCTTCTGGTGAGATGATGCCCTGGCTCTCTATAATTAGTCTGTTAGGCTGAACATACTTGGTGGTCAACGTTTAAAAGCCCTGACCTACAGCACTTACGTGTTATGACTGAACCTGCACTTGACAGGGAATTGGCTCTATGTATTTTAAAATAGATACCTGCTATCTAGAAAGTCACATGGTTTGCTTTAGTCTCCTAGTCTTTCAGAGAGTCAGTGATCAACGGAGAATTAACAAGTGATGTCAGATTGTCCTTTAGCTCAAGAGTGAGAATTCCTCCCTATTTTTAGTTAGGGCCACGGTAGCTCTTTACCTCAAATCAATCTTCACTCCCACTAAGGTCTATGCCATAGAGCCTTCCAGGGCACTATTCCTGTTGGCCTCCGCTTGCTGGCGTGTAAACAGAAATTTCCTATTTATGGACGGAAATCCTGAGTGATGCCTACATCCATCTGAGTTTAGAACTGCTCTCACAGCAGAAACAGGAAACCTCAAGAGCAGTAAGGCCTACCTGGCTGCCATTTGACTTGATAGCATATACAGCGATCAGAACCTTACTCTTTCGACTCCTAAGATTTGCACATAATACATGCACATAAATCCACTATGTCCCACAGTCAATTCTCAATTGCCTACAAAACTACCCGCCTACATATAATTTTATGAAGGAGCTATGAACATGAGCTATTTTTAGGATGTAAATATTATGGCAACATGAATACTTGGAATTGAAAGTATCTTCAATTGACCAAAGTGTTTTTGTTTTAATTTAAAATGTGGCATTGAAATAGTCTACTTATGAAGGTAAACAAGCGGCCATCTAGCTCAGAAGCAACAAAGCCCACATGGAACAACATATCAACCTGTGTGATCACGAGGTGTTGAACGGAACACTGAAGACAAATGGGTGCATAAGCAAATGTGGCGAAGAAAGC
>NW_022111256.1:985728-988581 GCF_000313985.2 Echinops telfairi | reverse complement strand
GTTGCCATCATCATCATTTTCAAAACATTTTCTTTCTACTTGAGCCTTTGGTATCAGCTCATTTTCCCCCCTCCCTCCCGCACCCTCTTTCCCTCACACCCCCTTGATAATTTATAAATTATTATTCTTTTTTTCATGTCTTACACTGTCCGATGTCTCTTTTCACCCACTTTTCTGTTGTCTGGCCCCCTGGGAGGGGATTATAGGTAGATCATTGTGATCGGTTTCCCCCTTCTCCCCCCACCTTCCTCTTACCCTCCTGATATCGAGTGTTCCTCTCAATTATTGGTCCTGAGGGGTTTTTGTTGGGTTTGAAAATTTTTGACTTAATCTTCTACCTGCTTTCTGAGTAACTGTCCTTTCAGTTACAATGCAATGATATTTGGGTCAGAAGCCTTTATTACTAATGATTATTGTATACATAACTCTTACAGAGAACGTCAGCTGTCCAGTTTCATGTATTTAATTTTATCTTCAAAGCCAATACTTGAATAGAGAGGAACTAAAATCAAAAAGGAAGTTAGTTCATTTTAAGCCAAAAGGAAATTTTTACCCAGAAAATTTTTCTTGGTTTTTTTTTTTTTTTTTAGTGTGCCTTATCCTCTCTCTCTTGTTTTGAGGACAGGTAGAAATAAAGAAGCATGTGGCACCCTTTGGTTATACAAATTTTCAGTAGATTTTGAAGGTCTCCAAGAAGCTATTAAAGAGCACTGTTGGCTTTCGGCGGCTGGGAGGTTCAGTCGGACTGCCGTCGTCGGACCTCGTTGCCCCCAAGCCGCTAGTCAATAAAGTGATTGGTTCGCAACCAAAAAAAATAAATAAATAAAAATAAAGAGCACTGTTGGTGGTAAGGGTTAGGTATCAGGCTGCTAAACTCAAGGTGGCAGTTCAAACCCACCAGTGGCTCTATAGGAGAAAGAGGAGGCTCCCCTAAACAACATTTAGAGTGTCAGTAAGCAGACAGGCTCACTGTGAGTAGGAATTGACTTGATGGCCATGGGCTGACAGGAAGCTATTCTTGTCTTACCATGAGAACTCCAAGTGACCCTAAATCTCCCAGTCCTTGACTTCAGCAATTGCTGGAAAAATGCACACACACAACTCAATTTGACATACCCCTACCTTAAAAATTCTATGCTAAAGGAGGACAGTTTGTCTTGATATTAGAACAGTTTTTACTGGCAGTTGTAATTAGGGTACCTGATTTTTCTTCTTTCAATAATCATTTTATTGGGGGCTCTTACAACAATCCATACATCAATTGTATCAAGCACATTTGTACATATGTTGCCATCATCATTTCCAAAACATTTTCTTTCTACTTGAGCCCTTGGTATCAGCTCCTCTTTTACCCCTTACACCGCTACCCACCCTCGTGACCCCTTGATAAATGATATTCTTTTCTTTTTTTAATCTAAACTTTTTTTAAAACATTTTATTAGGGGCTCATACAACTGTTATCGCAATCCATACACACATCAATTGTGTAAAGCGCATTTGTACATCATTCTCAAAACATTTTCTCTCCACTCAAACCCCCGACATTAGGTCCTCATTTTTCCCCTCCCTCCCCGCTCCCCTCTCCCTCATGAGCCCTTGATAGTTTATAAATTGGTATTTTGTCATATCTTGCCCTGTCCGACGTCTCCCCACTTTTCGGTTGTCTGTCCCCCAGGGAGGAGGTCACACACAGTTCCATGTAATCGATTCCCAATAAATTATTATTTTCATGTCTTACACCAACTGCTGTCTCCCTTCGCCTACATTTCTGTTGTTTGTCCCCCTTTGTGGGGGGTGAGGGTGATATGTCGATCATTGGGATTGGTTCCCCCTTTCTCACCCCACCTTCCCTCTATTCTCATGGTATCACTACTCCCATTATTATTCCTGAGGGGTTTATCTGTCCTGGATTCCGTGTGTCCAGAGCTCTTATCTGTACCAATGTACAAGCTCTGGTTTAGCCGGATTTGTAAGGTAGAACTGGGGTCATGATAGTTGGGGGGGGGGCGGTGTAGAAGGAAGCTTTAAAGAACTAGAAGAATGTTTCGTCAGTACGATACAGCAACCTGGATGGCTCAGTCCTTCCTTGTGACCCTTCTTTGAGATGTCCCATTGTCCACAGATGGGTTTGGGGTCTCTGCTCTGGCCCGGCCTCATTCTCAGCAATATGTTTTTGTTTGTTTTGGGTCTTCTGATGCCTGATACCTGATCCTGTCAATACCTTGTGATCACACAGGCTGATGTGCTTCTTCCATGTGGGCTTTGTTGCTTAACTCTAGATGGCTGCTTGTTTAACCTCAAGCCTCTGAGACCCCAGACACTGTATCTTGTAATAGCTGGGCACCATCAGCTTTCTTTATCACATTTGCTTATGCATCCATTTTGTCAGGAAGCTGAGTGTCACAGAATGGCAGGTTATTAGAACAAAGTATTCTTGCAGGAGTACTTGAGTAGAGGCCCAATGTCCACCTGCTACCTTAATACTTAACATATAAATATATGTACATAGACCTATATCCCTATCATTATATTAATATAATATATATACATGCCTATATTTATACCTCTATAAATGTCTTTTGCCTCCTAGTTCTTTCCTCTATTTCCTTGTACTTTCCTCCTGTCCCATTGTCATGTTTGCCTTCATTCGGCTGTCAGTAATTCCTCTCGGCTACATTGCACTCAATCAAACCCCACTAGGCATTCTATATCCTCCCACCATCGATTTTAGATCTCTCTCTCTTTTTTTAAAATCATTTTATTAAGGGCTCATACAACTCTTATTACAATCCATACACACATCAATTGTGTAAAGCACATTTGTACATTCATTGCCCTCATCATTCTCAAAAC